>NW_012101652.1:100744-140441 GCF_000951045.1 Mandrillus leucophaeus | reverse complement strand
CTGCTCCTTCCTGCTTTCCCTGCACGCTCACCAGCCTCTGAGCACATTCACCCCCTCACTGTTCTCTCCTCTAAACAAGATGACTCACCATTTATTTCCAGCCCAATCGCTGCCCTGAGCCTCAGCCTCCATACTGACACCCTTGTTGACAGTGTCACCTGGTGACTAACAGGCGCTCAGACATCCCAGCAGAGCCAGCAACTCCCACAAATCTGCCCTTCTTCGGCTTCTCCCTCAGGGGGTGCTGCCGCTCACCTCATGGCTCTGGTCAGCCCTGGAGTCTCCTGTGGTGTCTGTCCCAACCTCACCCAGACCCTCAGCAACCCGACTCATTCCTTGAGGGGTGTCCCAACTCAAGTGCAATTCGTTGCTTCCCTTGGGGCACCCTTTACCATCTATTGCCGCCCAGTAGTGCTCACCACAGGCCTCATCGAAGATGTAAATGTTAAACATTTTGCTCTTGGCCACCCAGCTGGGAGGGGCCGGTCAGGGGTCAGTCCAGATCTGCCTCCTCCAAAGGTTTGAACCCTCCATACTTCAGGTCTCCCCCTCAATGCTGCCCTGGATGAGAGAGACTAGCCTGGACTTGGCCACGTGTTGGGAGAAAGAAGCCAGCATCACCTGGGCCTCCACCTGTCCCCTGCAGGGACAGACACCTGCAGCACCTGAGGACGAGGAGGTGACCCTGAGCTGCCTGGGGTGATGGAAGCTTCCCTCGGCATCAGGGAAAGCTGGCCCAGAGGACAGCCAGGCTCGATGCTGTGGCCAAGTTCATCGTTTCAAAGGGCCCCTGTGGGCCGTTAAAGGTTGTGGACCCAGTTTGAGGGACTAGGAATCATTCCGGAAGAGGCCTCTGCAGTGTGCACCTTTACTCCTATCCACACACCCTGCCCTTCCCTACCCCTTTGTGGCTCTGGCCGCTGGAAGATCCAGGTCCCTCTGGGCAGCTCTCTCTCCCTGCCCTTTCCTTCCTGCTCGCCCCAGCTTCTGCCTGCAGGGCCTGGGGTTGTCCAGGGAGTCTTGACTTCTACAGTGCCCCTCCCCTTGGCACCTCCCACCATAGCTTCTTCCTGGCACCTGGTGGTGGGGAGTCAACCACGGCAGCTGAGGGCTCTCAGGGGCCTGCCCTCTCAACAGCCAATGATTGGGTTGTGTGGAGCCAGACCTGACCCCACTCACCCATCCTGGCTGGTTCCCCACCAGGTTTCATCCTGGACCTGGTCTGACAGTCCCACCCGAGAGAGAAGTGGGGGAAGGGATGCATCTTCAGGAAGGGCCCCTCCCCTCCCTCACTGTGAGTCCCTTACTGTGTGGGAAGCCCTGTGTCTCTGCCTCCCCTCACTCCCCTTCCCTGGCCCTGTGGGGTGGGGGAAGAGATTGTCTGGGGCCTGAGCCCATTGTGTGGAGAAGAGAGTCTCATTGGCAGGCAGCCGGGGTATCAATTTGTGATTATCTGCTCCCTGGTCTTGATTGGCTGGATGCAGTGGGGTCTCCCCAGGGCCCCGGGACACAAGTTTGTGCAGCAACTTTTTTCAGCATGAAGTGACGTGTGTTCCCAGAGAGAAGGTGCACCTCCTGGCCAGGATGACACTCTGCGGGATCTTCCTGGGTGCGTACCACCCCCAGCCCCTCGCATCCCTCCCTGGTCTGTTCACAAGTTTCTGCGAAGATGCCAAAGGGACTAATTAGCTGTGTGTGTCCCCCCATCAGTGCTCAGTGCTCTTTTCTGGGCAGCCGAGGAGGTGACAGACATGCTCCCTCCTGAACAATGGCCAGGGCCCCTGGGGAAACTGCCACCTCCTCTTCTAGCAGATCCTGTGGCTTGCAGAAGTGCTGACGGCACAGAGCCCTGTGAACGCTGCCCTGCAGAAGGTTGGAGGTTGGAGAGTGGTGGGCAGGGTGTGTGCAGAGGCCAGTCAGGCCTTCTTTCTGGTGATTTACCTGCCCAGATCTGCCTAGCAGGCCATATAGCTGGTGGGTGTCAGGAGCCCTTGGCCTGGCAGCAAGGCTCTGTGAGAAGGTGGGCAGAGAGAATCTGTGTGTGGCAGATGTCCCCTGGGACTTAACTGTAGCTAAGGGGCTTTGGCTGGGGCTGCCGCTGCTTGTGTCCGCATCACACTCAAAGTTGCTGTGCGTGAGTGCATGTGTGTGAGTGTGCATGTGTGTGTGAGGGTCTCACAAACTGGGTGCCAAACGTTTGTGAGTGTCTGCGTGAGTGTGAGACAGAAACACAAAGTCAGCCCCGAGTGTGGCGGAGAGTGGATCCCGGTTTTGTTTGCTCCATCTGCCAGGGCCGGCCTGGGGCAGCACCCCCGCCCTCAGCTGTTCTATACAATATTAATGCTCACCATCTCGGCCTCACACAACGGCCCTAATTGTCGTCTGCAGCATTAAGGCAGGCGCCCATCTGCGGGGAAGCTTTCAGAAGGAAACAAGAAAACCCTCACCCCCAGCTGGTCACCGGAGAAGGTGGTGCCAATTACAGATGCAGAAAGTTTAGACCAAAATTACTTGAAAGAGTTTTTATGAAGCAAATGAACTGACACTTGGAATGTCTGTGTGCAGATTTGCACAAGTAATTACACTTTATTTGAAATGATCTTACCAGCTAAGCGATCATTAAGCCTGCTCCCCCACTCACACAAAGCACTTTCTCAGGGAGTGCGGCCGCGGCGCAAGTTTGGTTTTGCAAATCTCCCCTTTCCCTCCCCGTGTGGAGTCTGAGGACCCGCCAATCAGACAGGAGTTATTTCCTGGTGGATCTTTCCAAACATATTGTGGAAAAGTCACATGTGAGTTTCCCACAGGTTTTTATGAAATAAAACCCGAAGGAACTAACCCCATGCTTAGTTATGGAAGAGAAAATATTTTATGGTTTCAAAAATCCTGACAAATTTTCACCCTCTCTAAGAAAATAAGTTTAAGACTATACCTTGCTGTTGTCACTCACAAGCAGGGGTCTGCTGGGGTTTGGAATTCTCTGTCTCAGCCCGGAGCCCCGAGTTTGGCGATGGCTGAAAACCGGCGCGAGCTCGGAAGCTTCCCTGTGCGGAGAACAAAGACGGAGGCGCCCTGGGGGGAGAGCGCTGTCCGAAGTGCTGATCAGACCTCGGATCCACCCACCGCTCAGGCTCCCTCCCAGGGGCTGGAGGGCGGCGGCCCCTTTTGGGCCCTGCGCTTTCCCCTGGACTCCTTTGTTCTCTTGACGTGTCAGGTAACGAGTGCGAACCTTTACTCATCACAGCTCCTCTTCTGAACTGCTCATGCCACTCTGACCTCCCGGCGGGAGCTCCCAGGGCCCTCCAGGTCCTGCCAGCAGGCACCAGTCGTCAGTTTCCAGGTCCTGCCAGCAGGCACCAGCTGTAAGTTTCCAGGCACATTCTGAGCAGCCCACAGAGGGTCTGGGGGCCCATTCGCGACCACCAGAGCGCCGCAGCTCAGGAGGCCTGTGATTGTGCAAAAGGGGAAGTGAGAAATGCCGAAAGACTTAGGCTTTCACAAACATAATTTCTATTACCTGAAAAAACTCTTGGGCCTCACGAAGCCCGTGGTGTACAGGTTGATTTCTCCCCGCTGCCACCTCTGCTTCATTGTGGCTTCTTAGGTGTGACTGCTGCATATCTGAATTAAGCCGCTTTCATGAAACCTTGGGTGTTGCTGGGAAGTAAGGCTGATTCAGCAGCGGCCCTCCCTTTGATTCTATCTTCATCATGGAACAATGGCCCGCAAGCCTGCCCGGAGCCTGCAGCCTGCCGATAAGAGTTTAATAGAATTTCTGAATGCCGAAGGTTTGGGATGGAAGACGTCCTGGCACTCACAGCATGTCCAGAGGAGATAGAAACGGCTTTCAGGAGTGCTGTCAGCCGAGTGTGTCCTTTTGTACTGATGGATAGAAGTTTATGACAGAATTTAAAAATGGTAGGCCGTCATTGTGGAAACCTCAAACTGTTCTCATTTGACTAATTAATATTTCATCCTCAGTTTGACCAGTGCAGGCTTGCTTTTATTTCCTTGTGCTCAATCTAAACAATTGCTCTGTGTGCATTTTGTGTTTTATTTGTTGAGGATAGTGTGTGTGTACAAGAACCTCAGATACTTGCCTGTGGGGTGAAGCTTATTGGTGTGTATGTAATGTGTAAAGCACAAATTGTATGTTAAAAATAAGCCACTAAGATTTTCAAAACATGGTCTCTTAGAGAAAGCTAAATGTTTCAGTTCTGCCTCATTCACACTTTTGGTGGCCCGAGCCCTTTGGTGCTAATTAATTGGGGTATTGTGTTCTCGCATAATTTACCAAGAAATGATGTTTACTGTCTGTTGAAATCTCTGCTCTGAACTTCTGAGACGTGAATTTTCCTGTTCTCCAGCTGGCCTTGGATGGCAGCATCTTTGCAGGTGTCTCACATTGAGTTTTCACCCTTGTGTTTCACAGTTTTGTTTCTAACATTCTGATTATGATAGTGGACAATTGTTTGCCTGATTTATCAGTACAAGAAGGAGATTTGGGCCGCAAACAAGAATACTCTGGCCCTTGAGTACTCTTACTTAAGAAATTCCTACATTCATCCCTGAATGTGGGGAAAAAAAATCACAAACTGGCAGATGAGAAGGCAGACAGTCAGGCTGCATGGAGAGTGGGTGGGCACTTCCATTGTGTGTGTTATGGATTTTTCTCTTCCTGATTTTCATTGGATAGCTCCTTTCAGGCCATTTGTAAAAGAATCAGAAAAAGAGCAGAAAACTTGGGCTTCGCTCTGGTTGGAATAAACTTAGTCTTTTTGGGGGTGGGATACCCAGGCCTCAGGGATCCCTGAGTTCTCTTTGGGAAGGTTTTTATTATTGTGAAAATTAGAGTGAAAGGGAAAGTGTGACCACAGAAAAATGTCTTTTCCTGATCTATTCTTTGTGTGCATGACTTTGTTTTTTGGTCTGTGGCTATAGTTACCTTTTATGCCGTTAAAAAATACGTATCCATTTAAGTCACGGGTACTTGAATATGCAGATGAGCCAGTATGTAATATTCCCGGTTCATCTGAGTAATAAATTCTGCAGCCCGTTCTTTATGACGGTAGGTCATATTCCTAACCACCAATAAATATTGTCAAGTACTTTCGCTGTAGCCATGCTAACCCCGGGCATCTGTCATTCCGGTTGCTGCTATTAGGAATTATTGGACTGAACCACTGGCAGAGAAAGCAGAGGGGGGTGAATGTGGTGGTTGTAATGCTCTCTGCCCTTTTGTGTGTTTTGCTTTTTCAAAAAACTCAATCATGCTGCACATTGATTATGAATCAGGGTGGACAAATGTAGGCACCTTCTGTTGGCCGAGGCTCAGAGCAGGGGACAGGGCTCCACCGGCCTGGGACACCTCTCACCCCCAGTTCAGCAGATCCATCTTTCTGATGCTATACTGTAAATTTATTTCACCTCAGAGAGTAAACAGATATATTGGAGCCCCAAGGGTTCATGGGTAGCGTATTTACAAAGGAGCCTCCTCCGCCAGCCCGTGCCACCGCTGCTAATGAGAGCAGTCATTAAGTAAATGAGACGTCGCCTTTAGCTGGCTTAGGAGTTCGCACACTAAGGGGAGAAGATATTTAATTGAAACCCGCACGCAGGCTTCCCCACATGTGACCGCTGTACGGGAGGCAGCTGCCTTCCCTCTCCTCCCCCAGTCCACCCTGCACCCCCCATGTAAATTTCATGATTGCTTTCCGTGATGTCATTTTGAAAGAGGACAGACAATAGCTGTGGGGAAAGGTAAGTCAATGTTACGTTCTTTCTGACAAAGGCAGATACCCAATGCTTGCTTTTCCTCTTGGACAGAGACAGGGAGAGGGTGTGCGGACAGAGTTAATTTCTAAGATGAAGGTTCTCTTTGCAGGAAAAGCAGGTCTGAGGATGGCTTTTTGAAACTGCTCTGGAGGACGGGGTCTTTCTTCTCCTCCCTGGCCTGCCGTGTGCTGTTTTTCTCCTGCCTCTCTGTTGTTCATGCTCCTCTGAGATTCCAGGGGACATGTTGTGCGTCTGACAGAGGAGACATTAGGGGAGGGGGAGTGCATATCAAAACAAGAAACTTTATGCGCATTTCTGGAAGAGGAACAACGGATATGTCTGTGGCCGTGGGACCCAGCGGCTCCGTACCTGGGGAGGGCACTGACCCCTCTGAAGCGGGGTCTCAGAGTCTGGGGTGTGTCACGTGTGACCCCTACCCAAGGTACTGAGTAGAGGGGCTCACGTGAACGTTTTGTCTGCATGTCACGCATTTCTCAACTTAAGGATCAATATCTAGGGTGCATGCGTTTGTGGGACAGACGTGCAGAAGTAAATATCGGCCGCTTCTCAGCCCCTTTTCTCGCTGCGTGTCCGTGAGGCTGTGGAGTGTGGTTGGCTATGGTGGTAGTAACTGGATTTTTGTATTTAATACTAAAAATCAGGGTTAGCTGAGAAGTTGGTTTAGGCGTTGAGCACCTTAATGCCATTGTCCGTAGTTCTGGGGCCGTGGACTTTGGTTCTGTCCATCGAATTCACAAACCAGGAAAAGAAACAAATGCTGGTGGCTTTGTGCTGGAGTGGTGGGCTCTCACTGCTCCTCTGAGTGACCAGCGGCTTTGCTTGTCTCAGCATCACCTTTGAATCAGTGGACATCATTGGCTGGTAAAGTTGGGTGTTTAATTTTGGAAACAAAACATCTGCGGTGGTGCGGGGCGTTCTGTGGCTGCAGGCGGGTTGGGTCCTGTCACGATAACGATGGTAATGACAGCGGTGATGATAATTATCCTTTTGGGAGAGGGAGGTGGAGAATTTTGCCCTTGTAGTTTTGTTTTGTTTTTTTTTTAAATCACAGAAACCCGAGGACACCTCCAACGCCAGTGGCTGAGTGCACAAAAGGTGGGAGGGATGTTGGGGCAGGCCTGGGGGGCCCGCTTGGTGCTGAGGGGTGTGCACTGGCTCTGTGTCCTCTGAGGTGCTGGCAGAGCCTGCCTTGGCCTCACTGTGGCCTGGGGAGTGGGGGTGCTGTGTCCTCACCCAGGGCTGACTGAGGGAGGCTCCCCTCGGCCCCCAGGCTCCCTGCCACCCAGGGCTCCCCTCCCATTGGTCCTTGGCTGTGATTATCGCCTCCTTCCATATGGCCCTGTTAATTAACAGTAAACAAAAGAGTACGAGAGCAGGGATTGGAGTCCTGTGGTACCAGCCCGGGTGCTGCTACCAGTGGGGGCAGGACCCTGCCCTGTCTCCCTGGGTAGCTGTTCCTTGTGCAGAGGAGGCTGGGTCAGGGCTTAGAGGACAGTTTGTTTTCAAAGAGAAGGAGGCAGAGTTCTGGATTCTTCTGTCCTGTAGAGACTGAGACTCCTACAGGGGCCCCTGGCCCCCTGGGCACCTGGATGGTGACGAACTTCACAGGGGTGTTTTCTGATCCAGCAGCCTGTGCAGGAGCCACGGAGAGTTGGACAAAGAGACCTTTCCACTCTGGAGCCGCCCGAGGGCCTGGGAGCTTACCCAAGGCAGGGGGGCTGCTTCTGTCCACAGTGCCACTCGGGGGCTGGTGTGACCCTCAGTCGTTGCCCACAGCTCTGGAGGTGGCCTCAGTTGTTCAGAGCCAAAGCTCTGGCCCCCCATTGGTAGATTCTGGCAAAGGCAGTGATCACCCACTGCCTTGAATGCCCCAGGTGTGTGAGCATGAAAAACTCTCTGAGATGACCCTGTCTAGCCGTGCGGGATGCAAAGTTGCTCTGGTCTGGGGCTTGCAGCAGCCTCTGCTTGGAAGCTCTGTTAGTGCCCAGAGATGTCAGGGAGAGGCTGGTAGAGGGTATGCGGCCATGGGGTGCACGCTGGGCAGCTCTGGCAGCTGACCAACGGCAGTGCTGGCTCCACAGACAGCCTGGATGGTGGCTGGCGCTTGGCCTGTCCCCTGGCTGTGGACGTGGTGGGTGCTCTCCCTGGTGCTGCCCAGAGACTCACTCCCTTCCTCTCTGGCCTGGGGTCACTGAATGTGCAGATAATGACATTCGTGGTGGTGTGGGGGGCAGAGGAGACCCACACCACTCTGCACTGGGGAGACGGGGTCAGAGGCCTGACTAACCGCCTTCCGGGTGCTGCTCAGTCTGGCGATGGCTGCGCCGCTCGGAAGGCCGGTTTGCACAACCCAGTGCTGTGCAGAGAGAGCAGGAGAGGTTCCTGAAAACTGACAAAGTGCCAGAGAGAAACCTGGGGCCTCCAGCAGCTGCTCAGTGGTGCTGGGCAGGCTGGTGGGGGCTGAGCTCTTCCTGGATGGACTCCGTGCAAAAGGCACGTCTACTTTGGAAAAGACTGAGGAGGGCTTGGGGCCACCCAGTCCCTCTGTGGGGGCTCAGGGTGGGGACGAGACCAGGAACAACCAGAACACTGGCCAGCACCAGGCCTGGAGTGGATGAGGAGGTAGAGAACTGACCCAGCTGGAGCAGGGGTCGGGGATTAGCTGTGGGGTGTGGGGGCTGCTGGCCGTCACCTGGTACTGTGGGCCGGCAGGCACTGGATGGTCAGCCAGACTTTCATTTTACTCAGGCATCTTGGAGAGTGGATGCTCTGCCTGTCCCAGTGCTGGAAGACACATCTCAGAGCCCCTCTTTTGTTGCCTATTCTCTTGCAGGAGGCTGGGCGGGAGAGTGGAGCAGGGTGCCGGCGGGAGAGTGGAGCAGGGTGCCTGCGGAGGACCGGGGGGGTCTTCTCTCTCTTCCTCTCTCCCATCCTCCTCATCTTAGATCCTCCCCCTCTGCATTTTCCTTGTGAACTCACTCATGAATAAACCAGAAGTTAGTTGTCTACGATGTAATTTTAACAGGAATTTTGTGGTGTGAGTTTACAGGAAAATGGTCTTTGGGAACCAGCATCATTAGATTAGTCAGACGGAGAAACGCTGTGTTTCCCAGAAGAGAAGAGAGCAGTGGCTGCTGTGCTGCTCCCCTGTGGGCTTTCTGCTCCTTGGAGACCACGGGACCCACCCCCGCTTCAGGACAACCCCACTGGGGGCAGCCCACTGTCCAGCCCAGAGTGTTTGCTGGGGGCCTTGGGGTGGAATGTGCTTCCATGGCCTCTTGAGGTTCCCAGCATTTTTCTGTCTTTCAGACAAAATTTCCCCAAACATCACTTTAAAAAACTCAAAACAAAAGTAAGCCAGAGGAATTTCACCTGAATTAAAATGTTTTTGATCTCAGACTTCCATGGAACCTGCTTCAGAGAGAAGAGATTAATGGATACTTGCAAGTGGAAAGCATAGTTTGAAAATGTCTTCCTGTTTATCTTCAGTGTTGGAGGAACCAACCCGATACAAGCGTGATCTTTTCTCCCCACGGTTAATGCCATTAGGAGCTTTCCTTGTGGGAAGATTGGTTTCACCCATCACTTCATCCTTTTTTTAAAATTTTATTTTACAATTTGCACTTAAAAAATGCAATGTTATTTTAATCGGGAATGAAAGCAACTCAGGATGCTTTAATCTGCCCTGGCTGAGTACATCTGCCTTGGTGAGGATTGGAGTCCAGGCCTTGCAGAGGAGAGAGGATGTCCACACAGCTGTGGGTGTCTGTGGCCCTCCTGCCATCCCTCGTCCTGCAGCACCGGGAGCCTCCACTCAGCAGCCCCAGCCTTCAAGAGGGTGACTTTGTGCTCAGGCAACTGAGTGTGTGGTTTGTCCTGGAGTTGCTCGGAGTCGACTGGATACGTTCGCTGTGCCTTGGGGTTTGTTTGGGACTGTGGCCTGGGAGTATGGCCCGTGCCAGGAGGGTGCAGGTTGGACGGTCCTCAGGAAGTAGGCTGCAGCGCTCGGCATGAGTCAGGGTGGCCAGCAAGGTGGGGGTGAGCACTTGGGACCTAGATGCTGGGGAGGAAAAGTGGAGGCACCATATGGCCTGAGCTGCTGACAGATGAGCTTGCTGGCCCCACCTCTCTCTCACGCCTGGCTTCACACCTCCATCGTGTTCAACAGTGGTCTGAGGGCTGGGGCAGAAGCCATCTGGGTCCTCTTCTTTTTTTCCCATTTTGCTGCCTGCAATCCACACATCAGAGGAGGGGTGTGAGAAGAGGGGGCCCTGGGTCAGGGCGGTTAGAGCCTCTTACCTTGTCCTGGGGGACCCCCCACATCTCCCCAGCCCAAGGACCCTCAGAGCTGCCAGTGGCTGACCTGCCCTGCCTGAGCGGGAGCTTGGAGGCCCATGTGCCCCAGGGCCTGCTTTAGAAGGCCCTAGAAGGTCCCTGAGACTCTCAGACCACAAACTGACAGCAGCAGGTGCCTGGGGTGGCCTCCCAGTGAGCCAGACCCACAAACCCACGGTGAGCCGGTCCCGAGACGCGTCCCAATCCCTGTGTGCACCTTGCTGAGCTTGTCAAAGCCAGACTTGGGTCTTCACACCTACAGAGTTTTTTGAATTCTGAAAATCAAATGGCTTTAGCAGTCATGGTCTGTCGGCAGCCCAAGTGGCTCCTAACTGAAGGTGCTGCCCATTCTTCACAAGACTTGGAGCTGGGGGACAAGCTCCCTCTCGGCTCTGACTTTCCCAGGGTATTTACCGTCCCGGGGATCCCAGGGATGGTTCAAAGCGGCCTGCCCGGTTACTGCTGACCGAACACTTGCTCGCCAGGCTCTGAGCTTCCCAGTGCCCCAAGCTGCCCGCAGACCACAGTATGACCCTTACTGCCCTTGTGTCTCTTCCTCACCGCCTGGGAGACATCTGGAGCCTGTCCCCAGCCTGCCCTCCGACCTTATTCTCCGTCCCAAACTGGGTTGTTACCCAAGATTCCCTAACGTGCCTCCCTATGTCCCTTCATCTCCTGCAGTTGAATTTTTGCTTCTCTTTCAAGGCTTAGTACAGATGCCACCCCTGGGCCTTCCTTTACTTACCTTTACTCTCACGTGTCTCACATTTGAAATCCCGCTCTCCGGATGTAATGTCTCTGCTGTGACATTGCATCAGGCTGATGGGTGTCCCTGCTTGCCTCCCGGGAGAGCCTGCAGGCAACCACCTCTGGGGGTGCCGGGCCTGAGGAAAGCACCCCAAGTCTGGGGCAGCTGGACCCAATGAGGCCACCCCAAGTCTAGGACCTGCTGGGCCTGAGGGGGACACCCCAATTTTGCCTAGGGGCCCCCTTGTCCACACGGCACATGGAGTTTTCAAAGCTGGTCTGGACCAGGGGAGGATCCACATTTTAGCTTTGAGGTTGGAAGGAGACTTGTGTTGGGAAGAAAAGCTGCTTAAATGCTCAATCGAGTGGTTCTGAATTTTTCCTCCACTCTGTTCCTTCTTGAGGTTGAGCCCTGCCTTCTGGTTATTTAAGATCATGTCTGCCCAGATAAAATGTTAGACTATGAATGCACATTAAAGAGATACCTCTTACAGTCATTTTTTTTTCTTCAGTGGTCTGATTTTGTTCTGGCTGGCTTATGTAGAGTTTTGTGCTTCCTCATTTTATTTCCACGAAGGCCATGCCCAACCCTAGCCTTGGTGAGCCATGACCCAGCCATGTCACCAACGCGTCAAAGTGGTTGGCTGTGAGGTGTTTGTTCCCTCCCCATGACACACATAGACAAATTGGCCCAATTTTTTTTTTTTTTTTTGAGATGGCGTCTTGCTCTGTCGCCCAGGCTGGAGTGCAGTGGCGCCATCTCGGCTGCAACCTCCGCCTCCAGGTTCAAGGCAATTCTGTCTGCCTCAGCCTCCCGAGTAGCTGGGACTGCAGGTGTGTGCCACCACGCCTGGCTAATTTTTGTATTTTTTTTTTTTAGTAGAGATGGGGTTTTGCCATGTTGACCAGGCTGGTCTCGAACTCCTCACCTCAGGTGATCTGCCCGCCTCAGCCTCCCAAAGTGCTGGTGTCACAGGCGTGAGCCACGGTGCCCGGCTAAATTTGCCCAATTTTTACGAGTTATGAGGTGCTGTGAGCTTGCTGCCTTCCCTTATCCAGCGGTAAGTCCTGTAAGTAGGGAGTCGACTTCCCAGGTGCATCAGCCAGACAGGAAAGACAAAGTGAAGCCATCCCTAGGAGGCTGCCTGGAGCCCATCCCGGGGATCAGCTCCAGGACTCTGGGCCCTACACCCCTTCCCTGTGGTTCCCTGTGGAGCGTCATCCACCTGGCGACCTGGGCTTGTCTGGCTGCAAATCGCAGATGCAGCTTCTAAGTCAGAACCTGCTACTGGATGTGGAGCTCCCTTCATCCCCAGGGTCTGAGCCTTTGTGCTTGGCTGACTCCCTACGCCTCTGGCATCTGGAGGAACCCAAACCCACTTTGATCTAAGAGTTAGAGTCCAATCCCTCTTCCTGGAGAGCCCTCTGATGGCCTTGGGACCTCCTGGACCTGGTGAGTTCTCCCCTGCCAGCCCCTCCTGCTGGCCACCCACTTCCTGCCCAGTCACTCAGAGCCCAGGCAGCCTCTGGTGTCTGTAAAGTGTGTGTTTTCCCCAGACGTGTTCTGTGTTGGCGTCGTTTACTGACCACTGTCCATCCAGGCTGGGAAATGAGCATACACATCCCCTCGCCCCCCATAATTTTTCTAAGCCTGAAAAGCAGCAGAAGGGCTGCTTTGAGCCCGGAGCTGGGGCTGCAGTTGAGGCCACCAGAGAGCAGCTGCCTGGGCTCACCCGACCCAAACAGGAATGTGGGCAGGAGCCCTGCAGTGGCAGAGCCTGGGGTTAGAGGAGGAAAACAGAACTGTTGTGAAGGCCTGGAGCTTCCCTCGAGCCCTCTCCTTTCTGAACTGGGGATGAGCCAGGATGTGGGCAGACCCGAAAGGGAATGTGGGATGCCCGTCCTCGTGGGAGTAAGGCCTCAGTAAAATGTGGGTTTAAGGAAGAAGGAGATGGCAGTTTCTTCTCTTTTTGGGCTGGAAAGCTGAAGGGTTCTAAGAAAAATTTCTGGGACAGAGGAACGAAAATGCTGGAGCAGAATTCCAGAGCGGGACCTCTTGATCCTGCGAGGCCAACCCAGCCCTACTGGCTCTGGCCATACCCTCTTTTTCTTTTTTTTTTAAAGATGGAGTCTCACCCTGTTGCCCAGGCTGGAGGGCAGTGGCGTGATCTTGGCTCCCTGCAACCTCCGCCTCCTGGGTTCAGCAATTCTCCTGCCTTAGCCTCCAAGTAGCTGAGATTACAGGCTTGTGCCACCACACCTGGCTAATTTTTGTATCTTTAGTGGAGATGGGGTTTCACCATGTTGGCCAGGCTGGTCTTTAACTCTTGTCCTCGAGTGATCCACCCGCCTTGGCCTCCCAAAGTGTTAGGATTACAGGCTTGAGCCACCATGCCTGGCCTCATACCCTCTTAATTCTTATCTCGCATCTGGAATACCTGTTGGACCAGGCCTGTTTCCATCGCAGCCCCTTCTTACTGCCTTTGTTTTCTCTGTGTTCTCCCCCTTCCCATACCCCAGGATTCAGGCAGGTGAGTCCAGTTGTGCCTGATCTGAAAAAGTGTCTCTGATGGTGGCCTAGTGAGGCAAGGCCCATGGGTGAGCCTGGCCACCTTCCCTCCCCTCCTGAGCACCATGGGTGGGTCGGGCCTCGAGCAGCCCTTGGAGGCAGCAGCCACAGACAGAGGTGGGCTGGTGGGCAGGTGCGGCTGATAGAGTGGGTGTCTTTTGTGGGCTTCTCCCCAGCCTGTGGCCTGGCCTAGTCAGGAGAGATGGTCAGGGGAGCAGGAGGGAGCCCCTTACCCCAGTGCCTGTAGTTGTGTCCTTTCCCTGCTGCCTGGCTTCTCCTCCTGTAGCATCGTTCCTGTTGCCCTGGGTGGGCTCTTGGGAGCCACCTATTTCTGGAGGTCCCCCCTCTGGGTTCCTTGTCCTGGGTGTGGGGCAAATGTGCTGGACTGGGGTCACAGGGTTGAACCCAATCACTTGGAGCTGAGGATGTTCTTGCCCCAGAAGGAAAATCCTGCGTGTGTCTGCATGGAGCAGCGTGGCGTGGTTTGCTTGGTGCCGCCTGGGTTCCGGGCACCCGGCCTGGGTGTGAGGCCTGGCCACACGGCTGAACGGCTCTCCCAGGCAGCCCTGGGAGGGATGGATGTGACACTGTTGGTGCCCCTCCCAGCACACTGCCTGCCCCGGGCTGGGCACACTCCTCCCCTGTTGGCAGCCGGGGATGACAGGCCGCCTGGAGAGCCCGTCCTGTGATTTGGTTGGAAAGTCATTATTACTGCAGGGCAGTTTAGCTGTTGTTTTTACAGCGTTGGTAAGGTTAAAAGAAATAATGATAATAATATAAGAAAGACTCAGTCACAGTAACTGCCTGCAACATGCTATTTGCATTTTTAAGGAAACACTTCTTTGAGACAGCCTGGGTGAAAGGTCACTATTTGCATATAAATGGAAAAGAAAGTGTGTGATGCTGGAAGTTACATCTGTATTATTTTCTCAGCAGTGAGCTGCTGTTGGAGAGATTAGAGGACATGGCTTGCATTTGGCTTTTATTGAATAGAGAAAGTACCAGCGAGGCTGATTTAGAAGCAAAATAATGAGAGAAATGTGCAAAGCTATAGAACTGCCAGCTCCCTGCCCCCACCTCTCCCTTCTCTCATTTTCACCTAAACTCAGCAAAAGCTGGTCTGCCTTTGCGCCACTCAGCAAGTCTTCATTTCACTTCTCTCTGGATTCCAGAGATTAAAAAAAAAGGAAAGAAAAAGAGCAAAACTTGCCCTCATTTCCCCCTTGGTCCCATTTGTGTTTCCTGCCAGTGTTTCCTCCAGGTGCCCCAAACCCCGTGGCAGAACCCCAGCGGCTGTGGCCCTCCAGCGTGTGGAGTGGAAGAGGCACTCGGGGGCGGGGACGAGGGCACCCTCTCCGGAGCTAGGACCCGCTGCTGGGAAAGACTGGGGGCTGGGGCAAACGCGGGGGGTCCAGTGTGGGCTGAGGGAGTCCTGTTCCGCCTTCCTCTCAGCCCCATAGGACCCGTCGTTTCTAGGGCATGGGTTCCACCTTCTTTATGGAAATTTCCAAGCTTGTCAGACTTTCCCAGGTGCCTGGTCCCCTGGGCTTTCCCGGAGGCCCCCAGGAACAGAGCCGGCCATCCCCGAGAGAAACCTGGGTGGGGCTGGGGCCTGCACCTGTCCAGCCAGCTTTGGAAGCAGGTCGAGTACGTCACGGACTTTAGGGTCTTCCAGCAGCAGTCCTGGGACAGAGGGAGGTGGAGCGTCCTGCCCGGACGAGGCATCTCAGGATCCTCCTTGGTCCCAGCTTCTCTTCTCACAGAGGCCTCCACTGACCACTGGTTACTTAAATCGCAATCCCCCATCCTCATTATTTTCAAAAATACATTTTGAAACAACCTCAAAGCCACAGAAATGTTTCAGGTGACGGGCCCAGCTGTTTCTCCTGAGTGGTTGAGGGCGTGTTGCTGATGTGAGGCCATCACCAGGACATGTGGGTGGGTGTTTCCAACAGAGAGGCCGCCCTCCCCTGCTCCAGCCCCACCCTCACAGCCCCCTGGTCCTCAGACACATTCGGGAGTGGGTTAGGAACCGCGTGTTGTGCGTGGTCCTGGCGTCTCGTTCGTCCCAAGTCGTTTTCAGTCCCTATCTTTCACAACCTCGTGCTTTTGGAGGGGTGCTGAGCCGTTATTTGGTGGAATGCCCTTCAGTGTGGGTGTGTCCAGTGTTGCCTGTGGTTGGACTTGGGTTATGCAGGGACACCCGAGTGGGAGGTTCTCCCTTCGCCTGACGCTGACTTGTCCCTGAACTAATAATGTTGACTTGGTCACTGGATTCGCTGGGGCATCCCGGCACCTCTATGCCAGAGGGAAATGCCGGTCATTTTCCCTTTGCAATTCATAAATATCTGGGGGGAAGGTACTTTGAAACTCTGGAAATAATGTCCATCCTCAACAAACCATCACTTGATTTTGATGAGTGTCTCTATAGACTCATTATTTCCTGTTTTATCCCACGGGCTAAAGCCTTCTTGTGATGCTCAGATTGTCCCTGATTGACCAGTGGAAGCTCAGTACAGAGGCTTCCATGGCCTCAGTCCAGCTCCACTGTCCTTCCTTGTTCTTGCCTTTCTTGCTTGGGGCCTGGAACTCGGGTTCCTTTTATTAGAAAATGGTGCTTAGCCTGAGACCTGGGTGTTGTGCCTCTAGTGGACACGGCTGGGAAGACGCATGTGTGTACACACACATACATGCTACACACAGTTACACACCCGCCACACACAGTTACACATGCTACACGCACACACTACACACAGTTACATACATGCTACACACACGCTACACACAGTTACACAATGCTATACAGTTATGCACACATGCCACACACACAGTTACACACACATGCTAGACACACAGTTACACATGCCACACAACACTACACACACGCTACACACACGGTTATGCATATACATGCTACACACATGCTACACACGATTACACACATGCTAGACACAGTTACACACACATGCTTCATGCACAGTTACATGCTACACACAGTTACACACACATGCTACACACACACCCTTTTTCACCTAGGTCTGTATTTACTTCTCCATCTATCGATGTATATTGAAAAACACAAGTTCGCATTGATAACCTCTGATTCCAGTTCCCACACAGGGTTCGTTCCGAAGTTCTGCCTTTCCACAGGCATAACTTGCTCTTCCTTGGCCGGGCGCGGTGGCTCAAGCCTGTAATCCCAGCACTTTGGGAGGCCGAGACGGCGGATCACGAGGTCAGGAGATCGAGACCAACCTGGCTAACATGGTGAAACCCCGTCTCTACTAAAAATACAAAAAATTAGCCGGGCGTGGTGGCGGCGCCTGTAGTCCCAGCTACTTGGGAGGCTGAGGCAGGAGAATGGCGTAGACCCGGGAGGCGGAGCTTGCAGTGAGCCGAGATCGCGCCCCTGCACTCCAGCCTGGGCGACAGAGCGAGACTCCGTCTCAAAAAAAAACAAAAAACCAAACAAAAAAAAAACAAAAAAACACTTGCTCTTCCAACAGTGAGAAAGCTGGTTTCCATTATCTTTAATATGTTTACTTCTTTGATCCACCTCTTTCCCCATACCAGCGCCCTCCTCACCCCACACACGTGCTGACCCCTTACTGGGCCCCTCTCTGCAGGCCAAACCTCTGGCTCTCCACAGGACAGCCCCACCCTCTGCTTTAGGCCTTGGTGGGGACACCTTCTCCCCTGGAAGGGCTCTGGTGCTAGGGAGCCTCACTGGTCGGTTGCCCAGGACTGTGGGGTTCAGGAGGTGTGGGACAGGATGATCCCAAGTATAATGGGCTGGTTGGCCTCCCTGTGGCCCCAGAACTAGCTTCCTTTGTGGCAGTGAGCATTATCTTTCATTATCTTCAACGTTTCACTGCTGGACCAAGCAGTATTTACCAGTGTTATATCTCATACAAGATTTTGTGGTTTGTTTTTCTTGTAGATAATGATCACCACTCCTGCCGCGGGCACCGCCCTGGCCTCACTCCCCTTACTCAGTATTCAATGTGCAGTTTTTGAGACTGTGCGTATCTGGATTTTTTTAATCTACTACTTCCCGTGATCAATGTTTTGTCTGGGCATAGAGGGTATGCCCTGAAGTTGAATGTCAACTCCCTTAAAATCGGGAAGAGGCTTTCTCTGCTGTCTGTGAACATCCCACTGCTCCTAAGCAATGCGATCCTATTCTAGTTATTGTTTCATTTGTGACTTTTTCCCCCTTTGAAAGCTTTTAGGGTGTCTTTTCTATTCCTGGTGTTTTAAAGTTTTATAGTGCTGGGCTTGGTTGGATGTGGGTCTTTTTTATTCACTGTTATGGGCACTTAATGGGCCTTTTAATCTAAAAATATAATTTCCTTTAGTTCTGGGGAATTTTTTTTTTTTTTAACTTATGCTTTTCCTTCCCATTTTCTTAATTATTTCTTTCTGGAACTCCCAAATCGGGTGTCAGACCTCACTCAGTGTTTCCTCTGTCTCTCCTATCTCTTTGTCCTTTTGTTCTCTTTTCTAGTATATTTCTTTGACTCTATCTCCCAAGTCTTCTATTGAATTTTTCATCTTGGTTTTACAATTTATTTCCAAGTTGGGGCAGATAGACACAATGGTATGAAACCTTCCCAAACAAGTCCTCCTGTCACTGTCTGGGCTGGGCCATATCTGCGCTGTCCACATGTGTCTGTGCTTGTTCCTGCTCTGACCGCTGCCCACACCGTTGGTCGAGGGACCCTGAAGGAGCCTCCTGAGACGTGGATTTGCTCACCCGGTGCAGGTTCCTCCCGCAGGCCAGGAAAGGTCCAGGAACAGCTGTGTTTGAGCACCCTGGCAGTCCTCAGACTGGGGCGGGGACCTCGCTTCGAACTCTGAGAGACAGATGCTGGACCTAGTTCTTCTGCTGCCCCCTCCAGGAGCCATGTGACATGGATGTGAGTCTGTTTGCCTCCTGGGGCCTTACCTCCCCATGTCTGGGGGTGCAGCCTGGACCTCGGGGTGTCACCTTGGGTGTCAGAGGCTCTTTGAGGGGGTGCAGCCTGGACCTCGGGGTGTCAGAGGCTCTTTGGGTCTAGAGAGCGGAATCCTGGGCTGTGGTCCCCCAGGAGTCTACTGTGACCTGTGCTTGGTTTCGTGCGGGCCTTAAATTGTTTCTAAATTTTTATTCTAACCCTTTTCTTGCTGCCTTGCAAGGCTTTAATTTAAACCCAAGTAGCAGCAAGAAGGGGATAAATGGGGAATTGAGAGGAGAAGTAGGAAAAAGATGTTTTTTTTGTTTTTTTTTGCTTTCGAATGGCAATATGTAAGTTTATACTCGAGCCGGGGCCCAGCTTCTTTTCAGTTTCCTCTGCATGAGGTATGATGAAAGCTACGAAGGCCTGTCCTCTCCGGGGAAGTGGCAGCTGGAGCAGCCACAGTGTCCCAGGACGTGGCAGGCCCAGCCAACGCGCACGCACAGGCAGAACGGGGGGCTGTTGCTGCTGGGTTAGCTACCAGGTGGGATCGGCCCTGGCCATCGGCTCAGCTGCATGGATAGCTGCTGGCACATCCTGACACAGCGCTGGCCAAGGTGGGAGGTGAGCTTGAGTCACGACGGTCACGACGCCTCCTGGCTGCACAGAGGCAGGTCGCCTTCCTTTGGCCTCGTTGAACGAATACAGCGCTGACTGCCCTGGGGAGTGGGAGGGTGAAGTGGACCCAACAGCTCTCACTCTGACCTCCATGGCCTGTCTCATGTCGCTCGCATGACCCATTCTCCTGCTGTATCCCTGGACCCAGGAGCAAGGAGTGACAGGTATCCAAGGTGGTCCAGCTTGGGGTTGAGGCGCAATGGGGCAGAGGCTGGCCCAGGACACAGGCTCACAGAACCCCGTCTAGAGAACCAAGGGGGACTTGCTGGGACCTCCTGCCCTAAGCGAGAGTCCCTTGAGTGTCTCACTGACCATCCACATGGCACTGTTTAAAAGCAGCTTTATTGGAATGTAATTTGCACATCACAGAATTCACCTATTAAAAGTATACAACTCAATGGTTTTAGCATATGCATAGGGTTGTGCATCTATCGTCACAGCTCAGTTTTAGGCTGTTTTGATCACCCCAGAAAGAAACCCCATGCCCATTCACAGTCATTCTCCATTTTCTCCTCCACCAGTCCTAGGCAACCACGAGTCTACTTTCTATCTCTATGAATTTGCCTGTTCTGGACATTTCATAAATATGGAATTGTTCAGTACGTGGTCTTTTGTCCCTGGCCTCTTTCACTGAACACGATGTTTCTGAGATTCACCCACATCATTGCGAGTATAAGCAATTTCCTTCCTTTTTGTTGCCAAAGACAGTGCCACTGTATTTCGTATCACCCAGTCAGCAGTTGATGGACATTTGGGTTTTCCCACTTTTTGGCTAGTAGGAGTAAAGCTGCTATAAATACTTGTGTACAAGCCTTTATGTGGACATATGTTTTTATTTCTCTTGGGCAAATATCTAGAGTGGAATTCCTGAGTCATATAACTCTATATTTAACATTTTGAGTAACTGCCGTGCCATTTTCCAAGCGATTGTGCTATTTTACATTCCCATCAGCATTCTATGAGGGTTCTCGCCAACACTTGTTACTATCTGTTTATCTTTAAAATTACAGTCATTTTAGTGCAATGGTATCTGAGTGTGGTTTTGATTTGCATTTCCTGGATTACTAGCTGTTGGGCATCTCTTCATGTGCTTATTGGCCATTCCATGTTATCTTTGGAGAAATGTCTATTCAAATCCTCTGCTCATTTTAAAATTGGGTTATTTATCCTATTATGAGTTATCAGAGTTCTTTATTCCGAATACAAGCTCTTTATCAGATACATGATTTGCAAATATTTTCTCCCAGTCTTTGGGTTGTCTTTTCACCTTATTGACAGTGTTATTTATTTATTTATTTAGTTAGTTAGTTAGTTTGTTTTTTTTTTTTTGAGACAGAGTCTCGCTCTGTCACCCAGGCTGGAGTGCAGTGGCCAGATCTCAGCTCACTGCAAGCTCTGCCTCCCGGGTTTACACCATTCTGCTGCCTCAGCCTCCTGAGTAGCTGGGACTACAGGTGCCCGCCACCTCGCCCGGCTAGTTTTTGTATATTTTTAGTAGAGACCGGGTTTCACCGTGTTAGCCAGGATGGTCTCGATCTCCTGACCTCCTGATCTGCCCGTCTCGGCCTCCCAAAGTGCTGGGATTACAGGCTTGAGCCACTGCGCCTGGCCAGTTAGTTAGTTTTGAGACAGAGTCTCACTCTGTTACCCAGGCAGGAGTGCAGTGGCATAATATTGGCTCACTGCAACCTCCGCCTCCCAGATTCAAGTGATTCTCCTGCCTCAGCCTCCCAAGTAGCTGGGACTACAGGTGCACACCACCACACCCGGTTAATTTTGCATTTTCAGTAGAGATGGGGCTTTACCATGTTGGCCAGGCTGGTCTTGAATTCCTGACCTTAAGTGATCTGCCTGCTTCGGCCTCCCAAAGTATTTGGATTACAGGCGTGAGCCACCGAGCCTGGCCATCAGTGTTATTTTAACTACAAAAGTTTTGAACCTTGTTGAAGTCCAATATATTACTTTTTTTTTTTTTAATGGCTTGTAGTTTCGTTGTCATAGCTAAGAAACCATTGCTTAACCCAAAGTCAGAAGGATTTACCCCTGTGTTTTCTAAGAGTTTAGGTTCTTACATTTAGATATGTGATCCAGTGTGAGTTAATTTTTGAGAGGGTTCCAACTTCATTTTTTTTTTTTTGATATCTAGTTGTCCTAGTGCATTTGTTGAAAAGACTGGTTTTTTCCCATTAAATTGTTTTTGTGCCATTGTCAAAAATCCATTGATCATCAGTAGAGGGGTTATTTCTGGACTCTCAATTCTGTCCCACTTATCTACATGCCCGTCCTCATGCTAGTGGCACATTGCCTTATTACTGCAGCTTTGTAGTAAGTCTGGAAATTGAGAAGTATGTCTTCCAACTTTTCTCTTTTTCAAAATTGTTTTGGCTAGTCTATATTTCTTGAATTGCCATATGAACTTTAGAATGAGTTTGTCAGTTTTTGCAAACAGAACGAAACAACACAGCTGGAGAGGTCAGAAATGGTCAGATTCTGGTGAGATTTAGAAAATAACTTTGGCAGGATTTGGGGCCAAGGATGACCCTCAAGGTTCTGGCTTAGGAGCTGATGACTGAAGAGGGGAAGAGGAAAACCCCAAGTCCCGTGAGAAGCAGATATTGTGGGCAGAGAGGAAGCAAAAAGGAGAGGGCGTCTGACATGGGGTGGCTGGGTGGCCGGGAGGCGCCGGTACAGGTGACCGACACGTTGGGGGTGAGTGTTTGCCACAGAAGGAGGGACAGACACGCACTGTGGTGATGCGTATGGGCCCTCACATGCCCTGTGAACATGAAGCCGCCTGTTGTTTCAGTAGAGATGTGGGTGGAGGCCAACTGTGCTGGGGAGTGAGGAAGAGTCAGCAAGGTGTGTAGTTATGAAGCAGGAGGAGATGGAGAGGGGGCCGGGCCGGGACGTGTGGTCAAGAGAGACTGTTTTTAAACATGGATGCCTCAAGCCTGTTGAAGAGTTGGAAAGAGTGTTTCAGTATTCCAGAAGAATGGAGGGAAGAGTTGATCTTCCTGGGAACTTTAATTGACAGTGGGAAGGAGGTGGAATAAAGTCCAGAGGGACAAGCTGGCTCAGCAGAGAGGCAAGACCCCACCTCCTTTGCTGGAGCTGGAGGAGGGCTGAGGGGTGCATGGGAGAATGGAGGTGTGGGCTCCTCTCAAGCGACTACCCTTCGCCTCCTTGCATACTGAGGGGCCGGCAGTAACAGCTCCTGTAACAGCCCCAAAGGCAGCCCGAGTCACCGGAGATGCAAAACCGAGTGAAGACCAAAACATTTGGCTTTCCACACTTACCACCTGGCCTCTCACTCATGCTTCCTGTTGTTTTGTTCTTGTTTTCAGAGTGCGGAGGTTTTGCGCAGTGGAAGGGGGTCGGGTTGCCAGGGCTGGAGTGGATCAGAGCTAACCGCCACAGGGATTCCCACCCAGAGGCCCGGGGGATGCACCATGGGGGCAGTGGGTTCAGGCCAGATTCCAGGCCACCCAGCCAGCATGAAAGCAACCATGGTCACCCGTGTGGGGTCCCCCGTGGGGTTGTGCGTGCCAGGAGGAAGTGTGTGCTGGCAGTGGGTCAGCGGGCAGCTGGGGTGTTAGCTCTGGGACAAGGGGGCTCTCCTTGCCGTGACGACAGGAGGAAACCTTGGGGTAGGCCAGCAGCACTGCCTGGGAAGAACCCAACAGAGTACTGGCTTTCAGTGGAAATGTCCGTTTGGGGCCTGGGTCAGGCTGGTCTCCAGTTTGCAGTGATGCTGAGTTGGAAAAAGAGGGCTTCGTTAGGAGAGGCACAGACAGGAGCTGCAGCTCAGCTCTGCACATCTCCCTGGCGTGTGTTGGAGTCTCTGGCCAATGAGGGGCGGTTCCCTCTCCTCTGGACCCATGTGCGTCGGTCTCAGCTGAGCAGGCCCTGTTTGTTTACTGGGTTTTTCTGCCCACCGGAGCTCCACACAAGTGAGTCTGGGGCCACTGTGGGGACAGATATGGGGTGACCTTGAGCAGGCAGGACTCCAGGTGCAAAGATGTGGGGTCCCCAGAGAGGGGTCCCAGCCAGTGCTACCCTCTGGGTGCCGTGCTCAGGATGTTGCAGTCTCTGAAGTTCCGTTTCCCATTTGCATCGATGAGCAGGGATTCAGATTAACTCACGAGAAACTTAATAACCCAAGAAAACAGGCTCGTCTGGATGAAAACCTCCACTTCACTTCAGATTCCCGACAAGAAAGTCCACAGTGATGGCAGCAGTGCTGACGTCCTCTGGGTTCACTTCCAGGCTCGTCCATGTGTGTCTCTCCATCTCCAAATAATTCTTTCCCTCTCCTTTATGGGTGAAGAACTTAAGTCTCAGAGAGGGTAGGGACCTGCTGGTCAGGCCTGAGTTGGCGGCAGTGCCCTGTGTGAGCTCTGGGGACCCTTGTTCCTGTTCCCACCACAGAGTGTCCATGGAGTAGCGTGACTCCTAGAAGGAAGGGGCATCTCTATGGAACCCTCCACATTTCTGTGGCGAGTTTTCCTCAGCACGTGGCCCTGGATGTTGTTTTGGTGCATGGGGGCTTCATGTGCTGCCAGGGATGCCGATTGTGTAAGAGCCTCTGCAGACAGGAGAGCTTTGGGGTGGAGCCTACTGAGCCCATGGGGCAGGGCTTGGCCACACACAGGCCCCAGTGGGGGACAAGAGGGCCACAGGAGAAGAACTGGCATACCTTACTGGGCTTCTAGTAGTGATTGTCGTTTGCTGCCAAGACATTTCCTGGAAAAGGGAGGCTAAATCATGTCAAGGTTGAGCCGGGTCCTCGAGTCCTCATAAAGGAGGTTCTAAGCTTGGGGGTATGTACTTTGATTACTTGTGTGCTCTGTATCCCAGGAGTTTCACCAGGTGCCGTTCTGCTCTTTTGCCCAGAGAAGCTCGGCGGCTTTGCTGCCTCAGGGAGGCAGGAGTGGCTCTTTGGAGCAGCAGCTGATCCCCGGGATCCTAGTGCTTTGCCTAAGTAGATGTGGGGCCTCAGGGGTCAGGACTTCAGAGCCCAGGGCTGACTGACCTAGGGACAGGAGTGTAAGCGTGTGGGCAATGAAGAATTCCAGGGCATTATTTCCAGACTCCCATGGGTGTGTGTGGGTGGTGAAGCCCCAGTGAGCTGGTTATCTCCAATCAAACAAAACTGGAGGTCCCTTTGCGGAGACTCTTGCAGTTCATGTCCATGCGGCTTCTCTGAGAAGCAGGAGAGACTCAGAGCGGAACTCAGGGGAGTCATACTGGAGAGAGGCAGCGTCTCCTCTGGAACACACAGACCTTGTGTCCTTCCCTCCAGCTGTCAGCCAGACGGCCCCGGTTGTCTTGCATATTTACATACGTAACGGTAACAAGAAATTCTGCTTGAGCCTTGCCAATCAGCCCAGTGAGCAGGTTTCTGCAGCATCTTGTCTCCTGGGACAGATACTTGGAAAGTGAGCCCTGTGCACTTCGGGGCCTTGTCTCTCAGCTTCTGTTGTCACCATAAAAAAAGAGACACGGAGAACCCCATGCCCCATCTTCAAAGTGTGAAGCACTCTCCCCGCTGGCATGATTCTTGTTGGTTCACTGACGGAATCTTCCAACGTGTTTTTCCTCCCGATACCCCACATCCCTGTCACAGAGTTGAGAACTGGATTACGTGGTGGGCAGGCTGGGTCCCAGTTAGAGGCACCTCACACTGGCTCAGTGCAGATGACCAGTGGCAGATGGAACCCAGGGGGCCTAGAGGTCTTGGGCTATGGGGAAACTCCCGCAGCTCCCTCCTCACTAGTCCAGGCACCGGAGCGTGCGGTGGGAGCCCTGTCATCTCAGCGACTGACTTACAGCTCAGTGAGGGGAGGCACAGAGTAGGTGCACAGAGAAGGTGCCGAATCTGAGTGGTTTTCCTTGACGGCCAAATCGGCTTTCCTCTGTGTTTCTGCTCCGGAAGGTAATCCGAAGCCCTTTACTGGGATGGAAGCATTTCCAGATAAGAAGAGGATGCTGAGGCCACAGCCACAGGGCTGCCTGGGGCCAGGAGTGGCCAGAATCCTAGAGAAAAATTGTTTGGGGATGCACCTCAAAAACACGAGGAAAAGAAAGAAAATGGGTGGGAATAGTGTGCCTTTGGCAGAATCCAAACTCACTTCCAAGGCAAAGCCAGAGCAGAATGCAAGAATATTCATTTCCTGTTTTTATTGTTGGTTACTTAATGACCTTCCTTTGAAATGCTGCAGTTATGTAGAAAGCAGGTTGTCATGGAAACGGGGAGTGACGTGCAGGGAATAGGTACACAATGCATTTCTTTGTCATGTCCAGCTGATGCATTCAGCCTCTGCTTAGACGTGGGAATTTATTGAGGAATTAAATATTAACTGGAGGCATTGCCCTGGAGAGAGGCAGAAACACAGGGTGAGAAAAGATGCTGGAAACCAGGGCAAAGAGCATGCTGAGGCCCCTGGGATCCTGCGGGAGGCAAAGCTGATTGGAGACCATGGGTGGATCTCACTTTCTTCAATCAATGGGCTCCAGAGAAGTCGTGCAAAACAATCTTCTTTTTCAAATGCACATGTACTGTGCATTCTTTTGAGGGGAAGAAGGATCTGGTTGTAAGGCGAATAATTACTCATTAGTCAGCTCATTTTCAAGGTTGGTGAAATGCCAACTTTTCTCAAGGTGGGTTTCAGCTGCCTTGTCCCAGCAATCTTTGGCGGGCGAGGTTGTCAGTGGGAACCAACACCCACCCAAGGCATGTTCCATGAAACGGCACCGGAGCTGGGACGACGGTGCAGACGACTGTAGGTGCTGGAAGACTCCGAGGAGGCTCCCGAGTCAGAGAGAAGTTGTCTCTTGTCCCTGAAACGGCCACAGAGCCATGACCTTGTCTGTTTTTCTGGTGGATTCCAGGAAATGGGGGTTGAATATATGATGTTTAAAAAAGTGCCCCAAGTTTCTCACTTTCTCCCCTTGAGCCAGCATGGCTGGCACCCACCAAGCTTTCCTTTTCTGACCTTGTGCCTTTTCAAACCCTCAGAAAATGAGTTCCGGGGTGAGCTGCTGAATCAGAGGTGGACACACGGAGGCAAGGCCAGCAGCTGCAGGACCTCAAGACACCTTCTTGGCAGACACTGCAAGGTGAGGCGTGAGAGGGCAGCCGCTGTCCTGGGGCCCCACCCCGTGGCTGCCTGCAGAAAGCCTCTCGTTGGCTGCAGGCGTGAAGTGTGGAGACGACTTTGGGTCTGATTCTCACCAGAGTCCAGGTTAGGCGAAGGGAAAATGGGGACTAGGATCAGCAATGCTCTGGTCACTTTAGAATTAAGGGAAGAAAAACGACGACTCTGAGTAGATCAAAACTAAAATGTGACCCCAGGCCGGGCGCGGTGGCTCACACCTGTAATCCCAGCACTTTGGGAGGCTGAGGCAGGTGAATCACTTGAGGTCAAGAGTTCCAGACCAGCCTGGCCAACATGGTGAAACCCCGTCTTTACTAAAAATACAAAAATTAGCCGGGCTGTAGTTCCAGCTACTCGGGAGGCTGAGGCAGGAGAATCGCTTGAACCTGGGAGGCAGAGGTTGCAGTGAGCCAAGATTGTGCCACTGCACTCCAGCCTGGGTGACAGAGCAAGACTCCATCTCAAAATACAAGCAAGCAAGCAAGCAAACGAAAACCACCAAAATGAAAACGTGACCCCAGAGTCTCACTTCCCTGCTTTGAGGTATGATCACATCTGGGCTCTCTGTTGTGCCTGAGCAACTGTCCCCTGTTCACCCTGCTTTTACCTGGGCAGGCTGAGAATCCCTACAGGATCTGATGGCAGAGATTGCTGGCAGGAACTTATGAAGTCTGTTGGCCTTGTTTTATTTCAATCTTCCTAAGGGGAGGCAGATGGTGCATGCCCTTCTTGTACCTTCCCAGGATATAAGATCTCCCCTCGGGGACACTCCCAAACTGTGATATCACGTGTGCTTACAGCCACTGTTCTCCACCACCAACCCTCTAATTCTAGAACTTCGCACCAATACTCTCTGGGTGAAGCCAGGTCCCAGGGTCAGGTGACCCTCACAGCTGGAAGTAGAGGCTGACAACAGGCTTAGGGTGAAGCCTTCCCGGATACCAGTTTCTGACCTCTCTTTTTTTCGCATGTAGATGCTTTCCAGCAAGGATCCAGCTGTGACTCAGGGCACGGCTCAAGGACGGTGATGGCGCAGGGTGTAGGCAAGGAGGGCTATGCAGTTGCGGTGGGAACTTCATTTGGGAGTGCTTGTATTTTACTTTCAAAGCCCAACCTTTTTCTTTTGAATCTGGTGACGAGAATGTACATTTTAATGGGTCTGTTATAGATGCCTCGTTAAGCGCCTCTGCTCGTATTTTGGCTCCCACAGGATTATCAGTGCTCTGCTGATCCACACTGGAGCCTGAGGCACAAGGAGGAGTCAGTAATATTGATCCTGTCTTGATTTAAAGTTTTGGTATCTTGTTTATCATGGTTTTTTACATCATGTTGATGTTTCTAAATATTGAATTAAAATATTATTTATCTTGGTCATTCAGTTTTTGGCCTCATTCCCCTTGCCCCACCCCAAACCCTGAGGATTCACATAGAGCTGTACTGGCCTGAGATCATGTGAGCATGAGAGTTACTTGATTTGAGGCCAGGGGCTCTACATGCAGTGTTATCTGCAAATGTCTGGTGCCATGCCAGCGGTGGGTAAGAAGATTTTTGTCTCCTCCTGGCCCAGGCATGACAAACTCAGAGAGTTTGGCACCTACATGGACAACCCACGGCTGTTCAAAGTGCTGCTTCTGTGAACAAAGCCAGGGGCCTGTGCCCAGATTCTTGTGGCGTCACCAGCTCTTTCATCTCTCTGTTTGAGGGTCATTTCCTTATTTCCCTTCATTTCTTGCAGATAGGGCCTGAATTACTGCTCTGAATAGAGAAGCTAAGATGTAAAGTGTGCCAGAGAAGGTGAGAGGATGAGAAAGGGTTGACTGCCTAGATAGAGGACAGTGGGGCAGGTGCAGGTGGAATCTCCTGACTAAGGAGGCTGAAGAGGGTGGCAGTACAGGGGATGAGCCGTGGTCACAGTGCGAGAATGTCACACAGCCACAGCAGCATCAGGGTCAGCCTTCCAGAGGCTGGCTTAGGACAGGAGACGGGTGAGGTGAGGAGCCAGCATGGGAGGGCAGTGAACACACAAACCCTGTGCAGGGGACTGTGACAGCCTGCGGCATGCCTCTGAGTTCAGCACCAGGCATGTGGACAGCTCAGGACCGGTTGGAAGGGGCTGCCAGAAAAGTCAGGTGGTGGTGTGTCAGTGGGGTGTGCAGGCACTGATGGTGGCTCCTCAACCCCCTTCTTGCAAATTATTCAGTGGATGACTGTAGAGATATGGAATCAAGGAAAAGATCAGTTGCATAGCCATTCAGCCAGCCCTTCTTCCTGCCACCCAGGGCAGGGGGTGCCTCTGGCAAGGACTACTGGATAGAGGCTCCTACAAGGGAAGGAACTGCCACTGGGTATGGCCCTTCTGGCTTGCCTCACTTGATGTTGTTGGATTCTACCCTGGGTGGGTATAAATTCCATTTATGCTGGAGTTTTTAACAGACGGATGCAGATATGGCTGCTTCATCAGGGTATCCATTATGTAGCTCTAATTTTTGATTTGGGAGTGAAGTGAGCCAGTATCCCATGCTTAGAGCTGTCAAGGGAACCCCTTCTCAGACATATGTTAAATAATGCCCCATGGAGGTGTCCTTTCTGTATTCCAAGGAGGAGGCTGGTCTATTCTGCTGAATTTGTCAGGAGAATTTCAGAATTTCAGACATGCAACAGGAATCACCCAATGTGGGGATAGAACTATCTCTGCAAGGAACCAGGGGTACTGTGATGGCTGCCAGTGGGGTGCAGGGGTGAGGGCACATAGTTTAGCCTCAGAGATCTAGAGAGTGGAAAGCAGGATGTGTGCCCAGCTCACCGACTTTCTGTACCTGTTCCGTGGGCTGAGCTGGTGGGCAGGTCCATGCTCCAAAGAAAGGGAAGAGAAGGGCTGTGGACGCAGCAGGTGATCCTCCTGGGATACTCGGGAGGGGAGCAAGACAAATGCTTGAATGCTGCTCTTAGATTGTTGAGTGGGAACGTGGTCTTCCACGATGCTCTCTGCCCTAATGGCTTCACAGCAGTGACAGGGGAGTTGACGCTGCCCTCAGTACCTAAGTGAGAGAAGAAAACAGGCCAGACCATGGCTCTGTCTTTCTCCCCTCCCCTCACTGCAGAGAATTGAGACTGAATGTGTGTGAGGCACTGTTGGAGCCAGGCAGGGTGGGTGGTAGCCAGTTTCTGGCCACCTCCTCGCCCCGAAGTCTTCATTGGCCCCTTCCTTCCGGGAAGGGGCTGCCTATGGTCCCCTGGGACTCAGCAGATGGGTCTCTGGGAGGAAAACCATTATGCAAGAGGCCCAACCGTCCCACCGAGACACTATAACCTTTGCAATTTTATGGATTTTTAAAGAATAGTTGTCAGTCCATCCTAATTCTCCAGATTTTCTGGCTGTCAGAACACATTTTAAAGAAAATGAAACACTGTCGTGTCTCCTGCTCTGGTCCAGGGCCGGGTGAATGGCCCCTGTGGTGTCAGAATGCCCGGAACCCCCCAGCTCAGGGTTCCCACATATGGCCTGTGTGCAGCCCTCTGACCACGGCTCTCCACACACCCCAGCCCCAGGAGTTCAGAGATGTTTCTGACTGTCCCCATTTATTCATTCATCCACCTGTCCATCCACCCATCCTTAAATGACATGCACTAAGCAGCTCTCTGGAGGAGAGACGATGAGCTTACAACCGTGAATGAACGAGCTCATTTCAGATTGAGATGAGGACTGTGAGGGAAACAAACAGGCACAGGGTGGAGACTGAGAGGAGGTGGGAAGAGGCAGGGTGTTGGCCACCCAAGAAAGCTCCCGGCTCTACCTCTGGAGTGCCTCCCACCCCAAATGTCCGCAGGTCACTGATCCATCCACCCTCCCCATCCCTACCTGGCTCTCAAGCCTTAGCAGAGCTCCCTGTTTCTTGAGCTCTCCCCGAGCACTCCCTGCCACCCTGGAGTGATGTACAAACCTTGGGATGCCAGGCTGGTGCCCCTCAGGGCCAGGACACCCTCCTGCTGGGGCCAGGCTTCAGCCAGGATTCTGTCCTTTGACCGGCCCTGGGCCATTGGTGCAGAAGGGATGTTGTGGGGGTTGAGGGAGGGAGCTGTTCAGCTCTCAGGGCCTGGCCTGGGGAGAAGCATGGAAAAGGAATGAAAGAGGCAGAGAGAGACAGAGAGAGAGTGAATGAGTGAGCGAGGAGAAATGGGTGTCCCTGAGCTGGGGCCTGGAATGGAGCGGGAGACACAACCTCTGGGGGTAAATGTGGAAGTTGGCACAAAGCCTGTTGGGCTTCATGGAAAATATCCAACCCTGACATCTTTGGAGGCTGAGTCTACCACTTCCCCTTAGAGGTTAGACATGGGGGGTTTGTTACTGGCTCTGTTTCTGGGTTCTTTTCATTTTTTATTTTTTTTGAGACGGAGTCTTGCTCTGTCACCCAGGCTGGAGTGCAGTGGTGCAATCTCGGCTTACCACAACCTTTGCCTCACGGGTTCAGGCAATTCTCCTGCCTCAGCCTCCCAGGTAGCTGGGATTACAGGTGGCTGCCACCATACCTGGCTAATTTTTGTATTTTTAGTACAGTGAGGTTTCACCATGCCTGCCTCGGCCTCCCGACGTGCTGGGATTACAGGCGTGAGCCACCACGCCCAGCCCTGTTTCTGGGCTCTGAGTGTATTTGTCACAGCTGCAGCCTAAGAGTCCAGATTCCGCTGCAGGTTTCAAGACTGCTAACTGCATTTGCTTGTTTTGGTTCCTGAGTTTGTAAACACCCAACTCAGGGCACTCTGTTTTAGCAAGACCAGCATGCAGATGAGTCTGGAAAAGGGGCTGGTCTTCGTCGCACGTCACGGTGAGAACTGTGTGTGTGTGTGTATATATATATACTTTTTTTTTCTTTTTTTGAGACGGAGCCTCACTCTGTCACCCAGGCTGGAGTGCAGTGGTGCAATCTTGGCTCACCGCAACCTCCGCCTCCCAGGTTCAAGTGATCCTTCTGCCTCAGCCTCCTGAGTAGGTGAGACTACAGGCATGCGCCACCACACCCAACTAATTTTTGTATTTTTAGTAGACACAGGGTTTCACCCTGTTGTCCAGGCTGGTCATGAACTCCTGACCTCAAGTGACCCGCCTGCCTCGGCCTCCCAAAGTGCTGGGATTACAGGCGTGAGCCACCGCGCCTGGCCAGAACTATGTCTATTTTCAAAAGAGCTTGCATGATTAATCCTGACTTAACTAAAAAGAAATATAAAACAGAACAAAGCAAAAACACACTTTTGAGGAGACGGCTTTTATATGGCACTAAGAAAGCAAGTTAAATGGATGGACAAGGAGACAGTTCTCTCGGGTTAATTTGGCAGTATACAACGTATTTGCATTTATGAATTATTCTCCTCCCCATAGTTTTCATGGTTTTCCTACTGAAGGCAGAACTATTGAAATATTAATTACAGCCTAAGACATGCTCGCAGTGGCAGAATGAAGTTGGCATTGGAGAAACGGAGCAGACGTTCTTGAGGGAGATTGCCGGCCCAGCAGTGAGAGTGGGTAATGGGGTCATTCTGTCTCAACAAAGGGACCTTTTCACCCTCAAGAGGAGAGGGCACTGGGTTATTTGTGGGTTGCACAAAAAAAGGGACCTGGTTGGTTTGTGTTTGGAACAAGTGAAGTGTGTTTTAAAAATCAATGAAAAATTGAGAAGTGTTTAATTTTCTTTGCATCATTGAGCTGCCCTTTGGGGCCCAGCTGTCATTGTGTGGTGGGGGCAGAAGGTCTGGGGGGCTGCCGCCCAGTGATCGCCAAGGTAAGCGTGGGTGGTGCTGGGCACAGGGCCACCCCCAGCACCCACTCTCCATCTACCACATCAGGGTGCTGATCTTGCTGCAGGAGGAGAGCAGAGAATCCACCTCTGAAGTGCTTTGAGTTCTTTCGAAAAGAAAAATAATGTAAATCAGGCAGTGCTGGTTTTGTCATGGCCTAGCCCAGATGCTTTCGTGTCAGCCGGCACTGCTGATTTCAAACAGCTCAGAAATCAGTGTCCCAAGTCACCCAGCTCTTACGGATTCATTCTCATATTAAAGAGCCTGTTTTTTTTTTTTCTTTGGTAGGTCAGTTTTTTCCCTTTAAAAATCAAAGCTACATGCACCTAAGAGAACTTCTCGCTTATTGACCAGTCGATGCAGATAAATTGCAAATGGTAAGGTGCTTGGCAGAAGGAGAGGCAGAGCTGTCAGCTTCATCAATGGGAGCTCACAGTTTTCAAGCAGCACCCATTACACATCCCTGCAGTCTCTCTATTCTCTGCTCTTTGAATAATTTATCTGCAGGAAATCCAAATTGCCAAGGCACGCTTTAACCTACCAGAATGCTTGCCAATATCCTTGGGAAAACTGGCAAAAAAAAAAAAAAAAAGCCGTGGATTGCATTTCAGCTGAGTGCAGGCACCGCGCAATCAGACACATCAGCTCCATTGTGCGTCCTGCATCGGAGGCATCGCGCACGGGCTCCGCGCAGACGACATTTGAAGGCTCATAAATGTAATGAAGTCCCTGTGACACCTGCTCCTCTCTTCACTTTCAACATGAGCCATTGGTCCATGGGGAGCCTCTGCTTTAAAAATAGAAATTGTAGTAATTGTCTTCTGTTCTATTGGAAGGCGGAAATAAACGCACGGCCCCCAGCACTGTGCTCCACAGCCCGGAGTCCACAGGTTGCATAAATTACCCAGGTTTTGATTTTTCTTCCTTAACAAATCACATACGTCATTGTATGTTAGTGCTGCTGCATGGGGGAGGTTCAATTTGCAAATTTCGTCTTACTAATTGGGGGAATTCCTTTTTCTTCCTTCCCAGGTGGTTCTGTAGACATTGGTCTCTTGCTGGTTTTCAGGAACTAAAGCCCCATTTAAGACGTGGGGGCTTCTGAGCCCCCCTCCTGCTGCCTCCCTTCCTTTCTTCTGCTATTTCTTTCCACTCCCCTGCTTTTCCTTTGACTGCCTCACGCATAGAGCCCTGGCAGCTCTGGTATCTGTGACCTGGGACAGGAGGTGTGGATTTGCTGCCTCCCCTTCCTGACCGCAGGTGGTGGTGGTGGAGCCCAGCACTCTCCTCTTGGGCCTCCTGGGATGGAACATCCCCTGTCCAGCTAGAGGTGCCCTCCCTGGCCTGGCGCGGCTCCCTGGGAAGGACGTTTTGCATAGCATGGAGTGGGTGGGACTTACCTGCCTGCCCAGATTTGTCATGGGTGACACAGGACGAGGATTCTGTGTGTGACCCTCGCCCCCCTCGTTCCCCCGGCATGTCCTTTCTGTGATTGTCACCCTCCTGGGCGCTCCCCCATGACTCCCGCGCAGGCCAATGCTGTGGGCAGCGTCCCCACGGAGGCTGGTCAGATTCAGGGATCACAGGTGGGGAGGGACACCGATGGGCTCAGGCAAGGCAGCCAGGCCCTTGAGGCCCAGAGAACATATGGGCTGGGGCCGCTCCAGGTTGCCTGTTTCTCACGGAATGACCCTGGTGCGTGAGGGGCGTTAAAGCCTCTGCTGTCGTGGGAAGAAAAGCCCCATGGGAAGCTGTGCTCTAGGGACACGTTGGGGTCAGAAGCCATTGGATGACCCGGCACTGCCGCTGGTGGCCGTGTCTGTGGTGAGCGACCTGCCCTGATGCCTTGGCACCTGCCTGGCCAGGTGAGCAGTGGGTGCTGCTCTGTGTCGGGCCAGGAGACCCTCATGGATAAAACACGGACACTCATCAGGCTTCAGTGGAGCAGGGCCCACGTCTCAGCACTTGGTGGCAGGTGCAAATCCGGGGGCAGTGGGAGGGCACGGTGCACTGTACCCTCCTTGCCAAGGGCGGCGACATACTGATGGGACACTTCCGAGTCTCGTAGAAGGTCCTTTCTCCACACCCTCCCACCTGCTGCTCCTGGCCCCAGGCCTTTCCTGTCTTGTGAGCCCATCCTTGTTGTTCTGTGCCCAAAATCACCTTTGCTGTCAAAGCTTGAGCCAGAAAATGGACAGACCATTCCTGATGGTTCTATACTCCAGAGGCACTGGCTGGGTTTTCTTGTTAACCTCATGGCTTTTTGCTTGCAGATGAGCTTAGAAAATGAAGACAAGCGAGCTCGCACCCGATCCAAGGCCCTGCGAGGTGAGTGCTGCCCTTACCTCCTCCAGGGCCGTAAATGCCACTTTCCTCCGGGGTCTTCCTCGGGAGCACAAACCCGTAACCACACGTGTGCAGAGACGCCTGGGGACCTCAGGCCTCTTCAGCCTCGTTCATCCTCAGGGCTGCTGCGCTTTGAAGCTGGCATCTCAGAGGGCTGCTGAGGGGCCTTTGGCCCGGATGAACCTGCCTTGAGGGCAGAAATGTAGAGGCAGACTCAGCTCCATGGCGTGGGAGTAGCAAGGCTCAGTTATGAGACCATTGTTTGGAAATGAGAGGCCACCAGCCTTCCACCAGCAGCCCCTTCCTTCCCAGGAGATCAGTCTTGGTGCTGATGAGGAATAGGAGGTTGTTGGGTTGAACTGGAAGTGCAGTGGGAGGAGAGGGGGCCAAGGCCTTGCTCACTCTGCTAGGATCTGAGCCCCAGCCCCTGGCCAGACTTACCTCCCTGATCCGTGCGGGAGCTTCCTCTTGTGCCCAAGCATCTCAGGTGTTCCTGCCTTGGTCAGAGCCCCGTGCACCTTTGCAGCCACCACTGAAGGACCAGCCACTTGGTCCAGTTGTTCTCTTCTCTGTCCAGCTTGATCTGGTGGTTTGTGTTTCTTGCCAAAAACTGACTTCTATCTGCAATTAGAGAAAGAGGTACCATCCCTGGCCCTGAGGTCCCGAGAGCCTGTGTGAGGTGGAGCGTCTGTCCCACTCTGCAGAACTGCTCAGGGGAGCTTCTGGGGCGAGCACCGGGCTGGAGGGAGCAGCTCACTCTGTTGACCTCGGAGGACTCTCTGGGAGGTCAGGAAAGGGTGAGGGCCCTGGGAAAATTGCTCAGGTCTCACTGAGATTGCCTCCACTTGTCCTTGGCAAACCTCTCGGCTGTTTAACTTAGTTTATGCTGTTAGGGCAATGAGTCTTTAAAATCACAATTCTCACATGTTTTCCCTGTTTCTCTCTTTTTCCCAGGACCCCCCGAGACCACAGCTGCAGACCTCAGGTAAGGAAGTCTTCCTGTTAGCACCAAGCATCGTCTATGTGCCTGTGACCCTGGAGATGTCCCAAATGTCCCAAACGGGGTCTTCTTGGGTTGACCAAACACCCTGGTGAGCCCCTGCTTTCCCTAAGGAGACTGCCTTTCTCCTGGCCACGTGTCCAGCTGTCTTGGCCCCATCTCTGTCCGTTCTCACCTCTGTCCTGCCCCCATCATGTGGTGTCCCAGCATCATGGCGAGGACACGGATGTGCTCACACCTGGTCACCGAGAGGACCTGGACTGTCACTGGGTCCCCCAAACCAAAAACGAGCCGCTCTCTTAGCGGACTCTCACAAGAGCTTCTGTGTCAGATGGTTGGAGGCCCAGCTTGGGAATGAGATGAGAGAAGGGGATCTTCTACATCCGGAGTCTTCCATTGGCTCGGGATGCAAACAGCAGTTCTGTGTGCTGATGACCTGGCTGGCTGAGCTCTGTGACCATTTTCTTCCTGCTTCTTAGGGATACAGATTCCCAGGGCAGGGAGCATCTTATTGTCCAGCAAACCATTGAAGAGTGGATGCCAATCAGGAAAACGAGAGGACTGCAGAGTTCACTTTGTAAACCTTTTGCAGAGGTGGGACGGGAAGACAGTGTCCCTCCTCTGCTTGAGGCCCCATAACTTGGAGATGAACGGGGCAGGGCTACGGGAGGGAGTTGGGGTGCTGCAAGCCCCAGGCTCTGCGCCAGTCACACATCACAGTCTTGATCTCTGGGAAGGTCATGGAAGCACTGCCTTGTGATGTTATTATCCTGTTTGTGAAGTGCGGAAACTGAGACTCAGGGGTTAACCCTCCTCTAAGGCGCTGAATCACGTGCGCTACCTGCTGGAAGCCCCGCCCTGGGTAACAGGTGGGAGGGGTGGGGTGGAACCTCAGCCAAACCAGATCGTGTGCCAGCACTTCCGGTCAGGTGTCCTTAGCAACCCACCGGGTGCTCCCCAGAACACAGTCCCCCGAAGCACAGGGGCCGGCTCCCCGGCAGGGAGACACTGTCTGCTTGGCCAGCCTGCTGAGGAAGCAGTGATTGCAATGGCGAGACGCTCAGAGGGGCCCCGAGAAAAGGGAAGAGGAGGTGCCACGTGGCAGTCGCCCGGGGACACGGTGGAGACAAAGATGGAGGATAGTCCCAGGCGAGGACACAGGAGTAGAGGAAACTCCAGGCTTTTTGGTAACAGATGGAGTGTGGAGGAAGTTGAAAAGGCAAATACAAATGGCTGGGTGCTCTCTTGTAGATTTGAAACAGCGGAAGAAGAAATGACTCTCGAATAGATTTGTTTGTTTTGAAACGTTCTGAGAGGACCTGTCCAGCCTAAGTGAGGGGTTCTGTTAGCATTTGGATTTTGACACCCTCGTCACTAGCCTTGAGCTCTAACCTACATGCTTGGTAAGAGTAAGACCCTTGATCTTTTTCTTTTTTTTTTTGAGACGGAGTCTCGCTCTGTCACCCAGGCTGGAGTGCAGTGGCTGGATCTCAGCTCACTGCAAGCTCCGCCTCCCGGGTTCACGCCATTCTCCTGCCTCAGCCTCCCGAGTAGCTGGGACTACAGGCGCCCGCCACCTCGCCCAGCTAGTTTTTTGTATTTCTTAATAGAGATGGGGTTTCACCGTGTTAGCCAGGATGGTCTCGATCTCCTGACCTCGTGATCCGCCCGTCTCGGCCTCCCAAAGTGCTGGGATTACAGGCTTGAGCCACCGCGCCCGGCCGACCCTTGATCTTTTTAATGGACAGACTCGGGGAAAACATGTTGACGTCTCGTGTTCCAACAGCAATTTCTTCACCAATTCTTCATTGCTGACAAGTGATGCTTAGAGTAAAATCGAACAAAGATTATGTTCCAAGGAATCAAATACACTCTGCACAGAAGGTACCATGCATTCCTGGGTTCTCAAACATCTGTTGGCCACACGCCCCACGTGGGCATGCCTGTGGCTCGTGCTGGCTGACTGTGTGCCCCAGCCATAGTGCGAGCGTTTACACCACAGAAATGGGCTGATGATGTCTCCCCCTCCCAAAGACCTGTTTACCAGCACACCCTGGGCTCTGACTGGACGAGCAGATGAGACCTCTGTTCTGGTGGGGCCCACACTGTGGGTACCAGAACAGGAAGCATGACCCACAGAGAACACGCACCGTTGTGGGCTGTGAGAGGAGCACCACGTCCTGTGTGCAGACCATGGCACTGGATGAACTCACGGACACAGAGTCACCTGTGGGGAACCTCTGCGTGCAGGACTTTCTCTGTGAATGAGGGACTTAGCACCCCATTGACTCAGAACTTCACAGCCTGCAGTGCCCCTAACCCCAGCTCGTCTCCCCACCAGCTCAGGCAGAGCTCCCGGGAAGATACTCCATTGGTTGTTTACCAGGTGAACTGAGGAGAGGTTGGACTTGGCTCAAGTTGGACCCTGAGCTGCTGTTTCCGAACTTGGAGCCCACTGGGAGTTTCCGTGTGCCCTGAATTTAACACTCTGAGTGCCTAAGCGAAGAAGCAGTTTGATGACTTTTCCTCTCACCCCAGTGGAAGAACAGATGACATTTCAGCTTGTATTTTTGCCTGGGTCCATCTGTTGTCACATGGCCTCAGACTGGCTCTGCTGGAGGCGAAGACTAGGGAAGGTTAGGGTTGGGGTTAGCATCTTTGAGACAGCAAGTCGCCAACAACCCAGAGTTCAGGACCATCTCCACGTTCAGAGAGAGAACACATCTGTAGCTCACCCTTCCTCTTCTGGAGCCTTGCTCCTTGAGCCACTGGCCAACTCCCACCCAGATGACAGGAGGGAGTGGGGGATCTTCTACCTGCCCCAGGAGAGGGAGGGAAGGCAGGGAAGGCTGTGTCTTCAAAGGCTGTACCTGAAGCACGGGGCTCCAGGCTGGGATTCGGCTCCTCTCCCGACTTGTCTTCTTTGAGGCCTACTTTTCAAGTTTCGGTCCCTCAGAGCTCTCATGCAGGATGCCAGCCGAGGGGTGACTGTGAGCCACACCCTCTTCCCAGCCTCACGTGCGTCCTTTCGTCGCATCTCTGACACCAGCCCTAGTCAGAGCTGAGGAGTCAAGGCTGGGGAATTCCCTCCTCCCAGAGAAAAGAGGCTCAGGAGTCCTGGAGCCCTGGCCGTCTTCCTCTCCCTACAGCTCTGGCCCTGAGCACCCAGAGGGCATCAGTAAATAAGAGCTGGGTGTGCTTGCAGGTGAACTGCAGGGCTGGCATCTGCTGGCATGGCACCCTTGGAGGCCCTGGCTGGGTCTCTTGTCCCCTCGGCTGTGGGGTGGGGAACAGGCATCTAAGGGGTTTCCAGCTTCCTGCCCCGGAGTGGCCTTGTCGGCTCCACGCACTTGGCTCACAGCCCTGTCTCACAGCCTCTGAGCTGGGGCGGGAAGGTGCGGGCCCACCTTTCTGGGGACCGGGACTCTTCGGAGCTGAGGGTGATGTGTTCGGGGCAGTTCGGTCCCCACAGCGGCTGTCACCTAATTACCTGATTAACTCAGTGATTTCATCGACTGACTGGGACCTTAGCTTCGAGTCCCCAGTAACAAGGAGCTTTTTGTGAAAAGTCTCGAAGCTAGTTCTCCGAAGAGTGAAAGCAAGTGTGGGTCTGGATTTTAGAAGAGACTAGGGGCAGGGAGAGGTGGGTGGCAGCAGCAGCAACTCCCTCAGTTTGGAAAGGGAACCCGCAGTAAGTGTGGCGTGCCCTCCCTCTCTCCCCCTTCCTCCCTCTTCCCCTCCTTTCCCGCCTGGGTTCCTTCTTCCCTCCTCCCTCCTTCCTTCCCTCCCTTTCTGTCTTCTTTTTAACACACTGAAAGCACCACCCTGGAAGGCTGCAGAGAACGTCCCATGAGCACTCCCCCACCTCACGGCTGCTGTTGAGTTGGGTGATAGGGTGAGGTCTGGATTCTACTGACAGTTCTCCCTGAGGTGGTCGGGGAGGGTAGCCTGCAAGGCCATTGGGCCCCACAGTTGTCTGCAGTCAGGCCTGTGGTCAGTCGAATTAGAAATGATCAGAGGTGTCTGGATAGAGGCTGGGGATGGTGTTCTTTTCTCTGGGTCCCAGGTGTGGGGGTGTCAGCCCTTTCCTTCCTCCCTTCACAGGCTCTGGAAGATGTGCTTGGGTTTTGGAAAGAGCTCAGACTCACAATGTCAATCCTGTTAAAAACAAGGTCTTCCGATGCAAAAATCCTCAATGAAATCCTGGCAAACCGGATTCAGCAGCACATCAAAAAGCTTATCCACCATGATCAAGTGGGCTTCATCTCTGGGATGCAAGGCTGGTTCAATATACACAAATCAATAAACGTAATCCGGCACATAAACAGAACCAAAGACAAAA
>NW_012101652.1:90837-98829 GCF_000951045.1 Mandrillus leucophaeus | reverse complement strand
GAACAGAAAACCAAACACCACATGTTCTCACTCATAGGTGGGAACTGAACAATGAGATCACTTGGACATGGGAAGGGGAACATCATACACTGGGGCATATTATGGGGAGTGGGGGGAGGGATGGCATTGGGAGTTATAACTGATGTAAAGGACGAGTTGATGGGTGCTGACGAGTTGATGGGTGCAGCACACCAACATGGCACATGTATACATATGTAACCTGCACGTTGTGCACATGTACCCTAGAACTTAAAGTATAAAATATATATATATAAAATAACAAAAACAAAACAAAGCAAAACAAAACAGGTCTTCCCATCTTGGCCAGGAAAGCCTCTGTCTTCCCGCAAGGAGCGCAGGCCTGCGCCTCCCACTTGCCTTAGGCTACTTGGCGCAGGCATCTGGGTCTTACAATGGCTGCTCCTTGTAGTCCTTGAGCCGTGGATGCATCCGACAGCCCGCAAGAGCCTGATATGTGGTGAACTCTGGTCTCACACTCCGCACCGGCCCCTTTGGCCCCGAGGCTGCTGTGGGAGCTGTGGTCCTGCTGCCACGGTGGTTGGCATAGTCAGTACTCATGCTCAGAAGTTTCCAGAACTTCCTGCTGGTTTGGTTATATCGGGAGACAGATGATGGTTAAGAAAGAGGAACTCCTGGGTGTCCTGCCTTGTGCTTGCCAACCCTGGGGTGAGAGATGCAGGAGGGTCAGTATCACCCCCTCCCCAAACTACCCTTCTTAGCCCGAGTCTTCCACTAAGGCAGACCCTGTCAGCTCCTGGTTCATTGGCCCTCCTGGCTTCTTTTCCCTGTGTGGAAGCTGGGACTCACACCAGCTACAGGCACTGGTGGAATCTTCACCACCGCCTTCGGCTTGGGCCACAGATTCCTTTCTGCCTGTCAGACCTGGCTCAGTTTGCTGGGGCACGAAGGTCACAGCTGGCAGGGAATGCAGAGACTGTTGCCGCCGATGGCCATAGGTCTTATAGCATTAGTGATGGACACAGCGAATGCCAACTTCTGTGCTTTGGACTTGGGCCCTCTTTAGAGAGGGGTACTGTGTTCAGGGCACCTCAGAGTATCTTGTGTCCAAGCTCCTGGAAACCTGGTGGCAGCTGGTGGAATGCCTGCCGTAGGGAGCCGTCTGGGAGACTCTGGTGTTGGAAGTCTTGCTCTTACGTATAAACAGTCTTTAAATGAACACTTGTAAAACTGTAACGAGCCATTCATTTATTTGAATGGGGTGAGTTATTAATTTTCAGCAAACTGCAAGCAGCCGTTCTGAGATGAATCGCTTGGAGAGAGTCTGCTCCCCAGGGTGAAGGTCTGCGATGGCCCTGAGGTCTGAACCCATCGCCTGATGTGACCTCGCCTTTTTCTTTCCCCTCAGCTGCCCCACCCCGGGATGCACTGGCTCAGGACACGTCCGGGGCAAGTACTCCAGGCACCGAAGGTAAGAGGACCCTTGGATCTCACAGAGCTTCCTGGGAAGCAGATTTGGAGGCCCCCCACCGCCCGCCCAACTCTGTTCTAGGCCCTTTTGCAGATGGAGAACTTTCCATCTTTTTCCACGGCTCCTGAGGCCAGGCTGCTGACCCTTCTGCGAGGCAGCGACCTCCCACTCTAGCCTGGAGGCCCGTGTGGCCATGGGCATGCCCTGTGGGGAAAGACAGACCATCTGACTTCCCAGCACTGCACTGTGGTTTTCTTGTCTGGGTCCCCTGCAAGAACTGGATGAGTCTGTGGGGGAGGGAGGGAGGGAGGACCCTCGGGAGGGGCGCATGGGGTGGCTGAGGCCTCTCGTGGCCCTAGCCTGGCCCTCTCCACTGCCTACTCCTCCTTCCCAGTTTACAGAGCTGCCCCCTGGCCAAGAAGAGGAAGCTGGAGGGCGCTGAGGCTGAGCACCTGGTGTCCAAGAGGAAGTCACACCCCCTGAAGCTGGCTCTGGACGAGGGCTATGGTGTGGACAGCGACGGCAGTGAGGACACCGAGGTGAAGGACGCCTCTGTTTCGGATGAATCGGAAGGAACTCTGGAGGGGGCCGAGGCTGAGACATCAGGACAGGAGGAGATTCATCGCCCCGAGCCAGCTGAAGGTGCTTTGTCGCTCTTTCTTCCCCGAATAAAGGGTGCTTAGTGTGGCCCTGGAGAATTGCAGCCTGTGAGCGGGGAGGGGCTCACTCTGAGCGAGAGAAAGCTCTTCCTGAGAACAAGGCATGTCTTGTCCCAACATGTGCTGGGCTTCCTGGGAGAGAGGTCTGCCCATGGTGTTTGTGGGGCCTGTGGTGTGTTTGTGTGTGAACACTGTGTGTGTAGGAGGGAGGCAGGGCAGACACAGACACGCGGCTGGTGTGTGTGTGTGTGTGTGTGTGTGCAGTTGTAGCATGTTTCGGCAGGTGTCTGCATGTATATGAGAGACAGACAAGGCTGTGTGTCTGTGTGTGGGGAAGGGAGGGTCTTAGACGGGCCCTCTGGGAGACCTGCCTGGGGCATGGGTGAGAGGTCTGCTTTCCCCTGAGGCACTCACAGGCAGATGCGGAGGAAACACCTCAGGTTGAGTTCAGGTGATTGAGGACCAGGTGGGGCCTCTGAAAATGGGGTGCCCGGGAAAGCCAAGACGGGAAGGAGGAAAGCAGATGAGTCCCCCATTTCCTTGGGGGGTCTACCAGGACTGCCATGTTGGGGCACCGAGCCCTTGGCGGAAGTGGGTGAAGCAGGTGCTTTGGCCCCTGGGTTCCAGAGGGAGGGGTCCGTACCCCTGAGAGCCCTGGCAGATCTGTAGAGACCTGGGGTCAGACGAGGCCCAAGGTCCGCTCCCCCTGCCATCCCCACCACCCACCCAACACTCCCCAAGCTTCTGCAGTGGGGAAGGGTCTGAGATGGATTTTAGAAGCAAAGCCAGAGAGGGTCCTCAACCCCAGCTCCCTAGGGGGGCCCTGGAGTGAGTGCGCTGCCCCGAGGAATCAACATAGTCCTAGATCGCAGGGAGAAGAGACACAGATTTTCCTGCTTTCTTATCAAGAAGGGCATCTGGAGTTGAGGCATCATCCTGGGCTTGGACTTTCCCCTCCAAAGTGGGTGGATGGCAGGGCCTTTTCCTACCACTGTGGGACGTGCTGGCCCAGGCGTCCTTGCTGACAACCCTACGGGGCCTGCGTGTGGTGAACACCTACCATATCTTAGTTTTGTTTTGTTTTTGTTTCGAGAGAGTCTCACTCTGTTGCCCAGGCTGGAGTGCAGGGGCACAATCTTGATTTAGTGCAATCTCCTCCTCCCGGGTTCAAGGAATAGCTGGGACTACAGGCGTGCACCACCATGCCCAGCTCATTTTTGTATTTTTAGTAGAGACAAGGTTTCGCCATTTTGGCCAGGCTGGTCTTGAGCTCCTGACCTCAGGTGATCCGCCTACCTCGGCCTCCCCAAGTGCTGGGATTACAGGCGTGAGCCACCACGCCCATTCTTATTTACTGCTTTTCAATTATGAAACAATTATTATTTTTTAAAATCTGACTTGCTGCTTAAGCTCCATTGTATACAGTGCAGGTTGATCTGATTCGGAAAGTCAACGTGATGAGAGAGGAACATTAAGGAAAACTATCCAAGTAATTCTTAGTTTAGAAAATACATCAGTGGCCCATGACCTGCCTCCTGAAATATGTTCACCATGATTTCTGGATTCAGGCAGAAGGGTTGACAGAAAGTCCATACCAAATCCCCACTTCGGGAGTTTCGTGTTTCCGCTTGGCTCCCGTGTAAAGAGTGAGTGGTAGGTCAGGTGGAGGGGTGGTGGGTGTGTTGGGGACTGGAGACCTGGAGTCTTCCCACATGCTCTCTGGCCCCCACGTTGATTTTGATTTTGTGCAGGAAGGAGCCCCATCAAGTCCCATTTTGGATCCAACCCCACTGGCTCCTCCAAGGGCAGCTATAGCAGTTACCAGGGAATCATCGCCACTTCTCTGCTGAACTTGGGTCAAATTGCTGAAGAGACTCTGGCGGCCAAGCCAGGCCCTGGCGTTGTGCACCTGCTTCAGGAGGCCACAGAGGGAGCCGCCAGCGAGGAGGGTGAAAAGGGCCTCTTCATCCAGCCAGAGGATGCCGAGGAGGTCGTAGAAGTCACCACCGAACGCTGCCAGGACCTGTGTCCCCAGTCCCTGGAGGATGCAGCCAGTGAGGAGTCCAGCAAGCAGAAAGGCATCCTGAGTCACGAAGAGGAGGATGAGGAGGAGGAGGAGGAGGAAGAGGAGGAGGAAGAGGATGAAGAAGAGGAAGAGGAAGAGGACGAGGAAGAGGAGGAGGAAGAGGACGAGGAGGAGGAGGAGGAGGAGGAGGAGGAGGCAGCTCCTGATGTGATCTTTCAGGAGGACACCTCTCACACCTCTGCCCAGAAGGCACCTGAGCTCCAGGGCCCAGAACCACCCAGTCCCAAGCCTGAGTACTCTGTCATTGTGGAGGTCCGCTCGGATGATGACAAGGACGAGGACACCCACTCCCAGAAGTCAACAGTCACTGACGAGTCGGAGATGCACGACATGATGACCCGGGGCAACCTGGGCCTCCTGGAGCAGGCCATTGCCCTGAAGGCTGAACAGGTGCGCACGGTCTGTGAGCCGGGCTGCCCGCCTGCCGAGCAGAGCCAGCTGGGCCTGGGAGAGCCAGGGAAGGCAGCAAAGGCCCTGGACACTGTTCGGAAGAGCTACTACAGTAAAGGTAGGGGTCAGGGGTGGCCTGGCCCTGCAGACTCACCCTTTCACCCCTGCCCCAGTGTACGAATGCAGGCTGAGAGCCCTTCTAGGACAGGAGGCTGGGAGATGGCAGAAAAGTAGACAAAAGGACAGATACGTGACACAGACTGTGGTCAGATACCGAGCAGATGGGTTCCCGCACTGCTTTCCAGAGCAATCGTAGAGCGGAGACGTGTGAGAAAGAACCGGGTGGGAGAGAGGAGGTGGGAGGGACAGTGACCCACCTACAGTGACTGGTCACAGCAGCATCTGGGATCCGGAGAGGGTGGGGACTGTCCTGTCCCTTCCACCCCAACTCACACTTGTGGCAGGGATTGTGCTATGACAGAACCCGCTGTTTCCTACAGCCATGCTGGGTCATCCTGATCCTCTCGTGGAGCCCAGCAGGCAGAGGTGAGGGGTGCCCTTCTCCTCAGAGGAAGCAGCCTGCCACTGGCTCTGCATCTGCTCTGGATTTGGCTCTAAAGTGTGCAGGGTATAGGGGAGGCATCCCCTGACCGTACTGAGTGGCTGATGTTGAGGTGAGGACAGACAAGGAGGGCTGCTTGGAGGGGCTTGGGACTGGGCTGACATGGTTGGGGAGCAGCTGGGAGCCTGGAGTGCTCTGGTCTGAGGACGAATCCTGAGTGAACGGTTGCGGCCTTCACTGTTACTGGGGTGTCAGGGTCTGGACAGCAGGCTGGCTCTGCTGTCTGTCCATCTCAGATTCCTCCTTGGGACAGGGGCCTGGGGAGCAGGGCTGGCCAGGGGCTGCTCCCTCAGTGAGCCATGCCAGGGAGGCCAGGCCTTGGACAGGTCAGCTTTGGCTCACCTGGCCTGGTGCAGAGAACCTTCTGCACCTGGGCACTTGGCCTCTCTTCTCCTAAGACTGGGGACCTGCCCGGACCTCAGCCTATTTTTTCCCCACGTCTAGTCCTGCATCTCTTCTCCAGGTGGACGGGGGCAGTGGGAGTTCTTGGCACTCTTCCAATGAGTGCCCCCAGGAAGGGTTAGCTGAGACCAGGGAGGGGCAGATAAGGAGAGAGAACTGGGATGGGAGGTGACTCAGGTGCTGGAGCCAGGAACCAAAAATGCAGGAGACACAGACTCAAGGTCAACCCTGGGAAGACGCACTTGGCTCATGGGAGAGACAGACCTGAGCAAGACATAATTCAAGGAGCATGATAGGCATGTCAGTGGAGACATGAGGGACATATTTTCTGGGAACACCCAGGCTTATGAGCCAAGCCCAGGGGAAAGATACTAAGGGACACAGGTGGGACATGGTTTCAGGGTGAGATGGACCCCAGGCTTTGAGGGGACACCCTTTAGGGCAACCCAGATGGCGGGACAGCTCTTTGGGGACCCAGATTTAAGTCAGCACCGTCATGCTCCAGCCTTGTGGGGCCATGGGCACAAAGAGACACAGGCTAAAGGTGAGACTTAGGGACAGGTGTTAAGGGCCTGGTGTGGCGTGCTTGGGCCACACAGATCAGCGCAGAATTGGGTGGGACACGTGTGAGGAACAGAGACACCAAGTGACAGCCCCAGGCCCAGGTTTTCAAGGGTCTCAGACCTGTGGGACAGACACAGGGGGACCCAGAGGCAAGGTGTCCTGCCTTCAGGAATCGATTTTCAGTGCATGGACCCAAAGGGACACAGCCCCGGGTGACACAGGTGGCCAAGCTGAGAACACCAGGCAGTGCCGGGCTGGGCTGTGAGTGTCTGTGCAACGTGAACGTGTAGTAGGATAGAGACGAGACTGGGACTGCTTCTAAGGGACTCGTGTGGGGACCCAGATGCAGCGAGAATTCTGAATGGAGGCTGTGGGACGGGGCGGCAAGCCCAGGAGGCAGGTGTTGGGCACGGGTTTGGAAGCCCCTCAGGACCCCGCTGCCTGTCCACATGGGTGGAATTCTGACTTCCTGCTCCTTTGAGCTGGGGGCAGCAGGGCAAAAGCTCCTTCCTTTTGGAGCCCACCGTCGGGGCCTCCCCCTCTGGAGTGGGAGTTCCGAGTTTGGCTCTGTGACCTCTGCACCCTCCCAAAGGGGCAGCTCGTCCAAAGGTGTTTCACTGAGACGTCAGCTCTGTTCTGAGGGTCCTCTGTGCTCCTGCTGGTCCCTGCACTCTGTAGTGACCAGCCTGGTCCTGCAGAGTCTAGATGAGGTCAATAACAGATGTGGGTTTAAATTTCCGCCCAGACGTATGTTAGTCATGCAGCCTTGGATAAGTTTCTTAGCTCCTTCGTCCTCCTCGTTTTGTCAAATTCCAAGGACATCTCCTGGCAGGAATGTTGCCAAACGCCTTGACCTCTCTAGGCAGAAGCCTGACCCATGAGGCCTCCGCACTGTCAGAGGAGAGAGGAAAGAGGACTCCAGCTGCCGTCTGGGTGGTTCTCCGTAAAACACTGCACAAACCGCTATTTGGGTTGGTCAGGGCAGTATCAGGGCTTTTGCACACAGGTAGCCAGTGTGGGCTGGTTTCTTCAGGGTCACCTGACTGTCCAGCCCCAGTCCCTGTCCAAGCTCATGGGCAGTCTTGCCTCTCTTCTCTCTGGACAGCCAGAGAGAGGGGTCCTGAGCTACCCCTGCCCACTCTCTGCTCACCACCCAGCTTCCGGGCTCTAACTGATGTGACTTGTGTGTTTTAGATCCTTCAAGAGCTGAGAAGCGTGAGATCAAGTGTCCAACACCAGGCTGTGATGGCACTGGCCACGTTACCGGGTTGTACCCTCACCACCGCAGCCTTTCTGGCTGTCCCCACAAGGATAGGATCCCCCCAGAGAGTGAGTAGCTCTGTGCCGCGTTAGCCCTAACTCTGAAGCTCAGGCTGCCTCTGTGGTGTTTGGGTGGTGTCTATGGGGAGGCGTGGCCTGCCCAGGGCCATAACCTGCCCCTTTGGTTTGTCCAGATGCTCATCCTTACATCTCCCCGCCTCCCCCCACAAATGGCCTTAGCCCAAACTTGAGCCCTTTGAGGCTGGGGCCCTGCAACCAGCCCATTTGTCTACCTGGAGACGCCAGTCGGGGTCAGAGCCCACAGTCACAGATCGATGGGAGGGGACAGGCCAGTGCCAGCCACGCTGGGAAGGGAGAGGTCTTCTTGCAGCAACCTCTGTGCTCCGAAGGCTTGGGAAGCAAATACTTCTTCTAATTTTTAGGCTAGAAGCAGTAATTGTGAAAATTAAATTTAAAGGAGCAAACCACAGAATGAGAGGTTTTAAAGCTGAGTCTGGTTTCTGCCGCAGGAGGGAGGGACCACAGTGGTGGTGGGGGG
>NW_012101652.1:85300-85802 GCF_000951045.1 Mandrillus leucophaeus | reverse complement strand
GCACGTGTGAGTGCGTGTGAGTGCATGTGAGTGCACGTGTGTGAGTGCATGTGAGTGTGAGTGCTTGTGAGTGTACGTGTGAGAGTGCACGTGTGTGAGTGCATGTGATGTGTGTGAGTGCGTGAGTGCATGTGAGTGCACGTGAGTGCACGTGTGTGTGTGATTGTACATGTGTGAGTGCATGGGTGTGAGTGCATGCGAGTGCATGTGTGTGAGTGCACATGTGAGTGCATGTGTGTGTGAGTGTAGTGTGAATGTACGTGTGAGTACACGTGTGTGAGTGCATGTGTGTGAGTGCACGTGTGAGTGTACGTGTGTGAGTGCACGTGTGAGTGCACGTGTGTGAGTGCATGGGTGTGAGTGCGCATGTGTGTGCATGTGTGTGTGTGTACGTGTGAGTGTATGTGTGAGTGCACGTGTGTGAGTGCTTGTGAGTGTACATGTGTGAATGCACGTGTGTGAGTGCGTGTGAGTGTAGGTGTGTGAGTGCACGTGTGTGAGT
>NW_012101652.1:80075-81995 GCF_000951045.1 Mandrillus leucophaeus | reverse complement strand
GGGGGTTACGTCTGCAGGCTCTTGGGGGCTGGAGCTGCCCTGCGTTGCTGCCCTAAATTGCTGTGTCCCCCAACCGCCCAGCAAGCAGCAGCCTTGGGACAGGGCTCCTGCCTCCTCCTCAGCCTGTGCTCCCCACTCAGCTGGTGCTCCCCAGATTCTCTGACAGCCTTGGCTCCCTCCATCCCTGGTTCTCTTACAGTCTTAGCCATGCATGAGAACGTGCTAAAGTGCCCCACTCCCGGCTGCACAGGCCAGGGCCACGTGAACAGCAACCGCAACACGCACAGAAGGTACTTGGACTGAACTGGGCCAGGGTGGGGGCCGGGGGGGGCCCCATGTGTGGGAGGGCACCTGGGTGAGACCTGTGTGTCCCAGTCTGGGCCTTGGGCCCGTGACCTGGGACAGGGCTCTGGCCCTGTGGGCTGCCCTTCTCCCTGCCTGCTGCCCTCAGGAGTGGGTATAAGGTCAGGGCACACCTGGGCTGTGAGGGCCCTTTGGGCAGAGCAGCAACTGGAGGTGCAGTCACCTCGTGGGGTTGCTGCCTTGACCCCTATGAGCTGGGGGTCTCAAGAGAGCAGGGGGCGGCCTGTGGAGGAGCGAGCAATGCACCCTCTGTGAAGAGAGGTACAATGACCATGTGGAGAGCCAGGTGAATGCTTGTGTCCTGCCCACATTCAGAAAACCTCTGCACACTGGCTCTTGCTCCTGCGTGGAAAGGGCAGACAGGAACAGTAACCTCGGCAGGCCAGGACTGTACTCTGGGCTGCTTTGTGGCAGTTCTGAGGCCCAGGTGGAAGTGAAGCTTCCCAGCCGCCCTCGAGGCATAGTTGTTGACGCGTCTTCTATGGCAAGGGGGTCTACTCTCCCAGCCTTACCCAAAGTGTCATGGGTGGCCATGGCCTTGGTGGGATATGCCTTTGCCCCAGCATACGCTCAGCTGAAGGGACTGCCAGAGCTTTTGAGGTCACTTCATTTGAAGAGAGGCCAATTCCCCCTCACGTCACCTCCCGGGCTGGCTGCGGGACTGGCGCTGGCGCTCACAGTTGACTTAATTCTGACAGAGGAAGCGGCTGCCTCCGTGTCTTAGGCTTACCTGGGCCTGAGTCATCCAGGGTCAGTGCCCAGGTTGTGGTCCCAGTGGGGCCCTGGGCTGCCCAGGGCAGCTAACGGAACAAGAGCCAGAGATGGCTGCAGAACCCAGCCCTGGAAGCTGGCAAGGGAGAGGACGTGGGGAGGGGAAAGCCGGCCACCCGGACCCATGCAGAGAAGGCAGCTTCGCCCAGAGCTTTCAAGGCCTTTAGGGTATATTTCATCTTTGTGTGTCATTGGCATAGAATGTTCCAAAACAGAAACTGACTAGGCAGCTTGTACTTTGAGGACTCAAGAACAGAGTCAGAGAGAAAACCCCTGCCCTGCAGAATGACAGGATTATTCCCGGCTCTGGCTTCTTGCACACCTGGAGTTCTCCCACCTGAATGACCTTGCCGTGAGACGCCCACACACGCAGTCACCCAGGACAGGACAGGCGTGGAGGGGGAGGCTCAGCTATCCCTCCTCTTCCTTCCTCTAGTTTGTCTGGGTGTCCCATTGCTGCCGCCGAAAAATTAGCCAAATCCCACGAGAAGCAGCAGCCGCAGACAGGAGATCCTTCCAAGAGCAGCTCCAATTCTGATCGGATCCTCAGGTGAGTGAGATGAGCCGCAGAACTGAAGAGGCTGCCTCCCAAATGCCTGCAGGGGGCCTCTTAGTCTCCTGCAGGCTGTGTGTGCACGTGTGTGAGTGCACGTGTGTGAGTGCCTGTGAGTGCATGGGTGTGAGTGCATGTGTGTGTGTATGTGTGTGTGAGTGCATGTGTGTGAGTGCATGTGAGTGCATGTGTGAGTGCTTGTGAGTGTACGTGTATGAGTGCATGTGAGTGCA
>NW_012101652.1:78243-79429 GCF_000951045.1 Mandrillus leucophaeus | reverse complement strand
TGAGTGCTTGTGAGTGTACGTGTGTGAGTGCGTGTGTGAGTGCACCTGTGTGAGTGCTTGGGAATGTACGTGTGCATGTGTGAGTGCTTGTGAGTGTACATGTGTGAGTGCATGTGTGTGAGTGCACTGTGTGCTTGGGAATGTACGTGTGTGAGTGCACATGTGTGAGCACATGTGTGTGAGTGCGAGTGTACGTGTGTGAGCGCATGTGTGTGAGTGCATGTGTGAGTGCACGTGAGTGCTTGGGAATGTACGTGAGTGCACGTATGTGCGTGTGAGTGTACGTGTGTGAGTGCGTATGTGAGTGCATGTGTGACTGTACGTGTGTGAGTGCATGTGTGTGAGTGCACGTGATGTGTGTGAGTGCGTGTGAGTACGTGTGTGAGTGCACGTGTGTGTGTGAGTGCACGTGTGAGTCCACGTGTGTGAGTGCGTGAGTGTACGAGTCTGCGTGCACGTGTGAGTGCATGGGTGTGAGTGCATGAGAGTGCATGTGTGTGAGTGCACATGTGTGAGTGCATGTGAGTGTGTGAGTGTACGTGTGAGTGTACGTGTGAGTGCACGTGTGAGTGCGTGTGAGTGCATGTGAGTGCACGTGTGTGAGTGCATGTGAGTGTGAGTGCTTGTGAGTGTACGTGTGAGAGTGCACGTGTGAGTGCATGTGATGTGTGTGAGTGCGTGAGTGCATGTGAGTGCACGTGAGTGCACGTGTGAGTGCGTGTGATTGTACATGTGTGAGTGCATGGGTGTGAGTGCATGCGAGTGCATGTGTGTGAGTGCACGTGTGAGTGCATGTGTATGTGAGTGTACTGTGAATGTACGTGTGTGAGTACACGTGTGTGAGTGCATGTGTGTGAGTGCACGTGTGAGTGCACGTGTGTGAGTGCATGGGTGTGAGTGCGCATGTGTGTGCATGTGTGTGTGTACGTGTGAGTGTATGAGTGCACGTGTGTGAGTGCTTGTGAGTGTACATGTGTGAATGCACGTGTGTGAGTGCGTGTGAGTGTAGGTGTGTGAGTGCACGTGTGTGAGTGCACATGTGTGAGTGCACGTGTGTGAGTGCTTGTGAGTACATGTGTGAGTGCATGGGTGTGAGTGCATGCAAGTGCATGTGTGTGAGTGCACGTGTATGAGTGCATGTGTGTGAGTGTACGTGTGTGAGTATATGGGTGTGCTTGTGAGTGCA
>NW_012101652.1:58613-78123 GCF_000951045.1 Mandrillus leucophaeus | reverse complement strand
ATGTGTGTGAGTGCATGGGTGTGAGTGCACGTGTGTGAGTGCATGTGTGTGCATGTGTGTGCCTGCACGTGCAGGAGTGTGCACATGCCCCGGGCTGCCCAGGAGCAGGACTGTGGGGCAGTTTTGGGGCCACACAGGACAGAGTCTCATGTCTGCCACGTTCGCCAGTGCCTCAGCCAAAGCACAAACTCCCGCACAGCTGCCTCTGCCCTGGACATGGTGCTCTGCCTCCTCAGAGTCATCTGATGTGACCACTTGAGGCTCCTTGGGAATTCATTTGTGGAGATGCTGGTCCTGTCTGGAGAGAGTAGACTGCACCAGCCGAGGACCACGGACGTCCAGGAAGCACCATGAGCCACTAACCCTTGGCCATCCTGCCTGTCCCTCCCCGACCCCAGGGATAGACCCCAAGTCAAGGAGGAGGGGTGGGTGCAGGCTTTGCTCCCCCGAGTGCTTTGTGGCCCCTGAGGTTCTGAGATTGCAGTAGGTGTGTGTGAGCGTGTGGAGCGTGTGTGTGCCTGTTCACACGCCTGTTTGTGTTTGCATATGTGCCAGTATGTTTACACGTGCGTGTGAGTCCGTGTGTGTGTGCACGTGTAGATTTGGCTTTCATCACTAAGGATCTTTCAGAATGCATCCCATTAGTGTCCCCTCCTTCCATGTGGCTCTAAGAAGTAAGTGCCACAGATAAGGCCAGAGGCTCAGAGAGTTGCCCAAGGCCACCCTGCCCATCCTGCCTGGCTTCAGAATCTCTCCTCTGTGGGGCTGAGTCCTTGGACCGTGGTACCCACTGTTGAAGAGGACACTTCCACTACTCCTGTCTTCACCTGCAGAGACACTGCTCCCCCATTCCCTGAGGAACTAGAACCCACACACTCCTCCTCCCCAGCTCTCAGACCCCTGTTTCATATCTTTCTCACCAAACAAGAGTGTAGGAGACCCCGGCTGGGGTGAGTGTGAATGACTGCATAGCCCCTTCCACTGTCTGCCTCCTTTCGGGGCCCACCTGACCCCAGCCCTTCCTGGCACGTAATTGGAAGAGTCCCAGCCAGATGATCTTGGCTGCTCACCTTGGCTGTGTCATACCCAGGCCCTTCCCTGGCCTGCTCCAGAGGGTTCCTCTGAAGGTGCGATTCCCACACGGGGGATCTCTGGGCCGAGGACAGAGACTCACCTTCCTGCTCTATGGGCATGCTTGCCAGCCCACACACAGGCACCTTCAGCCCTGTAGGTCCTAGCAGGCTGCTTTTCCACCAGCTGGCTCTCACAATGGTTTGAAGATGCTTTTTCCTCTATCTTATTTGCTGTTCCCTCCAGCTTCCTGTCAGTTGCTAATTCAATCCTTTCCCTCTTTGATCTAAATCACCGATAAAATGTCAAACCACAGATTTGGCCCCCGTGTGAGGCCAGGCAGGGGTGTCAAACAGGTTCCAACTTCGGAGACTGCGCTCCCTGGGACTATGACCTCAGTTTGTTCGCTTATAAAAGTAGGACAACAAACTAAGTCGCTCATGAGGCTCAAGTGACTCTGCCGCCCTCAGCCCCTGTGAACACTCACTGAACGCTAGAGACTGTGGCTAGGGTGCAGGAGGCCTCCCATCAGGCTCTGTTATTCTGTCTAGCCCACATTTCTGGTTGTCGAACTTTGGGGTCTGAGGACAGGCTTTGCCAAGCTTTGTTGGCATTGCGGACAATAAGTGCACAGATTCTGACTGAAGCCTTGGCCAAGGAAGCCATCAACAGTGGTACCAATGTTAACTTTATTATTATTATTATTTCTAGTGACAGAGTCTCACTCTGTTGCTCAGGCTGGACTGCAGTGGTTTCAATCATAACTCACTGTAACCTCAAACTCCTGGTCTCAAGTGATCCTCCCACCTCAGCCTCCTGAGTAGCTAGGAATACAGGTGCGCCACCATGCCTGGCTATTTTTTCATGTAATTTTTTTTGTAGAGAGGGTCTCACTACGTTGCTTAAGCTGGTTTCTTACTGTTGGCTTCAAGAGACCTGCCTTGGCCTCCCAAAGTGCTTGGATTATAGACATAAGCCACCACACCTGACCCAATGTTAAATTTAAAGTTAGTTTTTTCCCTCCTGGCCTCACTCTTGTAACTCTTCTATCTGCCACTGGGGCCAGGGTCCATCCTGTGGCTCCCACCCTTCTTGGAGAAGGAGAACGCACCCAGGTCCTGGTAGTGTTCGGTTCTTCCAGGCCCATCAGAGCTGGTCACAGTTGCAGGACTGGCCTGGAGGTCCTCTGTGCTGGGCTCTGTTCTTAGTCCACACTTAAGTTCTCGTAGCACCCAGCACCTTGGAGGCTGTCATTGTCAGCTCCTTCTTAATTCCACCGATTGCACATTTTCCAGACTGAAGTCACTGCTTGGTCCAGACAGGAGCAAAGAAAGCCATGGCTGCTTGCTGGGACCTCCTCTTCTCTGAGCTGCCAGGTTCAGAAACCCCTCTATGCCTGTGTGGTCACCGGCATCTACCACCAGTCTTCCTGCCTCCTGTGCCTTCTATGCCAGTTTCTTCATGCCATCTTTTGTGCATGTAAAATCCTGAAGTCTTCCAAGAGCATTAGTGGCAGTGAACTGAGTGCTCACAGTAGCTTTTCCGTGTCTGTTATTAACGCTTCCAGCAGTTCTTGAGGGTTCACCTCAACACAGCTTTAAGAAGAGGGCAGCTGAGGGCTGAGTCCCTGGCTGAACGAAGAAGGGTCAGGCCTGGCCCTGAGACCACTCCTCAGAAATGCACCTGATACAACTAGTGTCTCCTGTAGATTCCTCAACTTCCTCCTTGCTGGGGAGTTCTAGCTTATTCTGCTTTGGAGTGTCTTGCTGTTGTCCTGGGCTATGCTACTGTTTGCCCTCTGCCCGGTACTCACTCCAGTTGTAGCTGAGCTGTTTGAAACCTGCTCTCCTACGTTCTGGGGAAAATCTCGGGCCCTCCTCTAGCTGATGCTGTCAGCCGGACAGGCATTTATTATTTGAGGGCCCTATTGCTTCCTTCCTGCAGGCAATTCTTCATGGGCCTGCTCTGGGAGCCCTTGGCCCTGGGAGGTGGAACTGCCCAGCTTTAATGGTGGAATATGCAGGGGGAGTATCTCCCCGAGTCTCCTTCCTCACCAGACGCTGTGAGGCCCCTGTCTGGGCTGTGGATTGGGGTTGGGGAGGGCGGCATGGCATCCCCGGGTCCCATCTCACTGGCTGTGCATCCCTGTACTGCACCCCAGGCCTATGTGCTTCGTGAAGCAGCTCGAGGTCCCTCCATATGGGAGCTACCGGCCCAACGTGGCCCCTACCACGCCCAGGGCCAACTTGGCCAAGGAGCTGGAGAAGTTCTCCAAGGTCACCTTTGACTACGCAAGTTTCGATGCTCAGGTTTTTGGCAAACGCATGCTTGCCCCAAAGATTCAGACCAGCGAAACCTCACCTAAAGCCTTTCAATGTAAGTTGGGGAGAATTGTCGTTGTTTCTCTTCCGTGTCGCTCCCGGGAGGGGCAGGATTCAAGGGGCAGTGGAGGAGGGACCGTCTCAAGGAGCTCCTAGGGAGGGACTCTCTACCCTCGTGAGGGGACCACGATGCAGGCTGCAGGTCTTAGCTGTCCCAGTGGGCACTGTGGTGGCTTTCTTGGGGCCTGCATCTCACTCCTGCTGCCACCTTCATGTTCACCATTAACATTTATGTGTCTTCTAATTATTTGTGAAACAAAACCCAGATCCGTTATGAGTGTGTGTGTCCAAAGACTTCAGAGCAACTCCACTAACATGGTTCACCCTGGGAGACCCCACTCTCCCCACTGTCCTCGTGCTACCTGTTTAATCCCAATGCAGCCGGGCGTCCATTTCCCAGCACTGCCTCTGGGGAGGGTCAGGCTGTGGGCTGGGTGGGGCCAGATGACTGCGGGGCTGGGCCCAGTGCCCTGGCGGGAAGCCATTGGTCTCCTGGTGGGGACCGTCTTACTGGATACAATGTGTTATTTGTGACATTAGTGACAAATTTTCTGGGTAATTGTACTGACAAAAATCATTCCTACAAATCTTTCAGAACAATCCTTTCTGTCTTGTCTTGTCACTTACGTCCTAGTTTGTGGAATAAGCTCATTAGCCCCGAAATGCATGTGGAATGGAAAAGCATTCGGTGCACACGAGACTGGGAGGGGCGTTTTGTGGCAGATGCTGTCAGCCCGAAACGTGACAGTGACGGGTTTCCTACATGAGAATAATATACGTACTGATTGCTGCAGCCCCAGTGGGGTATGAGCCTCTCCTCCTAACCTCGGCAGAGCCTGCTCGTTAGGGTGGAGGACTTCCTGCCTCCGGGCACACACGCCTGCTTGGATGAGGGAATGCAACGGTACCAGTGGAGAGGGGACCACACGATCAGCTTTCCAATATATCTAGACCTTTCTGGATATACTGGTGACATCGTGATTGCTGAGAACATCGTGCATGAGAGTGATTTTGCGGCTACAGTACAATTACTAGAAAAGATAACATTCCGTGCCTTCATTCGCCATGTTCATTTGAGCAGTAATGTTACTTTTTTGAGGCAGTGATGGTTACTGGGGACACCAAGTCAGCCTAAATATGGGTACACCCTTTTGAGATGATGTCACAGAATTTTCCTATTTGGGCGATACGGCACACTCATCCTATTTACAGAATGCTTCCGTTTCTGATAGACAAGTTATTTTTGTTTGAAGTATCAGGGCTGCTGGAATGTCTTGGAGGCTTTTATTCTTTTCGCCCAAATTTTCACTGAGCCAGAAACGAGATTGTCTCCTCAGTCCCCTAGAGGAGCGTGGGTGGGAATGAGGTGTGTGAGGACATGGGACTGGGATGGGTGGCCAAGCCCCTGGCCCACGTCGACATAGCTGTGCCCTGGGCCCTCGAATCGCTCCCAAAGTCCCCCCTCCCCACTGACTTGTCTGCATTGCCGCCTCTTTTCAAGTTGTGTATCAGCCTGGTGTTGTTCCCTTTTTGCAGCCAAACCTTTCCCAAAGGCCTCTTCCCCCAGGCACAGCCCCTCCAGTAGTTACGTGAGGAGCACTTCATCCTCTTCTGCATTTGACTGCTCACACGATGCCGAGGCTGCACACATGGCTGCCACTGCCATCCTGAACCTCTCCACACGCTGCTGGGAGATGCCTGAGAACCTCAGCACGAAGCCACAGGACCTCCCCAGCAAGGTCAGTGCGTCCGCCTTTCTTGGGAGGGGTGAGTTGGTGGAATTTGCAGTCAGGCCCACCTGCTGTCCGCACAAACTGTCTCTAGGAATGGCTCCTGTCTAGCTGGCAGTTCTCATTCTTTACTTTTTCTCCCTCCTGCCCATGGCCCCAAGGACCGCAGGGCTTGGATGGGTCCACCAAGAGAACCTGGTGTACTGAGCGAAGGGGGACCGAGGGCTGTGAGCACAAGTTCCCACGTGTCTCCCCCTCTGACTGTGAGGCTGAGCGAAGGGGGACCGAGGGCTGTGAGCACAAGTTCCCACGTGTCTCCCCCTCTGACTGTGAGGCTGAGCGAAGGGGGACCGAGGGCTGTGAGCACAAGTTCCCACGTGTCTCCCCCTCTGACTGTGAGGCTGAGCGAAGGGGGACCGAGGGCTGTGAGCACAAGTTCCCACGTGTCTCCCCCTCTGACTGTGAGGCTGTGCACACACGGTGCGCCCACGTGTCTCCCTCTGAGCCTGAGGGTGGTGCACACACATTCCCAGGTGTCTCCTTCTGAGTCCAGGGCAGTGCATGTGCCGTGTTCACATGTGTTTTCCGCAGAGTCTTGTGGTTACTGACACACTCTCCTTGCTCAGAGGACCTGGTCCTACCCGTGTTTATGACATGTCCTGAGGGACTGGTTTTTGTGCTGTTGGGGGGCAAGAGGAATTGCAGGGCCTCCTTCATGGGAAATCAGGAAATGGCAGTTGGATTTTTCCGCTCTCGCTGCCTGTCTATCCGCGTTGTTCTGCTTCCTTCTATGGGAACCAGTGTTCTGGACTCTGTACGTTTGATTAAAATGTACCAGAAGGCACACACGGGAAGGGGCTGCAATCGCTAACAGATTTCCCCTTTGCAATTGCAGTCTGTGGATATTGAGGTAGATGAGAATGGAACCCTGGACTTGAGCATGCACAAACACCGCAAGCGAGAACAGGCTTTCCCCAGCAGCAGCAGCTGCAGCAGCAGCCCCGGCGTGAAGTCTCCTGACACCTCCCAGCGCCAGAGCAGCACCAGCGCCCCCAGCAGCTCCATGACCTCTCCCCAGTCCAGCCAGGCCTCCCGCCAGGACGAGTGGGACCGGCCCCTGGACTACACCAAGCCTAGCCGCCTGAGAGAGGAGGAGCCTGAGGAGGTGGGTGCAGGCGCCTGGGCAGTCAGGAGGCTGCTTGCCCTGCCTGAGGTGGTTGTAATGTTGGCTTTTCAAGGAAGCTCCTCCTCACAGGTTCTGGCAGAGCCTCAGGGGGAGACATCCCTTTTCGTGAAGGGTCCTTCATCTTCTGAGCGGCTGGGACTCAGGGGCTCACCCTCTGGGTGGGATTTTCAGCAGCAGGGCCATGCTGTGCCCTTGTCTGTCAAGAAGGAGGTGGTCTTGTCACCCCTGTGGAGTGTGGCGGCCAGTACCAACGTGGACACTCTGGAGGCATGGGGAGGAGAAAGGCGTCTTTCAGATCCCATGAGCTGACTGGGGAAAAGCTCAGGTTTCTTGGGTTTTGAGCCTCCCACCACCATGGGCTTAGGATCGCCCATGGTGGGCGGTGCCAGGTCCCTGAGACCAGGACCAACCTGGCGTGGCTGTTAGAACTGTGATCTGGGAAGCAGGGGATCCTTCCCTTTTTAGTTATTCCTTAAAACATGTGAAAGAAGAGCCCTCAGAGGCTAATTCTGGGCTTTTCCCGAGGAGGTGTGTGTCCTGAAGAGAAAAGTCCAGCTCTGAGGGCAGCCCAGGGTCCAGGTGGCAGCAGCAGCGTGTGTGAGACTAGCAGGCCCCTCTCTCTCTCCCTCTCCTTCCCCTCCCCTAAAGCCCCTCAGGAGGTGGAAGGGGTCCCTGTGGAAGGAGCAGGGCCAGACCCTCAAGGAGGAATGAGGGAGGTGGGGCTAGGCCCCTATGAAGGGTGCGGGCTGGATCAGGCCCCCTCCATAATCCGGCCTCAGTGGGGAGCCAGACTTCCTCACTGGCTCCCACACCACCCTCAGGTTGCCGCATTTTATAGAGGAGGAGCCTGGGAACCCACAACAAGGTCTGATTGTCCGAAGACTGTTCTTATGCTGGGCCGTGGGCTTCAAGGGCATTTCCTCATTTGACCCCCAAAAACCCGTGAGGGACTGCTGTTATCTCAAGTTTGAAAGAGTGGCACCTGGGCCCTAGGAGCCTGAGCCACCTGCCTGGGACACATGCGAGTGCTTGTCAGGACTGGAATTTGAGCTCTGGTTACAGCATCCTGCAGAATGTTGGCCTTCTGACCCTTCATGGACCCCTGGCCCCTCCGTGGGGGGGACTGTGCCCTGCTTACCTGTGTCCACAGCACTGAGCCTCCATACCCAGCATTCAGTTTGAAGCCTTTATCAAGTACCTGCCATGGTCAAGGCATCGCACTGGTGGGCGTGTCGGGCCAGGTGGTTTCAAGACCACTGCAATGATCGTAATTTGTATATTATTACCCTCGTTGTGCCATCTCATCTTCATGGCATTTCAGTAACACTTATTTAGTGCCTACTGTCTGTTGAGTGCCATCCCTGGCTCTGAAGGGACAGTATCCTGATGTTTACACTGTGGAGTGACGTGGTGGAAGGGACCCACGCACCTGAGGCCAGGGAGGGTGTCAGGAGCTGCCACACTGGGCAGCACCAGGCCTTCTCATTTCTGGGGCAACCCAGGAGCTCTGGCTGAGGTGGGGGAGGGATCCGGCCCCTCGGGCGTGCTGTCTTCTGTGTTTCGCTGGGGAGTCAAGCCTTCCTCCCTTATCCAGAAGACGGGAGACTCCAGGCACTGTCCTGAAGGTTCCTCTCCCTCGCCCACCGGGTTGGGCGCCCAGGCCTCCCCGCCAGCCGGTTAAAACGTCTCCCTGCTGGTTTTTTTCAGTCAGAGCCAGCAGCCCATTCTTTTGCTTCTTCTGAAGCAGATGACCAGGAAGTGTCGGAGGAGAATTTTGAGGAGCGGAAGTATCCGGGGGAAGTCACCCTGACCAACTTTAAGCTGAAGTTTCTCTCCAAGGACATAAAGAAGGAGTTGCTCACGTGAGTCCCTGCTTTGGCCGGCACAGCTCCTAGGAGACCCTCTGTGGCCTGGGGAGGAACAGGCCCCGGCCCTGACCCATGACGAGTGGGTCTGCTCAGGCTTCCTCCGACCTGTCCCGACCACCTTGATCCGGGCAGCCTGCGACAGGAGCCAGAGCAGTCAGAGGTTTCCCAACACCTGTGCGCTGTGGTTGGCTTTTCTGCAATCTTCGAAAAGTGATTAAGAACAAAGAAATTCCCTGGCCAAGCTCACCAAGCAGGACAGAGCAGAGCAGGGGCAGAGTGGAGGAGAGTTCCTCAGAGAGCTCCACTGGAAGCCCTCGGGGCAACCAGAGGCCCAGCCCTCTCCCTGAGGCCGCAGCTGGGCATGTTCTGCCCAGGGCTCCGTGGCCAAGGCCTGGAATGTACTGCTTTAGGGCTCACCACCCTCAACTCTGTCATGCTGGCTGGCCCAGATGCTGTGTGTCTGAGCTGCTCCGCACAGGGCTGGAACAGTCAAAGTTGCTGATGGATAATGGTCAGATGTCAGTGACCTTCAGGTCAGCCTTCATTGCCAGCCACCTCTGCTAGGGGACTGTGAGAGGCTGTGCCTGGCACCTGCTCCACAGGTGATCCAGCTCTCACATGTGCTCAGAGTACATTTCTGGGGTCCCTCTTCTCCTCACCCTGAACCCCTCTTGTACCCTCACACCTGTGGCTTGCCCTCCTGGGAGTGGCTGGATCCAGGGAAGGCCTTGCTGCTTCAGGGCCTGGAAAAGGGAGGAGCTCCCTGCCTAAATACTCATGGGCACATGCACGGGCACACACAGCACATGTGCGTCACCCGCACCCTAACTTTAAGCTCAACTTTAATTTGGTTCCTTCTTCTTCTTGAGTTAAGTTGTGTGGGAGAAACTTCCAGCCTGAGAGGCACCGGCTGTCCTCCAAGGACTGAGGGGAGGAGGAGCCACGGGCCAGGAGTGGGCATCAGTCGCCCTCGCAGAGCAGGCTTAGCCTGAGGGACAGGTACACACCACTCTCTGGCCTGACACTCTTTTTCCTTTGTCCAGCTGTCCCACCCCTGGCTGTGACGGCAGCGGCCACATCACTGGGAACTATGCCTCCCACCGCAGGTTTGTCTCCCGCTCGGGTCTGTCTGGCCTGGGTGCTTCTTGGTGGGTCTTCCTCCTCTCCTCCTCCTCTGCTCCCCTCTGTGGCTTACCCCGATATCCCATCTCTTCTCTTTCAGCCTCTCTGGTTGCCCTCTTGCTGACAAGAGCCTCAGAAACCTCATGGCTGCCCACTCTGCTGACCTCAAGTATGTTTGCGCTCCCTGACCTCCTGTCTCTGGGGCGGCACCCTCGCTGTGCTCTCCTTCCATGAGGCTCCTGCCAAAATCAGCCTTCTCCAAGGTGCCAAGCCTCAGCTGGCCCTAGCTCTCCTGAGACGGGCAGAGGGGCAGGGCCGTGGAGGGGCCGATTCTGCTTGGCTGGGGCTGCTCTGCCTGCGTGCCCCTGCTCTGAGCTCTGCTGTTCACCTCTCCGCTGGGTGCTAGGGGCTGCTGCAGGCTCCTGTGCTGCTCTTGCCCCATTCCCCACCCTCCAGCCTCTCCTGAAGACCCCCGACAGGGCTGTCTGGGCCTGCCTTCTCACTGCCCTAGAGATTTGGGGAAAGCCCAGAACCGACCAGGGAATGGAAGCCCTGCCGTGGCTCAGCAGGCCACAGGCTGCGCGGCTCTTGCTGAATGAACTGAACGCTGATAATGAAGAGAAAGCTCCTTGTCCTCCCCTCTCCTGTCATGCTCCAGCTGCTTCTGCCTTGGCCCTGATGCCCTTCCTCCATGCTTATGCCTTCTGTTTGCTGGGCTCACCCGTTTCTGCTTCTGCACCTCCCTGCCCCTACCTAACACATGGGCAGGGCAGGCCCTGCAGGCACCAGCTAGCCTGCTTGACAGTCCCGCACAACCAGGCGCAAGCACCCAGAGGTTTCCAGGTATCAGTGTCCTCTTGGGGTTGGAGTCAGGAACTGTTATTGCCTTTGGTTTTCATGCCTCCAGTTGTGCTGTGACTCCACAGCCTATGTCACCCTGAGCCACGGGGAGCACCTCCTGGGCACCGGGGTTGAGTTGAAGCCTTGGAGGAAGGGGGTCCCATTCTTGTCTCCTCAGGGCACCCCTCTCCAGGGGTGTCCCTCCCTCCCATAGGCCTCTGTGTTGGGGGCCCTGAATTCAGGTCAACACACCCCGTCTCTTTCCATTCTGGGGCCAGACAGGATCCCGGGCACTGGTGCCTCTAAGATGAGGAAATGAAATTGCTGAAGGCTTCTGGGACCGCAGCTGGCTCAGAGCTGGACAGAAAGCTCTGAGTCTCCCAGAGCCCCCACCAGCAGTCTTGTCTCTGTTTCTCTCTGGAGGCTGCCCTGGCCGCAGCAGCCAGGAGGAGTGTGTCATCGGGCCCTTCAGTTCCCACAGGGTGGGGTGCGCCATCTCAGTTTCCTTCCTGGAAGTTAATAGCTTCCACATAAGCATTTCTGAGGCTTAGCTCACCACAGCCGATTCACACATGGACTTATGCATTCATTCTGCCCCTCACTTTGTCTAGTCCTAGAAACCCAGGAAACAGTCCTGCAGCTTCTGGGACTGTCCTCTCTCCCTCTTTCCTTCTCTTGCCATCTTTCTTGCATTCCTTTTTCCTTCTCCAGTTCTGCTTTCTTTTCTATGATTAGTTCCCATGGTGTTTCCCATTTGAGGGCCTGAATAATTGAAGGGCGAGAAATGTGGCTGCGTGCACCCAGTGGCCCCAATGTCACCGTGTCCTTTCTGTCCTGCTAAGTGGATGCCCAGGTGGACGAAAGGAGCTTGGCACGGTTCCGGCCTGGAGACATGGCCGTCTGGGAGAGTTAGTGCTTTTTTAAGACTAAGAGCCTGTGAAGAACTTTAACTCCAGACTTCTTTAGAAATAACGACCAAAAGCCTCCCCTGTGTGAAAGTGAACCACTCATCAGCATCGGCAAGGTGTGGGCAGGCAGCCAAGGCCTCCAGGCTCCTTCAGAAGCTCCACTCTCCCCCAGGGGCCTTTCCATGGGAGGCCGCTTCCTCTCCCCACTCCGACCACTGCACGAGCTTGGGACGATGGTGGTCCTGCCCCGCCACGTGTCCTGGTGTACCAACCTCCTTGCTCTCTGCCACCTCCTGTGTGAGGGGGCATCAGGCACTGGCTCCTCCTGATCAGCCTTGTGGCAGCCATGGGTGAAGGTGGCCTTGAGAAAAATGAGGTTCCTTTCATGACCTCCCTGTCCACAACTGGCTGCAGTGACAGTCGGATGATGTGTGTTCTGTGTTTTAAGTGAATCCCAAGGGTGTTCACTCTTCCCTCCCATGTGTCTGATGTGGTCAAGGGCTGAGAGGACATGGCTGCCTCCGGCCACAGCCACACACACCTGCCAGGGCATGACAGGCTTTGTGCAGCGTGAAGAATGCCTGTCCACAGCACAGGGATGGGGTTGAGAGAGGTGAGACCTGGTGTGTATTGCCAAGGCAGAGGGTGTCCCTCAGACATGGTGCTCCCTTCTGCCCAGATGGGACACTCAGAAACAGGCAGTGGGAGGGGTGGAGGTGGCTCCAGATTCCTGCAGCGGACCCTGGGGGTCCACAGGGCCATAAGGGGCATGCAGAGGGGACACCTGCTCCTCTGACTATGTGAGCACTTTCCTCTCTTGGACACAACTCTTGAGAAAAGCCATTGAATCCGGCCTCAGTGAGGAGTGCAGGACGGCCCCACCTGTGTGTTAGGTACCTGACGGCCCCTTGGGAGTTATACCCCCACCTGAGACTCACTCACAGATGCCATCGGGGAGTATCTGCCCTGCTGCTGATGCCACTCACAGCCCAATGCTGTGCGTATCCCTGTCGAGGCCTGGAGCTGCTGTGGGTCTGTCACTCTGGCACCTGAGTGGCCACTTGCCCACCGCACTGAACCGGAGCTCTACCCGATGCTTTCCTGCCACTGAGACAAGGAGCTGGAGCCCCACGTGGCCACTTGAACAGCTACCAACCCAGGAAGGAGAGGCAGGCCATCTTCAGTTCTCTGGGCTGGCCAGCAAGGTATCCAACGTGTGGCCCACAGGGCAAGGATGAAGGAACCTGAGACTCCCCACGGGGGCACCCCGAGAAAACTCCTAGGGGCTGAAGAGAAGGTTGCAAGAGGTGGGGCCAGCCCTGCTGTGCCGCCATAGCCCTTTGGGTGCCAGGCTGTGCCCGGCCGCAACTTCCTCTAAGCGAGGAGATGTCCTGCCCCAGTGGCCAGATGTCACATGTGCTGGTGGAAGACTCCGGTGAGGAAGGGCCGGCAGCACGGAAAGTGAGACGTCCTCCCTGGGGTCTGAGCACCACAGCAAAGTGCCCATGAGTAGCAGGTGATCTGGACACAAGCACTGAACTCTTGCCTGGCTCCTGCAGGGTCAGGATGCTCGTGAGGGGTGAGGCACAGACAGCAGCCCTGACGGGGGACGGATCTACCCGCACAATCAGGTCACCTCCTCCCACTCTAACATCAGCAGGAACTCACATATTTTTCCTCAGTGGACATTTGGAAGAAAATAGCATCCGTGCTTGTGATATTAAAGTGGAATTTTGTACCACCTTACGTGATGCATTCATCACATAGTTTTGGGTGTATAAAGTTGGACTTTTGTGCTTCTCCTTAGTCTGCTGTAAGCTACTGGCTGTGTGAACTCTGAAGTCACGCCACACAACAGCCAGGCCTGGCATGGCCAGCGCCATCTGCTATGCAGCAGGTGTGCAAAAAAGCCTCTGTTCATTTACCAGCCCATAGTGGCAACCCTTTGTGAGGGCAAGCTCCCAGCCCGTCCAAGAAGATGAACTGGTCTTAGGATCTGGAGAACGCATGCTTGAAGTTATGACTCAGATATGCTCTGAATGCCTTTAGTGCAGCCCAGACCCTACAGAAGTCCAAGCTGGGAGCCCTTTGTGTCCTTGGGCTGCTGTGGACCCTGTAGGCCTGTCCCAGTGCCCAGGTTTGGTGTCTGGGTGTAAACCAATGCTGGAGCAGCAGTTGGCTGCTGTCCTCTCAGACTTCCTGGTCTCCCTTGGGGAGACAGGGGAGCAAAGTACTGAAGCCCTGAGATGATCTCATCAGACCTCTGTTGCTGGCAGTAGGCAGCTGGGGTGAACATCAGTGATGTTCCTCTGTGGACAAGGGAATGTGAGTGGGCTCACTCCAGGGCTGCGCCCGGAAGGCTTTCCTCTGGGAGTCCCAGGGCTCTGGGCCGGTTCCAGTCTTCCCGGGCTCTGGTTCCAGTTCTGCTTTCCTCTGCAGGTGCCCCACGCCCGGCTGTGACGGCTCTGGCCATATCACAGGGAACTACGCTTCACACCGGAGGTGAGCCTGCCGTGCCCTCAGGTCCTGGGCCCCAGGGGTGGGTAGGGAATCTCTTCCTTAGATGAAGATCGGAACGCTGGAGTCCATTTCCATCTCTTTAATCTGAATTGTTGCCATTTCCAGAACCTGATTAGATTGCCCTCTGCAGTAAGATAAAAAGACAAAGTGTCAGGGTTAGGGGCTCATGGAAATGCTGCTGCTTCTTTTTTTTTTTGTTTTTTTTGTTTTTTGGAGACGAAGTCTCCCTCTGTCGCCCAGGCTGGAGTGCAGTGGCCGGATCTCAGCTCACTGCAAGCTCCGCCTCCCGGGTTTATGCCATTCTCCTGCCTCAGCCTCCCGAGTAGCTGGGACTACAGGCGCCCGCCACCATGCCCGGCTAATTTTTTGTATTTTTTTAGCCAGGATGGTCTCGATCTCCTGACCTCGTGATCCGCCCGTCTCGGCCTCCCAAAGTGCTGGGATTACAGGCTTGAGCCACCGCGCCCGGCTGAAATGCTGCTTCTTCTGACCCTGCTGCCTCGTGCGAAGGCTCCGTGTCTGTGGATTCTGCTTCTTACAATGGATCCATCAGTTGCCCTCACTCTCTCCCACCCCAACCTGGGGTCACAGAGCGTGAGGGGCGAGGATGAGATGAACGGGTGTGAGAAGCCGCTGTTCTAGCACTAAGGTGGCCTTTTTTCCTCTTTCAAAATCAGCTTGTCCGGCTGCCCTCGTGCAAAGAAAAGTGGAGTCAAGGTGGCGCCCACCAAGGACGACAAGGAGGACCCCGAGCTGATGAAGTACGTTGGGCGATGCTGGCTCTTTCATTGCTTTGCAGAATTGAGATTTTCCTGTGTTTTGTAATGTAAAAAATGCCTACTAGAGTCCCTTTTCATTAATACAATGGGTCACCTAACTGATCAATGCCAACTTTCGTTTTTATGGAAGCTCTCATACTGCACGTTGGCACCTATGAAGATGTGAGCCCTGAGTGTCGTATGGAGGGCATGGGTGCCAGAGCCTCCGGGCTTCTCGGGTCTGGAGTATTTGACGGGGCTGGGAGAGGCAGAGCACCCTTCTACCTATGTGTTAGGGCCACCTGGGAGTGGGCCAGGGCCTTGCAACCTGCAGACTTTCGTCTGCAGGAAAGGTGAGATGCAGAAGTCAAGGAGAAGAGGGTGGTTAGAAAGACGTTGAAGCTTCGAATCCCATGTGTCCGTCCACCCACACACCCATGCAGAGAGCTGGTAGATTGAGAGAGCCGGGAGGATCTAAACTGGACACCAGACACTGTTGGGTGAAGGAGAGGACATCTGTGGCCTTAAGTGACCCAAAGTCCTTGAGGCAAACAGAATCTCCTCTGTTGCTCTCCCCACTGGGGCAGGGTGGGGCTGACTGTCTTCGTGGGGCTGACAGGTGAACCCTGCCTCTGTGTTGTCTTACTCGGTGGGGGTTTGTGTCCTCGCAAGCCTATTCTCCCAATAGGGGGTGGGTTCCCTGCACTGCCCACTTGTAGGTGGGGGCAATGCTTTGCCACAGACTCAAACCGGGTGGCCCACTGGCCAATGTGCCCAGGACCAAGGTACTTTCCGAGCTGACATCTGGCAAAATGGGCAGTGGGTTCCCCAGCAGGTGAGCGCTGGAAATGATGGCTCTGGACACTTTGTTGCCCAGGGCCTTGGGGCTGGCTTGGTCGGGACAGGGCCCTACTATGTCCACAGGAAACAGGTTGCCCTGATTGTGTTACCTGCTGGGCCAAGGGCAGGCAGACCTCACCCCCGGGGAGGGGGCAACTTGTCCGAGATTGGGTTGCCCCTCTTGGTAGCTCGCTCCAGCTGTGCCCCTGGAGGAACCTAACTGACCAACATCACATCCTTCGGAAGGGCTGGCCCCAGCAGCTGTTTGGTGTAATAGGCTGTGGCTTGTTTGTTTATTTTTTATAATAAAACTGTAATGAATGCTAAATTAACAATGCAAAATTTGTGGTCGTTAGTACTATGAAGGCCGCACACTAAATGCTGAGGTGCAGAAAAAAACATTTCGCCCCTGAGAATCCAGGAATTTGATATGATCATATAAGTGCAACACCTTTATGGATTTGGCAAGGATCCTGCTGGCAGGGATGTTACAAGTGAATCGTGCTGCATTTGCAGATGACTAAAATCAAGATCAGCATTTTTCAAATTAACCAGGAAAAACAGTTTTCCTTTCTAATGTGCTGTCAACTTAGCTTTAAAAAAAACGAGAGTTCTGCAACCAAGTGGAGACTCGACTTTGAGAAACATTTCAGCATTTGCAGGATAGACGAAGTTCCTAATGGCCCCATGGCAGAGGGAACCTGACCACTTAACGCCTCCGTTTTACAGGGATTTGCCTCCCCAGCCATAAACTTTAACTGCATTTATAATTGCCTAACGTCTTTAAACAGATGCAGATCGAAGCAGAAACTCGAATGGATGTGTCAGGTCTTGCTGAGGGATGGGATTTTGTCAGCGTGCGTGAGCTGTGATCGGGAGAGCCTGGTGGAGCAAGTCCTTTTTATGACATCTCATGCCTGCACTATTTAAAACTGAGTCACATCAGGCACTTGGTGGTAAATCCCTTTGCCACAGCTTTATAACTGGTCATAAAAGTCCTTCGGAGGCGCCACCATGGGAGTCAAGAGGCGAATGTCCCCTGCCCTGCCCATTGTCCCTAGAGGGGAGCCCACGCTGCCCCTGGCCACACAGACACCTGACAAATGAAATGCACCTCTGGTTCCTGGTCCTGGCCGTGTTTCTCATGTCACTGGCACACACGGCTTCTGCCCCCCAATACGTGACAGGAAACACTAGCTCACCCAAGCAGCACAGAGGCCTCACCAGCTCAGTGCCCGCACCCCTGCCCCAGCACGTTTCAAACATGACGTCCCTGACGGCTTGAAAGTCTCCACACATGGTGTTGTGAGAAAGAGAACATACCTGAAATCTGAAATCCTCTCCATGTATGTGACCCAGGGGAACAAAAACAGTTTCCCTTGATGAAGGGGACTAGTGTTTTGCAAGAAAGGGAGTAAAAATAATTCAGATTTGGGCCAGGTGCTGTGGCTCATGCCTGTAATCCCAGCACTTTGAGAGGCCAAGGTGGGAAGATCACCTGAGGTCAGGAATTTGAGACCAGCCTGGCCAACATGGTGAAACCCCATCTGTACTAACAATACAAAAATCAACTGGGTGTGGTGGTGGGCGCCTGTAATCCCAGCTACTTGGGAGGCTGAGGCAGGAGGATTGCTTGAAGCCAGGAGATGAAGGTTGCAGCGAGCCGAGATCATGCCACTGCACTCCAGCCGGGGCAACAGAGTGAGACTCCGTCTCAACAATAATAATAATAATAATTCAGACTCGACCATGTAGAGTAACTGAAGAGCCACCTCCCATTTGGCCAGTGCCTCTTCCCAGCCCAGGTCCTCACCTCAGGGTCGGCTGTGCCTGGCACAGGTGCCCCCCAGGGCCCCATGGCTGGGAGGCATCCCCGTCTGAGAGGGGCTGGACATTGAATGTGAACTTCCCAAAGCCCCCATAGGGGCCGCTGGCAGCGTCTCTGCTCTGGATGGGGTTGAGACGGCCTTGGACTGGCTCAGGGAATGTCCTGTGAGTTTCTGAGGGCTGGGTGGGTGGGATGAGCAACAAAGGGAAAAGAATCCAGAGAGGGGCCTGTGGAGAGAGAAAGCAGGGCCCTGGCCGAGGTGGCTGGGAAGTGCCCGAAATGGCAGCTTCAGAGATGAGGCCAGTGTGGGGCAAGGAGCCAGATGCTGCCCTCCCTGCCCAGGCCTTGTTGACCTCCCACCGAGTAGCGCAGCTCTGTGCCCCCATCTCACCCCTGCAGCAGGAGCCTCTGCCACTGCCCCCGCCCCCCGCTACCGTCCTCCGGAGCGCTTCCTGCGCTGACTGTGACTTCCCTGTATCCCCGTGGATCTCTTTGTAAATGGAGCAATGTCCTCTCTTGGGGTCTTGTGTTGCCAGGTAATCATCACTGTGAGTGGGTGACAAATGGTAATCTGGATGAGTTTCACTGATGGAGAGATAAGAATGAGCCTTGCAGACTGAAGATCTTGTCCTGGGTTTGGAGTGGGTTCCTGGATGACTTGGTCCCTCAGATCCCCAAATCCTGGTCCAGGTCCTTCCCTGAGGCAGTGGGGACAGACACTCAGAGAGGTCTTGGGCCTGGGCCCTCTGCATTGTCATTGTCCTGTTTGTCTCTGACCCACACTGTGCTCAAGGCATTAGCCAATCTGAATTTATGTTATTTTCGTAACAGCCTCTATCCCTCTCCTGGAATACCCAGAACAAAGGAAAGGAAATCACCATTTAAGGCCAGCCTCAGGCAGGAGTGATTATGGGATATCCTAGTGAGTCTCCCCCACATGAGGTCTGTGTTCCTTCTTCTAGAACATAGATCTCAGTTGTGGCAAAGCTGCAACATCTATGGGCATTGCCCCCCGATTGCACTGGCCTCAGTCTGGGAGGCTGTGGGGTGACAGGCCCCTGCTGTCCCTGAGCTCCCCTGCTTAGGGTACCTTGTCATTCTCATGGATCCATAGGCCCCCAGGCCTATGCGTGATGCAAGCTCCCAGGGAGTAGCCTCTGGGTGGTCTCAGCTGACAACATGGCTCCACATTGCTGAGTGACACAGAAGTGACTCCAGCAGCAAGGCTCGGAGTGAACCTGAGGGCAGCCCCCAGGCCCAGGGTCATAGCTGCTGGAGGGCACGGAAAGAAGGTGGCTGCGGAGACTCCAGCCACACAGGGCCTGTGAGGCCAAGGCGGAAGAGGGAGCGTGGCCCTGCAGTCTCCACATTCAGCCGGGAAGGGCCAGGTTCTTCCCTGAGGCTCCAGGACCTCAGCTGCCCTCCCTGCCTCACTCAGAAGTCCTTTAATGTGTGATGCTGGGCTCCCTCGTGTCTGGCTTGGGAGTGTCTCCAGGCTTCTCCTCCCAACCCTTCGCCCCTGTACTCACCCTGGCCTTTCTGTGCCCAGGTGCCCAGTTCCAGGCTGTGTGGGGCTTGGTCACATCAGTGGAAAATACGCCTCTCACAGGAGCGCGTCCGGCTGCCCACTGGCCGCCCGCAGGCAGAAGGAAGGTTCCCTCAATGGCTCGTCATTCTCCTGGAAGTCCCTGAAGAATGAAGGACCGACCTGCCCCACCCCGGGCTGTGACGGCTCTGGCCACGCCAATGGGAGTTTCCTCACCCACCGGAGGTAACTGTGCCTGCAGGCCCTGCCCCTCTGCAGTCAGTAGGGACCCTTGCCTGGGGCCTGGGGCTGAAGCCAGACCAGGGCTCCGTGTGACCAAAGTTTCTCAAGGGAAAGGCCAGGCCACATGGGTAGCGGATGGGGGAGGCTAGCGGGTCTGTTGTGCCAGGTGATGCTCTTGGTTATGTCTTCACCATGCGTCTTCCCTCATAAGCCACCCTTCCCCATCCTGATGGAGCCCTTCCAGGCTGGGTGTTATGCTGGACACAGAGGCCACACATGAGCAGAGCCCTGGGTCTGACACGTTCTCTTAACAGGCTGACAACTTCTCAGGAAAAGTGTGTCTCCTACACCTTTTGCCCTGTCTCTCCCATGCACACCTCTTCTTTGAACTCTGGGCAGAGACCCCTGCCTGCTTTGCAAGGAGCTGGCGACCCCTCACTGTCTGGCAGTGGCCTGGGCAGCACTCACCACCTCTCACCTGCCCTCCAACACCTGCTGTGGAGCTGAGGGACCTTGCTTCACCAGCCCCCACTTCCTGTGTGTGTCCTATGGCGACAATAAGTGCCTGGTCCCATCAGAAACCCTGTGTCTGGGCCTAGGGCCAATGCTGACTCTTCATTCCCTCCCCTGTCCCTCCCCTCCCCTTTTTCCCTCCTCTTTCCTCTCCCTTCTCCCTCCTTTCCTCTCCTC
>NW_012101652.1:56879-58089 GCF_000951045.1 Mandrillus leucophaeus | reverse complement strand
TCCCTTCCCTCCCTTCCTCACCTTCTCTTCTTTTTCTTCACCTCCCCTCCCTTTTCCCTTCCTTCCTCCCCTACAAGATTAATTAACTCATTCATTCAACGAAAGCCTTTGCACCATGTACCCAGCCCTGGAGAGAGAGCAGAGAAGAAAAGGACAACTAACCCTTATCCTTGTAGAGTGCATTTGGGGCAGAGTAGGTGAGACAGCCTATAAACAAATAAATACGTAAATGACAAAGAGGACAAGGAAGTCCTCTTTGAGAAGGAGGTAGCAGCTTGGCCTGAGGTGTCTGGGGCACAAGGCCTCAGTGAGGTGGCTGGAGCTGGGAACAGCCTGGTCCGCTGGACGAGGTTGGAGGTGCTGGGGGGCTGGAGCCAGGGAGAGGCAGCGAAAGGAAATGAGGTAGAAAGTTCTGGGCCAGGGCTTATCCGGCTGCCAGCTGGCAAGGACTCAGCGTTCACTGTGAGTGAGGGGCCTGGCAGAAGGCAGAGGAGAGACTAGACCTGGCACGGGCAGCTGGCACGGTCACAGTCGCAGAGGCCAAGAAGGCCACTAAAGGAGGCCGCTGCTGCCAGGGTCAGGTGGGCAGAGACTCGGGCTGGGCTTCCTAAGGACGTCTCACTTGCCTCAATCAACCTTTACTTATGGTGTGGATACAATCACTTCATAAAGGAAATCATGCCTGAGAATGTACAATTTTAATGCCTTTTTCTGCTCGAGTGTCTGTATCCGAGGAGTGATCTGTGATTGTCGTTACCACCACATCCTAGAGGGTGTCTCAGAGGCAGAGTCAGCCAGGACCGGCTCCTCTGGGAGGTCCGGGCTGCAAAGCACGGGCAAGCGGGTCCTGTGGACCTCAGACCCCAGAGGGAGCCTTACTCAGAGCACCACTGCCCCGGCCCCTCGAGTATCAGGTAGGGCCAGCTATGGCTGTGCCAGGTGAGGTGAGCTCTGGAGTGTCCCCTTCCCAGCCTCTGCCCTGCCTAGATGTAGCTTCTTTTTCCCCGTAGAACCCAGTTTGGCCATAGGGAGGCCCTCCGGGTCATCTAGGTGAGGTGGACATGCCTTCTGTTAACCCATAATGTGTGACCCTGGGCTGGTCATGGTGTCTGATCCCAAACTAGTCGTGGTGACCCCTAGACTATCCCATAGTGTGTGACCCTGGCCTTGTCATGGTGCGTGACCCTGGGCTGGCCGTGGTGGGTGACCC
>NW_012101652.1:43257-56829 GCF_000951045.1 Mandrillus leucophaeus | reverse complement strand
GTGACCCTGGGCTGGCCGTGGTGGGTGACCCTGGGCTGGCCGTGGTGGGTGACCCTGGGCTGGCCGTGGTATGTGACCCTGGGCTGGCCGTGGTGGGTGACCCTGGGCTGGCCGTGGTGGGTGACCCTGGGCTGGCCGTGGTATGTGACTCTGGGCTGGCCGTGGTGGGTGACCCTGGGCTGGCCGTGGTATGTGACTCTGGGCTGGCCGTGGTGGGTGACCCTGGGCTGGTGAATGATATGTGGCCTCTGCTTCCAGTTTGTCAGGCTGTCCCAGAGCAACATTTGCTGGAAAGAAGGGAAAACTCTCAGGGGATGAGGTCCTCAGTCCAAAATTCAAGACTAGCGATGGTAAGGATGGCTTCCTGAATTTCCCTGCTCATGACTGGGTGCCCGGGTGAGAGAGAGCTGTGCACCTTTTTGGTGGGAAGAAGGCAGAGAGATGAAGCCCCTCCTGGAATGAGTCATGGCAGAGGCAGATCCCTTGACCTGAGCTGACAGCCTTTTGGACCTTGGCTCTGCAGCTCTTGACACCTGTGTCTGGGGCCCCTGGCCCTCAGGAGGTCATGCCTGCTGTAACCTGTGGCTTTGGTGACCACTGGAATCAGAGTCCAGTGGAGCCCACGTGCTATGATTTTGTGGAGAGGTGAGGCTCATTCCCACTTAGGTGAGGAAATTCAGCATCGCCTGAACAAACTTCCATCTTTAATGTAGCAATTAATATCTCCCAAAGAGATTTAAGCCTTTCCACCTGCCACCCAGCTCAGGAGGCAAACCATAAACACTCATCTCAGAATTTTCAAGACAGACTTCTCCAGCACGCGATGTGGGGTATGAGCCCCAGAGAGATGAGCTCAGACAACCAGGAGGGGGGACCTCTGCTGCACGGGGGGTTGCAGTTCCATCTAGAAAGCAGGCTTCCCCACAGCACTTTGGCCCAGGCCTGCCTGAGGCCCAGAGCCACAGCTCAGGTTTCTCACTGGGTCAGTGTTGGAGAATGATGAGGAGATCAAGCAGCTGAACCAGGAGATCCGAGACCTGAACGAGTCCAACTCGGAGATGGAGGCCGCCATGGTACAGCTGCAGTCCCAGGTAGGTGGTGCCGCCCCCCACTCCTGGGCTCTTTGCCTTCCCAACCCAAACATTCATCCTGGGAACAGTGAGGCATCCGTCGGCACTCATCAAGGTTGCCGTCAGGGCTGAGCTGACGGACAGCGCAGTGCCTGGCACACAGGCACACTTAGGACGTGCTGGCCACTCACGTTGTGGTGTCTGTGAAGTCACACTGTGAGTGCCGGCGGGTCGCTGGAGCTGGTTGTCCCACTAGGGCTGTGGTCTCGTTAGCGTTAATAATACTATTAATAATACTAGTCCCATTAAGATTAGCAGCACTGTCTCTTACTCTCATTAGAATTCGTCCTGTCAAGGCTAGTGGTCCTGTTAGGCTTACTGGTCTTGTGAGCACCAGTAGTCCATGAGTGTGATGCCTTAGAGCCAGGCCTCTGGAGCCAGGTTTCTTCCCCAGCACAGCCACATACCAGCTGAGGGACCTGACAAACCTTTCAGCCTTTTCCTCCGTAAATGGAGGTAAGAACAGGATTCTACTCCAGGTTATTGTACAATGAACGCATTTCTATGAGGAAAACATTTAGCATAAGCACCTGATCCAGAGTAAGTGTGGTCAATGAGAGCTGCTGTTGCTGAGGAATAGGATTACAAATTACTTCAAATGTTTGTGTCATATTTCCTGATTTCCCTAAAATGAGCATTTGTAATCAGAAAAATGAAAGAAAAACACTAAAGATCTTATTTTGAAAATAAGAGCATGCCTCACCTGTGGCTGCTGAGTGGCGTGTGCAGCCGCAGTGGGGGAGTGGGCACACGTAACTGTGCCTCTAATGGCTGGAGGGACAAAGGGACAAGGAAGTGAGCAGGTCCCACAGGGAATTTGGGCAGAGGCCCTCTGGGCAGGGACAGATGGGGAGACGGCGGCCTCCACCAAGGCAGCAGAAAATGAGTGACATACTCCAGCCCCATGTGTCTCGTTACTCTGCTCTTGTCTGTACTGGCAAACAAGCTCACGTTGACCGCTTGTTACTCAAGAGCCTGTATAAAAATAGCATCACCCCACAGGGATCAGGAAGGATTTTCGTTGTCATGCACATGTCAATGCTGCGTGCCCCCAGGTTCATAGGCAGTGACAACAGAGAAGGGGTGACGGCCCTCCTGGCAGAGCCATCCCCATCCCCTCCTGGTGTCTCCGAGTGTGGAGATGCACTGTTGTATGGGTGTCCCACTTTGTGCTCGCTGCTCCTCCCCTTCTCAAAGTCCTCAGAGCCTTCATCAGTGTCAGTGTCCTTGGGGTAGCACCTCTGATTTCTCTTTATTTGCCAAAACCAATCTTTTTAAAGACAAATTATTACCTTTTACTGGCATCCCTTTGGAAGGACTCAGAAGCCCCTGTCCCTTTGAGGGAGTTTGGTGAGTGGTGTCCTCTGCAGAAGGGCAAAGGCAAAGGGAAGGCAGGTCCCTGTCTCCCATGCAACCCTTTCAGAGCCACATGCTTGTCGCCAGGCGGCAGAAGAAGCGTGCTTGACCCCATCCACAGCCTCCCGGGAAGGAGCTCACCACTCCTGCCTTGTGTGTCACCCACACTGTCTTTCTGTGAGTGTAGCCTCTGCCCCCACGGCTCCCTGCAGATGGCTGGCGGCTGTTCCTGGACACCAAAGGCCTCAGGGCCAACGCAGCCCTGGGCAGGTTCACCGCCATGGTGGGGAAGTGAGAAGACTTGCCTGTGGTTGGCCTGGGGAAGACGTGCTTGGGAGGCCCTGAGGAGGCTCTCTGTTGGTCTTTCTAGTGAGGGGAAGACCCAAAGGCCGTCCGACACCCCACAGGGTGGGTGCAGTGATTCCCGTCTTACAGATAGAAGCAGGAAGCATGGTGAAGCAAAGACCACAGCAGGTGGAGTCTGAAGCTGAGACAGGGCGCTGTGAAGTCTGTGGTCCCACCCCATCCCCTCAGGACAGAGGGGCTCAGAAAACCAGGAGGGGGACCTCTGCTGCACAGGGGTTTCGGTTCCATCTGGAAAGCATGGTACAGGGAGACGTGCCACACGAGCCCCTTCCTGGCTTCCCTGGAGTCAGGCCATGTCTCCAGAGGGCCCTTGCCTTTCTCTCCTCTGGCAGCCCCTCACCTGTGGCAGGACACTTACAGGAAGGCAGGGTCCCTGCCCCTTCCCCCACCCCAGGGTTCTGTATTCTCCCAGAGGGTTGTGAGAGGCAGCCCAGGAGGACTCCCAGGAGGATGGGGGCCAAGGGCAGGCAGCACTTCAGACCTCTCTCTGGCACAGATCTCCTCCATGGAGAAGAACCTGAAGAACATCGAGGAGGAGAACAAGCTCATTGAGGAGCAGAATGAAGCCCTGTTTCTGGAGCTGTCCGGCCTGAGCCAGGCCCTCATCCAAAGTCTTGCCAACATCCGCCTTCCACACATGGTAGGCAGCACGCGGACCTGCCGGCACCACAGCTGCCCCCCAGGGTCCCTCCGGAAAGCAGGAGGGCAGGGCATCTCCCACCCCCTCTGCCTCTGGGTCCTGCCCTAGGGGTCCTGTGCCCTGGTGGAGATTCTCTCTACCCCGAATGGCCTGGGTATTGGTTGGCTATGGTGGCTTTAGCCCTCCTGAGTAGCTAATGAATCCGAAGCAAAATGGTGATTCCATCAGCAGAGAGGCTACTGCTGGGATGGCTGCAGAGAGAAACACTCAAAGCCACCAGGGCAGGGCAGCCGGTGCTGCCCCGAGTTGGGACGGGCTTGTCTCGGGTCACACGGGGGCACAGGTTTGATGCTCCCACATCAGGTTCTTTGGTGTGGGGCCCACTGCATGGATGGGGCTTGCTAACCTGGTTCTGTTCTCTAGGAGCCAATATGCGAACAGAATTTCGATGCCTATGTGAGCACCCTCACCGACATGTACTCCAACCAGGAGTGCTACCAGAACCCGGAGAACAAGGACCTCCTGGAGAGCATCAAGCAGGCTGTGAGGGGCATCCAGGTCTAGGCCGTGTGGTACCCAGGAGTGTCCCAGCCCACCACACCGTTTACCTCCCCCGCCCTGCCCCATACCGTGGGGATGCCCAACTCACAGTGACTTCCCGTTCGCGGCCCGGTGTGGCCTCGGGTGGGTTTATCCAAAGGGATGGCTGGAAATCAGCCTCTCCCACGATGCTCCCTCCAGGCTTGGGGCCGTGGCGGCCCCATCTGTGCGCACAGGGGCACTGAAGAATTACAAAGTGATTTATTTTTGTTTTCTGAAAGAAATCTGAAGAGCAGCTCAAAGTCTCCAGTGGAAGCTCATGGACAAGGTTCTCAGGGAAGTTTTGGAGTTTGCAACCACAGTATTCCTTTGTCTGTCGAGGCTGGGAGGGTAGCCGTGAGCGTGGTGGGCGGGTGGTGTGAGTGGCATCTTGGCCTGGAGGACATGCCCGGGGCAGCGTGCCTGTGCTCAGTGAGGGCGGCTGAATCAAGTGCGTTTTCTGTTTTCATTTAATTCAGTTTTGTGTTAAGGGTGGAACAAAGCTCTGTCCCAGAGGGAAAGTTAGGAATGTGCCTCCCAGAGGACACTCCGGACAGTTGACAAGCATCGCAGCCCCTGTCAGGTCAAGGAATTTTAACCTGGGAGACTCCTGAAAATCAGCCTAGTGTCTGGGGGCAGCTGGCGCGCTGAGGCTCTGGAGATGTGTGTGGCCCTGGGTCACAGCTCCCTGTTGGGGCTGCAGCCTTTAGACCCTGGGTCTGGGATCCACGTCCAGGGACCGCTCTGGCTTCTGTGCATCCACCCGGACCCCTGACCCATCACTGCCACATTATCCGGGTCGTGGCCAAGCTTGACCTCTGCATCCATGGCGACGGAGGTGGCAATGGCATCATCAAGGTCAGAGGGTAAATTCCTAACAGGAGACCACCAAGGTTTCACTTCTTTTAGATCCATCCAGTATGCGAAAAAAGGGTACATTTTAATTTAATGTGTTAAAAACACAATGTTCCTACTGTGTAAATAGCATCCAAGTCAGTTGTGACTGCAATTCCAAGTTAGTATTTAAAAGTAGAGAAATTGCACTTCCTGGAAAAAATTAAAGAGTAGTTAGTTTAATTATTCTGTAAATTATTTAATTTTGTCAAGATGTATTTATATTCACAACCTCTTATGTTAACGTTTGCTATTTATTTAACATTTTTATTTATTAATTTTATACTATTTCAACTAGACCCCACACCAGGGCACCCTAAGAGGGGAAAAGTGAATTCAAAGCAAAAATAACTATTTGACTATAATGTAGGCCACAAAAAATCTTGATATAACTCCTAGTTATAATTTTGATGCAACCAAGTTATTTTTTATATATTTTGTTATTTATTCTTTTAATAATGGAATTTTTTTAAAAAGTATTTTGTAACTGAGGCATTTTGATAATTTGGGGATTTTTTTCCCTTGGTCCAGTGGAGAGAAAGATGTTTTGGTTTTCTTTTTCCATTTTGGGTTCCTTTTGTTTCAAGCACGGATAACAGCAAATGGAATTCTGTATTTATTATTATTTAAGTGTAGCGCAGATGTGTGTGCTTGGGCATGTTTCTCGTGTCGCGTTTGCGTGTCGGCCCTTGCGGTGGAGTCCTGTTGCTGTGAGGGGGTGCCGGCCGCAGGCAGCCTCGAGTCGCCGCTGGGCTCACAGGCTGTGCCGCCCATCCCTCCGACAGCTCCAATACTGTGACCCTCCTTCCTCAGGAAACGCGTTGAACCCACAGCACTCCATGGTGTGTTTGCAGGGTGATTTCCTAATAAAAGTCCACTCTGACTGTGAGTCGGTGCTGTGGTCTGTGGGGAGGACACTGTCTCCATTCCTGGTGGGGTCTATCATGCGCCCTCCTGGGAGCCATTCCTGGTGGGCTCTATCATGCACCCTCCTGAGAGTCATTCCTGGTGGGCTCTATCATGCACCCTCCTGTCCTGGTGGGCTCTATCATGCGCCCTCCTGGGAGTCATTCCTGGTGAGCTCCATCATGCACCCTCCTGAGCGTCATTCCTGGTGAGCTCTATCATGCACCCTCCTGGGAGTCATTCCTGGTGGGCTCTATCATGCACCCTCCTGGGAGCCATTCCTGGTGGGCTCTATCATGCGCCCTCCTGAGAGTCATTCCTGGTGGGCTCTATCATGCACCCTCCTGGGAGCCATTCCTGGTGGCTCTATCATGCACCCTCCTGGGAGCCATTCCTGGTGGGCTCTATCATGCACCCTCCTGAGAGTCATTCCTGGTGGGCTCTATCATGCACCCTCCTGGGAGCCATTCCTGGTGGCTCTATCATGCGCCCTCCTGGGAGTCATTCCTAGTGGACTCTATCATGCGCCCTCCTGGGAGCCATTCCTGGGCTCTATCATGCACCCTCCTGAGAGTCATTCCTGGTGGGCTCTATCATGCACCCTCCTGGGAGCCATTCCTGGTGGGCTCTATCATGCACCCTTCTGTGAGTCATTCCTGGTGAGCTCCATCATGCACCCTCCTGAGCGTCATTCCTGGTGGGCTCTATCATGCACCCTCCTGGGAGCGTGTGGGCAGGAGGGGAGTCATCCATCTCTGGTCTCTCCTTGATACCACACGTGGGGCCCCCCTTGTGTCAGTTTAGCCAATATCTCCTTTTGAAACTACCCTTGCTTACCGCCTCCATGTGTGTTTCTAGAAGGTCTAAGTCACTCTATCTTGCCCCTTCCCACATGACCAGTCATTTGCAAACTGAAGTTTTTCCCAGGAGTCTTTTCTTAGGGTCAGGGAGAAAAAGTTTTCCTGCTGAGGTTGTTAGGCTTGGGGGTGTGGAATTGGGGTTTGCCTAGGCTCTGTCTCCTGGCCACAGGAGGAAGCCATCAGTAATAGGAGAGAGTTCAGACATTCTGGAGGTGGGCAAAGCTGACAATGGAGGTAGACGTGGAGGAGAAGAGAGCTCTCTGATGATCTTTTTAGAGCTCATGGACCCAGCCATCTCTGAAGGCACTCCACCCTTGAACTGCCCAGTTATGTAAGGCAATGGATTCTTTTTTTTTTTTTTTTCAAGCTGGCATACAAGGCCAAAAAACCAATGCAAGCCAGCTTTAAAAAAAAAAGTGACTTCTCCCCTTTTTCATTTTTGTACTTTTGTGTCAGGTGGAGCTCTAGTGCTCCTAGAGTAAGACTTGGACTTGGGGCTTCTAGTCACATTCAGCCTAAACTGTCAACATGCTTTTGACCTCCCTGGAATCTGGCCCTGGTGGTAGTCCTGGAGCATTCATCTGATGTGCAAACAAAGGATCCATCTTCACTGACAAATTCTTAGAAATTCTGGACTGAGTTTCCAGCCTCTGTTGTAGTCAGACAGGGTCCATAGCACCTGTGGAGGACATTTGATCTGCCTTCAGGGCTCCAACTGCTGGCTCTGGGGGCCCGAGCAGGTGCCAGTGCCTACTAGTGGGTTATGCAGAACCTGTTCAACTATGAGGAAGGGCTCCTGGGGGTCCCCTTTGGTGAGGCCCCATTTGTGACAGGGAGACCAGTGGCCTGGAGCTGTATCCCTTCACATCAGCACAGCAGATGCAGGGGTGGGTGTGAGCAAGACCGAGTCTGCAGCGTCCCCTCAGCAAGCTGAGGTAAAATCATTCTGGGGGACATGAGAGTTGGCTGGAGAGATGGGGACTATGATGTTCCTGCTAGGGGCCACAGGCTGTTACCATGATGTTAGAAAGCTGCACAATCCCACAGTTTGATAATGGCATGAGCTGGTCACCCCCAACAAGATTCTCTCACTTTTTGCTTTGTGGCACTGGCTGGGCCACCAGCCCACTGGGAGCTGGGAGAAAAAGTGTCTAGAGCCACAGGCATGTGCTCTCTTAGGATTTATTTTTGGTATGGGACCCCACAGCTAGGCCTTCTCTACCAGCCTGCAGACCCTCCTGTTTACCATATCCAGAGAATAAAGCTCAAGGTTTCATCCAGAGGGAGGGGAGTGTTTGCCTGGCTCTCAGAGTCAGGGTGGAGTTCTGGGGAAGGGGGCTACTGGCCCCCAAAACACTTTCTCTCAGTCGTCTTCTCCCATCTCCAGCAGAATTTGGTACCACCAGTTCTTGGGGGGTTCTGAGGTGTGGACAGTGTTGGTTCTGAACTTTCTACACTCTGGCCAGAATTCAGTGTTTTGGGTCTTCTAGCCCATTTATTTTGCATCTGTGAATTTTCTGGCTTCTAAATTGCTTTGTTGCAATTTCATCTCCTCACTCCTGCCGATTTATGCCTTAAAATCTGTCATTTTAGCCAGGTGTAAGAGACAACAAAGGTAAATACACATATACACCTGCTTTCCTTACCTGAATGGGTATGCTTCAAGCTGATGAGCACACGACTGTCTGCCTGAACAGTCAGGAAGTCAGCTTAGTGCTGGGTCGACAACACCCCGTGAGTAATTGAAGCCTCAAGTTCAGGCGAGATTTTCCTATTAACCACTCTGTCTCTCTGAAGCTGGTGGCCTCTCAGAGGCTGCTAAAGACGTGGATGTGGAGGGTTTCCTAACCATCCCCTGACTGTGAATCCTGCAACACCGGCCATCCGTGCCCCCAGGGGTTATAGCCTCTGTGCCATTCCCTTTGCCATTCTTAAAATATGGAGGTGGAGTGTGGACTTCTCTAATAGTCTTAAGTCTTCACAAGGGCACCCTTATCCATGATCGTGGGTGGCCTGGGCTGATGCCAGGCAGCTGACCTTTGGCAGAGCTATGCTCTGAGCCACTCTGGCCCTCACTGCACCCCAAGCCCACCACCCCTCCTGGCTGCTCCCATTGTCTCTGCCTCTCTTCTTTTCCTCTCAGTGTCTTCAGCATGCAGGTCTCCGTGTGTGCTGACTTTTCTAAAGCCTGGCCTCTCCTCTTCCGGCACCTGTTATGGCTCCCTCCTCCTCTCCCTCTACTGTATCTTCCTCCCATCTGCTTATGTGCTCCTGGCCTCTCCTCCTTCCTGATTTCCACCCTACCCTGCAGCTGCATCGGGGCTGTCCCAGCCCCTTTCTCCTCATTCCCAAAGCTGATGTCTGCTGTGTGCAGAGAACTCCCATACTGTCCCCCAGTCCTTTCTTCCCTGGCTCTAGTACCTCCTGGGTATGCACTTGGATGCCCCAGAGGCATCAGGACACATGCCTGGGTGAACACAACCGCCTGCCCGCTACTCCCACCTGGTCCTTTCTGGGCCCAGCAAGACACCAACCCCCATCAGCCCCTGGTCTTCACTCACGCAGCTGAAGGTCACATGGCCACACGAGAGCCCCTAAGCACAGCTGCCTGATGTGCCCCGTGAATGTGAATGCCCTGGGGAGCACCCAGCTTCTGCTGTGCCACTGCATGGGGCCAACCATAGAGCAGCTCTGACAAGGGCAGGTGTACGATGTGGGGGAAGAAGGGATGGTTACTTTGGATCCTGGGGAAAGCCATGCAGGGATACATGTACAACAGCACAGTCTGTGCCCTGCCCACCATGTGGACACAGCGACTCCCCTGAGCTCCTAGAGAGCCCCTCCCAGTAGCTAGCGTCGCAGTGTCGCTGAGCTGTCTACTTGGGCTGACTGTAGCTCCTGAGAGCTGGCCACACCCCTGGCAGCCTCGTGAGCCAGTGTAGGTCTTGAGGGGTTCACTGGGAGCACCATGAAGTTGAAGGATGTGGCACAGTCTCAGCCCTGCAGAACCATCCCTGAGCACCCACCACCCCCAGGATGAGAAACCTTGCTGGAGGGGAAGGGGTGCCTGTGAAGCCTTGCCACCCCCCAACAGGAGCCCAGGAGCAGGAGGTTGAGCAGCAAACCGCAGCCACCACTCCAGCACCCAGCGAACCCTCTTCATAGGGCACATTCATCTCTGCTCATGGGGCACCGTTTGCCAAATTAGACACACCTTTGCCTGTTGATTTCACTCACTGTCAAAAGTGTTTTCCTTGTGTTTAATCCTGTCACCGCTCTGTCTGTAGAAGTTGTCAAAATAGCAGAAGTCAGACCTGGTAACGTTTATGGCTAAAGATGGTGAGGAGCCATGTGAGAACCAGCCCTGCTGCCTAGGAAAGACCAACCGGAAGTGCTACAGGTTCCACCCCGTATCCCCCTGGACCACTGCTTGGGACCCCTGGGGGGTGGATAATCTCAGAACCCATCAGGCACCAAATCTAGAAGGGCTCCATGATGACTGCCCTAACTCCCACCCCATGTAGAAGGCCTGCTTGGCTCAGCTCTGAGCAGATAAGGAGAAAAAAGACTGACCATTGTTGAATCTTTTTTTTTTTTTTTTCTTTTTGAGACGGAGTCTCGCTGTGTCGCCCAGGCTGGAGTGCAGTGGCTGGATCTCGGCTCACTGCAAGCTCCGCCTCCTGGGTTTACGCCATTCTCCTGCCTCAGCCTCCCGAGTAACTGGGACTACAGGCGCCGCCACCGCGCCCGGCTAGTTTTTTTGTATTTTTTTTTAGTAGAGATGGGGTTTCACCGTGTTAGCCAGGATGGTCTCGATCTTCCGACCTCGTGATCCACCCGTCTCGGCCTCCCAAAGTGCTGGGATTACAGGCTTCAGCCACCGCGCCCGGCCCCATTGTTGAATCTTATCCCTTTCTACACATATGGGCTCCTTCCACCTCTCAGCCACCTGTGATACAGACAATAGGACTGTCCCCATCATTGCAGGTGAAGGAACCAAGGCCCAGGGAGGCCCAGAAGGCTGCTCAGAGCCACACAGGTTTGCCTGCAGGCCCCTGACTCCAGAGCTGGCGCCTTGGGAACCACATGATGGTGTCTGTAGCATATCCAGGAGGAGAAGAGCAGATCCTCGCAGAACAGTAGGATCCAGTGGGTATCCAAGGGGCCAAGGGAGAAGGGGCTGCTATGGTCCCTAGTCCAGTGGGAAGGGCAGGAGGCGCCTGGAAGAATCTGCCTGGGCAGGGAGAGATGGGCGCTCACTGCTGGGTTGCTCCAGCCTCAGGAGAGTTGGGAACCATCTGGGTCCCCAGTCAGGATGCCTGAAGAGGAGGCCAGGTAGATGTCATTGCCTCCGGGGACAATCTGATCATTCCCCAGGGCAGGTAGGACTGGCTGGAGACCACTAAGGCTCCTCGAAATGAAGTCAGATTCTCCAGCCTCATCTGCCTCCATATTTGGTGAAGACAGCTACAGAGAAATCATGGAGAAAAAATGGGGCACAATGTGGTCAGGGATGCCCCTCCTGAGGGGATTTGCACTTGAGCTGAGGGAGGCGTAGGCCAGCCCTAGGGGTGTCTGGGACAGGGGCAGGGACCCTGGTGGGAGGGAGGAAGGGTGCCAGCCAGTGGGGCTGGCCAAGGGGCGGGGCAGCGGGAGGCATGAGGGATGAGGGAGTTCAGCCATGGCCAGACTTTGACGCTGTGTGAGGTGCAAACACTGGGGCTTTGGGGCAGTGGAGTGACCTTGCGGATGTGTTTTCTGGTTTATTTGCCTCTACAAGATCCCCGAGATGAGGGTCTTGTCATACTAACCCTGGATGCCCAGGGTCAAGAGAGCAATCTGCCCTTGCAGGCAAACAGTGCTGAGTGGAGGGAGGGAGGGGGAGTCTAGGGCTGGCCTCAAGTCACTGGGGACATCTGGATGAGTGCTGAGACAGGGCAGGGGGCTCCACATGGCATATCCTCACCCAGATCTCAGGACTGGGCTGCCCGGGAGAAGCTGACTTGGAGCTCACTCTCCAGACAGCTGGCAACTGGGGACCTCTCCCTGTGCCTGGCACCCCTGCCTGCCACATAAAGCCATCCTGCAAAGGTGCACTGGGTCCCAGATCACCCACCTATGACACTTCAGGGACATCCCTGCATCTCCCATCTATACCAGCCACCCCTCTTGGCTTCGAGGTCTGACCCTGGTGGGTTGCTGGCTACCAGATGTCTGACAACAGCCCAGCCTGGTTCGGGAGTGCTACCCAAGGCCCTCCTGTCTGCACCTCCAGGTCCAGCTGCCACCCACATGGTGCCCAGGGAGTGAAAACATCCTCTGCTACCACCTCATCCTCATGAGTAGTCTGTTCCACCACCTGTTGCAGTAAGACGTTTCCGGGGCAGCCCCTTCTTCTTCAAGGCCAATACCCACTCGCACGTTCCCCTCCAGGTTTTCCTTTCACAATTCACAAGAGGCAGTGAGGAGTGGGGAGTGGAGGAAGAGCTGGCACAGGGGAGTTCCTGTTACGACAGCAATGTCACCAAGAACCCTGGGTCCCACATCCTAAGAAGTGTGGGTGTCAGCTCAAGGCACTCCCACCTCAGGTTTCCTGTGGACAGGGCTCTGGGCCCTGGGTCTGACCCCACTTCTCTGTGAGGACCCTGTGTTAGCCAGGGTCCCCAGAGAAACAGAACCAATAGGGGATACATATGTACCTCTTACATAGGCCCAGCAAAGTTGATATAAAATTGGCCATCGCAGACCTCTTCCCTATGCCCACATAAAGTGGTCATTTTAAGATGAGAAATAATTTTTGAGAATCATTCCCAACCATTTTATGTATGTGAATACACTTGAGTTTACCGGTATTTTCAGATCAGCATCAAACTGCTGTCACTTGTGTGGCATGAATCGCAGCAAAGCCTTGACAGATGTCGGAAAACAGACTGGCTCATTCCATTCTCTGGCTACGGGGCTTAAAATGAGAAGAACGACTTCCCCTTCCAGATGACCCAGTTTGTCTCCTCCCAAGAGAGCAGCTGTGCAGCGGTGACACCTTGCAGTAAATTCCTCATATGAGCGCCCCCCCCGCCCCCTAGCCCTGACCAGAGGCAAGAGAGACCAGGCGTAAGGCCATTCCCTAGGAGTTCTGGCCCCTGCCCCTGTGGCCCTGACAAAGCCAACCTGTGTTTGATGAGACTGTGGGTAAGTATCTCAGAGGCCCAGGACACCTACAGTGGGTGTGAGACCTGCCCCTTCACTGGACTGCAAAAAGCACCCAGGAGACGTTGGAAGAGTGGCAGGGAAGGGGCTGAGGATGTAGGGCGGCTGCTGCAGGGGCCTCTCCACACATTCACCCACTTCCCTTGTGAACTGCTTTCTGCTCGCATGGCGGGGAGAACCCCTGACACATCATCTATCAGAGTGTCTTATTCTGACTCCCCTTCATCTAGCCAGTCCTGACTCAGCCACCCGTGAACAACACCAAGTACTGAGCAGGGAAATGGCAAGGCAGCCACTATCTGGTACTTAGGAGTGGAGCTCCTCCTCAAGAACAGGGTGCTGTCCGGGCGCAGTGGCTCACGCCTGTAATCCCAGCACTTTGGGAGGCCAAGGCGGGTGGATCACTGAGGTCAGGAGTTTGAGACCAGCCTGGCCAACATGGTGAAACCCTGTCTCTTCTGAAAATACAAAAAAAATTAGCCAGGCATGGTGGCGGGCACCTGTAATCCCAGCTGCTTGGGAGGCTGGGGCAGGAGCATCGCTTGAACTCGAGAGGCAGAGGTTGCAGAGATCGTACTACTGCATTCCAGCCTGGGTCACAGAGTGAGACTTCATTAAAAAAAAAAAAAAAAAA
>NW_012101652.1:5987-42852 GCF_000951045.1 Mandrillus leucophaeus | reverse complement strand
GGAGGCTGAGGCAGGAGAATGGCGTAAACCCGGGAGGCGGAGCTTGCAGTGAGCTGAGATCGCGCCACTGCACTCCAGCCTGGGCGACAGAGGGAGACTCCGTCTCAAAAAAAATAAATAAATAAAAAGAAATTAACCTTACGTATTTACCCATGGAGTTCTCATTTCCAGTGTCCTTTTTCAAATGTAGATCTACTCTTCTATCTGCTTCATTTGCTATCTGCCTGAAAAATTCCCTTTAACGTTTCACATTGTGTGGGTCTGCTAATGAATTCTTTTAGCTTTGCATGTCTGAGAAAAATCTTTCATTGTTTAAAATAAATGACAAACTTTATTTTTGAGAGCAGTTTGGGGTTTACAGGAAATTTGAGCAGATAGTACAAAGAGTTCCCATAAACCCCTCTCCTGTACCCAGTTTTCCTTATTATTAACATCTTGAATCACTATGGTACATTGTAACAACTAATACACCAATATTGATGCATTACTATTAACTATAGTTATTAGTTAATAGTTATTTATTCTATTTAACTATTAGTTAATAGTTAATTAGTCTATAGTTCACATTAGGGTTCACTCTTTGTGTTGCAGTTACATGTTTTGTTGTTGTTGTTTTGTGGGTTTTTTTTTTTTTTTTTTTTGAGACAGGCTCAGGCTCTGTTGCAGTGCATTGGCACAATCACTGCTCACTGCAGCTTCCACCTCCCAGCCTCGAGCGATCCTTCCTACCTCAGCCTCCTGAGTAGCTGGGATTACAGGCCTGTGCCACCATGCCCGGCTAATTTTTTTTTTCTTTTTCTCTTTTTTTTTTGTAGTGACGAGGTCTCACTGTGTTGCCAAGGCTGGTCTTGAAATACTCCTGCCTCAGCCTCCCAAAGTGCTAGGATTACAGGCGTGAGCCACCGCACCTGGATAGTTATATGGGTTTTGACAAAAGCATAATAACATGTATCCACCGTTACAGCATCATGCAGAATAGTTTCAGTGCCCTAAAAATCCTCTGTGCTCTGCCTGTTCATCTCTCCCTCTCCTCAACCCCAATCCCTGGCAACCATTGATCTGTTCACAGTTTCTACAGTTTTCACTTTTCCTGAATGTCTTATCATTGGAATCATATAGTGTTAATACGTAGCCTTTGTATCCTGGTTTCTTTCATTTCGCAATAAGCATTCAAGGTTCCTCCTTGTCTTTTCGTGGCTCAGAGCTCATTCTTTTTATCACCGATTCATACTCTATTGTTTAGCATGTATGAGTTTGTTTATTCATTTACCTATTGAAGGACATCTTGGTTGTTTCCAATTTTTGGAAACTGTGAATGCAGCTGTTATAAAAATCTAAGTGCACCTTTTTGCATGGACATAGTGGTTGAGTAAGCACCTAGGAGTGCAAATGCTAAACCATAAGGTAAGACTTGTGTCTTTCACAGAGCAGACATTTTAATTTTAACAAGATCCACCTTGCCAAATTTTACTTTCATGGATTGTATGTTAGACTTGTCAAAAAAGTCATCACTAAACCCAAGACCACCAGGATTTTCTCCTATATTATCTTGTAGAACTTTTATATAAAAAGTTTGAGATCTATGTGTAGCTTTTTTGTTTTTTGTTTGCATGTGGATGCTCAGTTGTCCCAGAATCATTTGTTGAAAAGACTATTCTTTATCCATTTAATTGCTTTTGCTCCTTTGTCAAAGAACAGTTGAATGTATTTGTGTGGGTCTGTTTCTGGGCTTACTATTTTATTCCATTGATCTATTCGTCTCTTCTTTTGCCAACCCCACACTCTCATGATTACTGTAACTTTACAGGTCTTGAAATCTGGTTGTGTCAGTCCTCCTACTTTGTTCTTCTTTAGTATTATGTTGGCTATTCTGGGCATTTTGCCTTTCCATACACACTTTAGAATCAGTTTGTTGATATCCATGAAGTAACTTGCTAAGATTTTGATTGGTGTTGCATTGAATCTACAGATTAAGTTGGAAAGAACTGATAGCACTGCTGAGTTTTCCTCTCCATAAACATGGAATATCTGCCTATGTAAATATTTGATTTCTTTTATGAGAGTTTGGCAGTTTTCCACATATAGACCTTGTACTTATTTTGTTAGGCTTACGCCTAAGCATCCCATTTTTTGGTGCTATTGTAAACAGTATTGTATTTTTAATTTCAAATTCCAATCGTTCATTGCTGGTCTATAGGAAAGCAATTGGCTTTTGTTTATTAACCTTACATAGTAGTCCCCCATCTGTGGTTTTGCTTTCCATGGTTTCAGTTACCTGCAGTCAACCACAATTCAAAAATATTAATTGGAAAATTACAGAAATAATTAATAAATTTTAAACTGTGTGCTATTCTGAGTAGTGTGATGAAATCTCGTGCCGTCCTGCTCTATGCTACCCAGTATATGCGCCACCTTTCTGTTCAGCATATCCGTGCCATATACACTACTTGCCCATTAATCTCTCTGTGGTGACAGAGAGACCACATTCATGTAACTTTTATTACAGTATATTGTTATAATTGTTCAACTGTATTATTAGTTACTGTTGTTAATCTCTTGCTATGCCTAATTTATAAATTAAACTTTATCATAGATGATCCAGGAAAAAACATAATATATATAGGGTTTGATTCCACCCCTGGTTTCAAGCATTCGTATATGTACTATAGGGTTTGGTACATATCCCCGACAGTGTCTTAGAATGTATCCCCTAAGGATAAGGGGGGACTGCTGTATCCAGCAACCTGGCTGTAGTCACTCCTTAGTTTTAGGAGTTTTACTGGAGATTCTTCAGGGTATAATACACAGTTAATCTTATCACCTGTGCACAAAGACAGTTTCATTTCTTCTTTCCAAATTTTGTAACCCTTGTTTTCACGCTTATTGCATCAGCTAGGACTTCTATATGATGTTGAACAGAAGTAGTGAGAGGGGATATTCTTGCCTTGTTCCTGAACTTAAGGAGAAAGGGTCCACTTTCTCACCATTAGGTATGATATTAGCTGTTGGTTTTCTGTAGATGTTCTTTATCAAGTTGAGGAAATGCCTCTCTATTACTAGCTGGGTGAGAATTTTTTATTTTTATTTTTTGAGACGGAGTCTCGCTCTGTGGCCCAGGCAGGAGTGCAGTGGTGTGATCTCGGCTCACTGCAACCGCCAACTCCCTGGTTCAAGCTATTCTCCTGCCTCACCCTCCCGAGTAGCTGGGATTACAGGTACACGTCACCATGCCCGGCTAATTTTTGTATTTTTAGTAGAGACAGGGTTTCATCATGTTGGCCAGGATGGTCTCAATCTCCTGACCTTGTGATCTGCCCACCTCGGCCTCCCATAGTGCTGGGATTATAGGCATGAGCCACCCTGGTTGGCCAGCTGGGTGAGAATTTTTAACATGAACGGGTATGGAGTTCTACTTGGGCATGATGAAAAAAAAGTGGAGCTGGATAGTAGTGAGATTGCACAAGATTGTCAGTGTACTTCATGTACACTTAAAAATGGTTAAAATGATAAATATTTTGTATATTTTACCATAATAAGAATAGTGTATTTTGAAGACAACAACACAACCTCCCACATGTGGCTCTAGCCACTTGCACTCCAGATACCCGGCCGCACCCGTCTGAGGCCCTTGCACGACCTTCCCTCTGTCCCGAGGCTCCTCTGCAGATACGACAAAGATGAGTGGACAGATGCAAGGGGATAGGCAACGTGACACTGAAGACATACTCAGAAGGCGCCCTGTGGCTGGGTGTGGGAGAAGCCTGGACGGGGCTGAGAGTAGCAGTTGGATTCCTGTCCACCTTCCTGTGCTTACTACTAGCTGGTAAGTACAGGAAGCCAGCTAACCTCTTGTAGTTTCAGTTCCCTCATCTGTAAAATGGAGGTATCAGTGCCGTCAAGCCAAAGGCCACCAGGAACCTGCCTGTAATTGAATGAGTTGGGGATTATCTCTCATTGCTGCGAGAAGGATGCAGATCATGGAGAACTGCAAGGCATCTCAGTAAGAGGTGTCGGGAAAACTTACTAAAGGTTATGGGCTTAAGTTGGGTGATTTTTTTCATGGATCAGATGCTGTCAGGAATTGGGGGAGTGGATGGGGGGAAAGGGCGGTTCTCTGGGCACCTCAGTAGATGTTATCTGTGAGAAGGCCAGGGCAGAGGGAGGCTCAGCTGTAGCTGGTAGAGGAGCAGGGGTCACTGCTACTAACTTGGGGAGGATATGTCTTAGATTTTGTGGGTGACACAGTGACCCTATTTTTGTTTGTGCTTAGACAAAATTATGATGTGGCCTTGGATCATGATGGTGCTTCTCTACAAAAGTATTTATGTCCAATAGGAGACCCCATGGCCTGCATCTGAGCGCCAGGCCAGTTCCTGATGTCATGGTCCACTTTTCTTCTTGGAGGTCATACTAGTACCTATTTCTTGGAAATAACCTACGTAGAGTGCTTAGTATGTACCCTGTGAAGGGTTATGAATGCTGATGGTAGTGGGAGCTGATATGGAGGGGAATGCAGGAGACACCTTGGAAAACCAAGCAAGAGTCTGAAGTTGTGGCAGGCCAGGTTTCACTAACACAGGCGTCCATTACAACTGTCCCAGCACGGACCGAGTAGCCAGGTTAAACATTAAAAGCTGATGGAGCCAATGCCCTTATACAAAGGTTGGAATGTAACAAAGAGCCCACCAAGATTTTTGCCTAGGCTTTTCCTGGGCCTTGAAGCATGACAGGATAATGAAGGAACTCTTAACAGGACCCTTTTAGGATTAAACAAATTGTATTAGGGATCTGAAGAAACTCCCCAGGCCTCCACAAATAAGTGTATGGGGGTCTAAAGGAACTGCCCATACCATTATGATTTAGCAGGAGATAAGATAAGGGTAATCGCCCCAGCACCTGGACCCATTTAGATTAAGTAAACTTACTGAGGCTCCAGGAGAGGGTCTCAGGACTTAGATCTTAGTTATAGATTAGAAGAAGTTAATCACTAGGTCTTTAGATGAACGCACACGTACACGTAGACATACAGCTTAGAAGGTATACAAGCTTCAGAAAACTTTGTAATTTTGAGTTGGTCTGGTGATAATTTCCAGGCCTTCTCCTTGTAACCGGTTACAGAAATAAACCCTCCCTTACTCCCCAGCTTACCTGCATCTTGTTGTTCAGCCAGGAGAAGTAGCGCCCGACCCTCAGTTGGTGCCAGGAACAAAGGGAGTGTCTGAGGACAGCAGTGATGTGATCACACTGTTCTAGGAGGACCACTCGCCAGAGCCCAGGGGAGTGGTGGGAGGGGTGGGGAGAGGTGAGGGGAGCTGGGGCAGGGCAAGGAGGGATGTGTGAAGGACATGTCCCCTGGCAGTAGGAAGAGGGTCAAGGAGGACTCCAGGGCTTCTGTAATTGGAAACATAAGCTCTTAGGTGGAGGGACACTACTGAGAGCCCCACGAAGGTCATGAGGTGGTGGGCCATCTCAGGTCCATGGATCCAGGACCATGGAGCAACAAGAGAAGTGAGGTCTCCCTGGGACCACATAACGTGTTGAAGGCACCGGCCTTTGGTTTTCAAACTCTGCTCCTAAGTGGAGCTCCAGGGTCTGGGTAGGAATGCGGGGCAGGAGGGAGGCGGGGACGGGAGACCCAGGCCCACTCGTCCGCAGCAGCGACGCTGGCACTTGCTGCACATATGGGGTGGTTTGCATGGCTGTACTTGAAGAAAAGGTTCTGCAGCTAAAGCCCATCTGCAAAGCCCCACGCGAAGTTTGGGCAATGGGCTGTGTGAACCCTGAAAATGTGAGACAGGTCTCAGTTTATTTAGAAAGTTTATTTTGCCAAGGTTGAGGACGCGCCCGTGACACAGCCTCAGAAGGCCTGGCGACCTGTGCCCAACGTGGTCGGGGCACAGCTTGGTTTTATACATTTAGGGAGACATGATACATCAGTCAATACATGTGAGAAGTACATTGCTTCGGTCTGGAAAGGCGGGACTTGAAGCAAAGGCAGGAAGACTCCAAGCGGGGACGGAGCGTCCAGGTCACGGATAGGTGAGACACAAACCGTTACGTTCTTTTGAGTTTCTGATTTGCCTTTCCAAAGGAGGCACATCTATCTCAGTGAGCAGAGAGAGGTGTGACTTTGAATGGAATGGGAAGCAGGTTTGCCCTAAGCAGTTTCCTGCTGGAGTTTTCCTTAGTGATCTTGGGGGCCCAGGATATTTTCCTTTCACAGCTGATTTCACAAAGCCGGCTGGGTAGGAGGGCCCCAGGGCCGGGTGGCAGGGCGGGGGTCCCAGGGCGGCTGTGCGTGGTGCTGGGAGGCCGCCCGAGGGCAGCGCCGGCCCCGAGTCAGCCGCCGCAGGGCACCCTGGAGATGCGAAACGCCCCCAGCCGTGGGTCAGCAAGGGCGTCTCAGGTGACCCTCAGGGAGCGCTTCTCAGGCAGCCTGTGCGGGGTCCGTCCTGGCTGAGCACTGCGCGGACGGCGCGCCCACGAGACTCGGACCCGGCCTAGGGCTCAGCGGGGCGGGCGGACGCGGGCAGCCCACGGGACTGGGCCCCTCCCTGCGTCGCCATCACCGCTTTAAGTTCCAGGCCCGCGGCGCATGCGCAGTCAGGCCGTTGTGCGCAGGCGCAGAGGCGGCGGCGGCGGCGGATGTTTACGGCGGCCGAGGTTGGAGCGGCGCTGCCGGGCAGCGGACGCACGAGGGACGCGCCCGAGGAGCTGCAGGTCGCAGCCCAGGCGGTCCGAACCCGTCGGCCGGCCGAGCCTGGAGGTAGAGCCGCCGCCGCCGCCGCCGCCGTCCCCCCCCTCGGTCCGGCCTGCGGCGAGCGGGCGGTGTGTCCCCTCGGCCCCTTCCCTCCTCCTCCCCCACCCCCGGCACCCCTGCGCCCGGAGCGCTCCTCTGGGGGCCTCGCTTCTCCCCACCTCGGGCACCCTCGCTTCCCTGCAGCGGCCCCCAGGGCGCCCCGCGTTTCTCCGAGCGCTCGCGGTTTCCCTTCGGTCTCTCCCGGTGCCCGTTGCTCACTCACACTCTTGGGTCTGGTTAGTCCAGACCTGCAGCTTGTCCTTGATTTCCCAAGTGGGCAACGTTTGCAATTCCAAGGCAAGCCAAGAACTAAGGTTTAGAACAAAGTCTACCTTGGGCCCTTTCAGAAGATGACAATTGTTTTAAAAGAGTTGTTCCCCCCGCCTCGTGCCTTGGACATAGTAAGAATTGGAGCAGAGCTCTGGGACTTCCCTTCACGCATCGAAAGAGATCTTTGTTAGTTGGAGGAAGAACTTGTCTGAGCTTCGTGCCTTTTGTTTTTGTGAGAGGGTTGTGTCTCCCAAATGAATGTTTGCTCCAGCGTTGCACCTCAAATAAGTCACCTAAATATCCACGCCCTCTTTATCCACCCCCTCTTTACTCGTGTGCCTAGATTAGTTTTCATTTTTCTTCTCAAGGGAATGGCTAAACAGCTCCGATGTGGGCATTTGATAGAATGTCATTCAAGAATGAGTGATGTTGAGGTGCCTATAAGCAACTCAGAAATTGTTGTGGCCGTGCTTGGGGGAAATAGAGCCCTACACTCAGGTGATGAGAGGAGACCTCAGAGGTGATGGGTCCAGGGCCTTTCTCCCTGTCCCACCCCAGCTCGTACCTCCGGTGGAACTCGGCTGGGGTTGTCAAGAGCTCCTTTCATTCATGGCAACTTCATTTGTTAGAAAGCTTCTCTGTGTATTTAGTAGGCATTGTCTCCAGCACGTACCACTGGTCTGGCTTTTGTTAGGCCCATTAATAGTGTGCATGTGACAGCCTTTCAGGTGCAAATGCTCCTCGACTTGTGATGGGGTCGCATCCCAGTAAACACGTCGTTAAACCTGAAGTCGAACCATCCTAAGTCGGAGACCATCTGTATTTGAAAAAAGTCCCTTTGCATTCCTTGTAAGAGTTCTGGTTTTCAAGGTGAGAAATCTGTGTGTGTGTTTGATCATTCTGCCCAAAGGAGATGTGGCTTTGGGTCCTTTTTCCCACTCGTCTTCCACAATGAATTACTGTGTCCATATTACCCTTAAGAAGTGACATCCATGTTGGAGTGTGGTCTTCTCCCAAAACTCCATTACCATGCTTCATGCTTGTGTTGACACAGCCACAATCACAACCTCCTCAGGTGTCAGTTCTGAGACCTTCCCATGCCTGTCACCACCCAGCAAGTGTCCCTCATGTGCCCTGGCAGTTGGCATTGTAAGGAGCAGCCAGGTTGTCATGGACTGTTGCTAGTTACTACAGAGTAGTGAATTATAGTAAGGATTAATTACAGCAGATAATGTGCACAGTATCATCGAGTGCAGCATTCTAAAAATGATTCTACACTTTGAAAACTTGGATTTGACCAGATTGTAGAATCTAGGTGAAAATGATAGGATTTGGTTTGGCAAAGAGCTTAGTTGTCAGTGTTTTTGGTGACATCATGACTGATCACATCCACAGTCTGTTGTAAACAGCGATGGTTTCCAGCGTAACGGAGTGTTAGACTACCAGACAAAGATGGTAATAAATGTCAGACCCCACAGCTATTCACATGGATCCTACTAATGGCAATAGATATAGATAGGGTTGCCCCATAGTCAAAAGGTTACCGGTGTGTTGTGTAGTAAAGAACGTTGCTGTCTTGAGTATTTTTAAAAGCTGCATTGGTGTGGTATTAAAAACACAGGCCTGTTGCCATACAGTCCTGGGTTTGAATCCAGCCCCCTCCTCACAAATTGGCTGACGTGATCATGAACAAATTAACTGGCCAGCTCCAATTTGCTCCTTAATGTTGTGAAGTGTAAATGAGGCCATGACTGGCAGGTGGTACCTGGAAAAGGGTGCTTGTTTTTACTAAAAAGCTGTCCGAACTTTCCAGTTAAGGACAGAGTTCAAAATAAGTAATAGTTACTTAATGGAAAATGAAACCTATCCAACATACAGTTTGAGGTTGCCTTCTAAAGATGTGGCATTGAGACAGAATGTCAGAACATTATATACAGGCTTCTGGGTGAGGAGGTGGCTTTGACTGAGGAGAGTATGTGATTTCCAGCTCGTTTCCTAAATAGAACCTTAAGCATCCAAACACATGATTCTGCTTTTAACCACTGACCTAAATTTTAAGATGACTGTGCCAGGCTAGGGGTGCAGCCTCAGAGCTAAGTGGCTTATCCAGGATTAAACTTGACCTCATTAGGACTTAATTCCATCTAAGTCTAAGTCAACTGGCTGTGGACCATAATCTAACAAGGGCTCTGAAACAATTCAAAGAATTCAAAAAGGGTGTGAAAATTTAATGACTGGACCATCCTATTGATTTGCAAAACCTAATATTCAGCTCTAAAATCTTGAGTATGAAGTTTGAGTATTCCACCATAAAAATAGAAGAGAATTTGTGTTAAGCCATAGCCTTCACCCTTTTTGTTCACTTGTAAGGAACTACGTGATTATTTTCATTCCTGGGAAAACCTCTCCCACCACTGTCGCCTGTTGTGTACGTGGGTGTGTATGAAATCTGCCCCTGGCCCCTCGCCACCCTGCAGTATTTCTTAACCATCCTCATTCTGCTGTTAGAAATCCAGAGGAATGTGAGGAGGAAAGCAAGTATAAACTTCATCATAATTATAACAGGTTGTTAAAAAGATTGTGTTCATTTCAGAAAATGTCTTCATGAGGTCTGGTGGTCTTTTCCCCCAACAATTTGTATCTGGTGTTTTGTAAAGCATTACCATTTTATGTGAAGTTAAAGCAGTTACTTTGAAAAAGTTACATGGGGTAAGTATAAAATTGGAAAGGATATTTTTGTAGTTTTAAGAAGAGTAAGACTTCTCCATATGGAAGAGTGTTTTCTTGTGAATTAGATGAAGCTACACTGTATTTTAATAGTTAGGCTCAGAGGTGACACATTCTGCGCTTTTTCTTCTTGAAGGCAGCTTGGGAGAAGGTAAGACAAGTAGTTGTTATTTTTAAAGAGTTGGGAAAGCTGCATATCATGCAATTAAGAAGAGGCTGTAGGAAGTTCTGGTAGCAGCCCCTCCTACACTTAAACTTTAGCCAGGACGTTGATTTTGCATTTGTTAGGAGAAGGTGTTTGTCACAGTGTGTTCAATTTGGGAAGAGTGTTTTCTTGCTTTTTTTGTCTAAAATTTGAACATCAAAATATCCAGATCAACAGGTCAAATGGATTGCTTGACTTGGGTGGGTATTTTTGTGTTATGTTGGGGATGTAGAGTTCCCAGATGTAATATAGGACACCACCTAAATTTTTTTTCTTTTTTCTTTTCTCTTTTTTTTTTTTTTTGAGACAGAGAGAGTCTTGCTCTATTGCCCAAGCTGGAGTGCAGTGGCACGATCTGTGCTCACTGCAGCCTCTGCCTCCTGGGTTCAAGCTTTTCTCCTCTCTCAGCCTTGCAAGTAGCTGGGATTACAGGCATCCACTAGCACGCCTGGCTAATTTTTGTATTTTTAGTAGAGACGGGGTTTTACCATGTTGGCCAGGCTGTTCTCGAACTCCTGACCTCAGGTGATCTGCTCACCTCAGCCTCCCAAAGTGCTGGGATTACAGTCATGAGCCACCGCACCCGGCCTAAATTTGAATTTCAAATAAATCTCAAATAATTTTTAGTGGTGTTGTTTACCTGAGTTTCCAATGGAACTGGGATTTTTTTTTCCTTCTAAATCTAGCATCTCTGGGTGGGGCGGGGGATGAGGTGGGTGTTGACAAAAGATAGTCTATTATTTTCAGAATTCAGAATTCAAAAGTGGTATCTGTTTAGAACTTTTATTGTTCTGCTCTTACTTTTAACATAAACCACTCTTTTTAAAAATTTTTAATTATAGTATTGCCTAAGTGTAATCTTGAACATGGGCGGTGCTGTGAGTGCTGGTGAAGACAATGATGAGCTGATAGATAATTTGAAAGAAGCACAGTATATCCGGACTGAGCTGGTAGAGCAGGCTTTCCGAGCTATCGATCGTGCAGACTATTATCTTGAAGAATTTAAAGAAAATGCTTATAAAGACTTGGCATGGAAGCATGGAAACATTCACCTCTCAGCCCCATGCATCTATTCAGAGGTGATGGAAGCCTTAGATCTGCAGCCTGGACTCTCATTTCTGAACCTGGGCAGTGGCACTGGGTACCTGAGCTCCATGGTGGGCCTCATTCTAGGTAAGTGTGGAAGGAGAGTCTGAAAACTCATCTGTCTCAGGGAAGGAGGCGTCTCCTTTGACAGAAAATGTAGTCTGCTAATGGCCCGCCTGGGTCGAGACCCCAGCCTTCCCAGTAGTTATCTGACATTGACATATCACTGGGTGGTGGATGGAGGGATGAGGGAGGAAGGCCTGCATGCATCTCATGGCCCCAGGTTCTCCAGGGGGACCTCTCCTGTTCTCTGTCCCCTCTGCCTGTACCGCCACAGCCTGTACTGTGCACCTGCCCTGTGGACAGTGGAGGACAAAGACAGTTGTGTAAATCTTGACCCCGCTGTGATTTCTTGATTTAATTTTGTCACTCAGTCTTCGTTGGCACTCCTTCTCTGAATCGATGGTAATTAACTTTAAAGTCCTTTTGGAGTACTTATAAGCAGTTTTTTTTTTTTTGACAGAATCGTGCTCCATCGCCTAGGCTGGAGTGCCGTGACACAAACACGGCCCACTACAGCCTTGACTTCCTGGGCTCTAGCAGTCTTCCTGAGTACCTGGGGCCATAGCCGTGCACCACCACACCTGGCTAATTTTTAAAACTTTTTTGTGGAGATGGGGTCTTGGCGTGCACCACCATGCCTGGCTAATTTTTAAATTTTTTTTAGAGACAGGGTCTCGCCGTGTTTCCCAGGCTGGTCTCAAACTCCTGGGCGCCAGCTCTCCACCTTCCTCAGCCTCCCAAAGTGCTGGGATTACAGGCATGAGCCACCATGCCTGGCCAGATAACTAAGAAACAGATAAGTAAGGAGAAACATCACTTGGTGCAAAATGCTACGGGGGGGCGGGGAAGGCATCTGTTTTTAACTCAGTAAGGTGGAAGGGTTTTGCCAGAGGAGTGGTAGGAGCTGATCTCTACTGTAAAACCTTGCTCTAAACAGGAAGCAGGGCCAGGCTGCTGAGGCATGCTGGCTAAGACACTGGATGAAACCAGTGCAGAGAAGCTGGAGTCTGTATTTTTTCTAAATCCTGTTAGAACTGACAGGATTTACGGATGGACTGTATATGGTTGTGAAAGAAACATCAAGAATGTGGCTTGACTTGGTGGTTCATGCCTGTAATCCCAGCCCTTTGGGAGGCCAAGGCTGGAGGATCGCTTGAACCCAGGAGTTTAAGACTGCAGTGAGCTATGATTGCGCCACTACACTCCAGCCTGGGTGACAGAGCGGGACCTCGTCTCTAATTGAGTTTTGTGGATATGGAATGAGAATTTTGTTTTTTTTTTCTAAGTCTGTGTAAATTGGAATTTGGTGAAGTTTTGAGACCGAGTATTTTGACTTTAGGCTATAGATTGCTACCTTCAGGTGTAAAAATGTGTAGATTTTTATAATGCTTTTTGACTTTAACTTCTCTTCGATTGAAACTGTTGTGATCCTTGTGCTTTGAGAAGAGAACACGGTGCCCAGGTTATTTATCATTTTTGAATTTGGGAATTGTGATTTCCTCCAATGTAGCTGAAAAATTGGAGCTATAGCTAAGGTAGAACCTTGGGGAGAAATAGGTGCTCTAGCTGACTAGATTAGAAATGCTGTTGAAAAGAGCCAAAATGCTTAGGAAAAGATGACTTAAAGTAAGCCTGAAATGGCCAGGCGTGGTGGCTCACGCCTGTAATATCAGCACTTTGGGAGGCTGAGGCAGGCAGATTGCTTGAGGTCGAGTTTGAGACCAACCTGGCCAACATGGTGAAATGCTATCTCTACCAAAAGTATAAAAAATTAGCTGGGTGTGGTGGTGCGCACCTATAATCCCACTAACCAGGAGGCTGAGGCTGGAGAATCACTTGAACCTGGGAGGCGGAGGTCACAGTGAGGTTACAGAGATCGCGCCACTGCACCCCAGCCTGGGTAAAAGAGCGAGACTCCATCTCAAAAAGAAAAAAGGAAAGTAAGCCTGAAATGGCCTTGCTGTACTTGACATCCCCTAGAAGTTATAAGAAAAGGCCTTCCAACTTGATATTGTTGCTTGTCTTTTCTGAATCCCCTGTTTACTGGGAATTTCGTTGGATTTTGGGAGAAGAGAGGTCTGAAGGAAGGCAGGCCTGTTTTCTGCTGTAATGGATGTGACATGCTGCTTTGATGCAGTTGGAGGAAGTGACTTCAGGGTTTGCTGTCATGGATGCATGTCTTGGCTGCGTCTCCAGATGCTGCAGCTTATTCAACCTGAACAGCACTTTGTGCAAAGCACTCCAGAGTGAAAGCTCATTGGCTTCCCAGTGCCTGTGAATGTGGGTCTCTCATCTGACAGATGTCTTTACTGTGACCCTTCATTGCCTTTCACGTGGTCTGAGCTGCATCCTGGGTCAGCCATGTTCCTGTGCTTGCTCTGTGGCCTCCTCTCCCCTTTGCTCAGGGCTGTCCTTACCTTCGTTTGTCATGAACCAGGGGAGAATACAGTAGATACTAAGAGATGGTGACTCATAAGTCACCTACCTGAAAAAATGCTGTGTGATTAGGAAGCAGGGCATACCTGGGAGTGACTCTGCCAGGGGAGGCCTTGCAGGTCTGGCTTCAGTGCCATGTTCCAGTGCTGTGTTCCAGGTGCCGTGTTCGTGACACCCCCCAGCCACCCTGTGTCCTCCTTCCCCTGCTAGTCATCTTCTTATTAAGCAGGTGGGTTGAGATATTTGTGTTACTACTGTTTGGTGTTAAGCTTCTTGGGAATAGGACACATATCTCGTATCTGTTATTAGAATTAACTGCTTATTAAGTGCTTGATAGTGAAGGTGAGGGGTCAGTGAAAATAAGATGAGTAGGAAAAATCAAGCAGCTATTTTTGGTCTCTGGCACAGTGGCAGAGTCGGGAATTGAAGTCGGGGAGTTGTCAGAAGGTCTTGACATTGGGAGTAATTCAGGATTTCATGTTGTAAATAGTGAAAAGTTGAACTCTCAGGTAGGGTGTATTTTGATGAGGTAATGTTTTAGCAGCAGCTCTGTGTGTGAAATCTGTTGAGAGAGAAGAGCAGCAGGTACAGTTGTCCAAATGGGGGCCAGGGAAGCCTTTTCCTGGGCTGGTAACTCTTGTCCTAGGAGGGCCCGCATGGTGCAAAGGTGTGGGAGGCACAGAAGGTTGCTCGTTTCTCAGCATTTCTGTGAGATTGTAGAGTCCAGTGCTGCATGATCACTGTGGTAGATGCGTCTACTAAGTAAAGTCCTACGTGCCCTATTGATTTTTACATGTAGACTTAAAAAGTTGACGTGTAACTTACCCATGTAAATGAACAAGTGTGAAGTGTGAATTCTGATGGACTTTTACATGTGCATCCACCTCCATATAAACTCCACCCGGAGCATGATACAGAGTAGAATCGGCACCCCGGAAGGCTCCCATGCCCCCTCCTCCTAGAAAGGTCCCCAATGTTGCACCTTCCAGAAAGGTGATGACGGTTTTGCCTTTGTCAGTATAGATGAATTTTGCCTGATTTTTACCTTCGTGTAAGTGGATTCCTACAACAAAGAGACTCAACAGAGAGACCCATAACAGAGAGACTCATATTGAGTGTCAATACTGTGTTCTCAGCTAACGTAGGGGCAGTTTTATATGGAGGGAGGGCTTTCATCATTAAGTGGACTTGTAACATTTCTCAGTTTTATTTCAAATTACTGATAAATATCCTTTGATATAAAAAATGTTTCATTGTGACTTGGAAGCATAGTTTTATCTTAATGATGATGACTGAACCCTGTTTTGTGAATATTATAATGCACACATCTGAGTGTTTTGGGAAACTTTTCAGGGAAAACAGAATTGTCTTAAATGTTACCTCTGGACAAACAGGTGAGGCCTGTGTCAGTTGCACTTGCAAATACATGTTTCTTCTGTAGTTCATTAGTAAGACTTGAACACTTGGTTTGTTTCAATTTTCAAATGATTCTTTAAAAGTTTGAGAGCAGAGAAGCCCAGGCCCCAAGTATTTATCATGTGGTGAGCTGTGATAATGTGATGAGACTTCAAAACTTGGTGAGTGTCTGCAGTTGCAGATGCTAAATCAGATGCGTCACAGTTGGTAGAAGTAAACAAATGAGCAGGAGCTCTTGCTCTGGTTCTACATGTTTTCTTATTCTTAAACGTTTTAGGTCCTTTTGGCGTGAACCATGGGGTGGAACTTCACTCAGATGTGATAGAATATGCAAAGCAGAAACTGGACTTCTTCATCAGAACAAGTGATAGTTTTGACAAGTAAGATGAAATACTATCCATTGGCTCAGATAATGAGAATTATAATTTTACAAAGTTTTGCTCAGATAGAAAGAAATCAGCTTATTAGTGTTCAAGTGGTAGCAAACGTAAATAAACTGTGGTAGGATGATCCTATGTGCCCGTTCTAAGTTTTAAAAAATATTCTGTGTTTTTGAGGATTTTAGGGTATTTCAAACTGTTACACCTACATAAGGTAATTTCTGACCAATATAAGAATAGAAGAAAACAGAAAATGTTCATTTGCTCAGTATTCATGTTTCCTATTTAAGACAACTTTTTACCACCTAATTTTTCCTAAAATGAAATTGTTGCATTTTTCTTTAAACAGTATATATAACTAGCTTTTGCCATTTTAAAATAAGACGTTAAAGTTCTTATTTTAGGGATTAAAATTTTTGGAAACACCAAGTGCAGTTTCACCACCCCCACATCTCACTCACTGTGTTAATAGATCTCACATAAGATGATAGGAAGATGACACAGACAACAGTGATTGGAGATTGTGTTAAATATGGATAATACTTTTGATACTCACTTTCATACTGTTTTGTTTGGCATTTCTAGAGTTCTCGTTATATAGTATAATTCTTTTTGGAAGTAATTCTTGGACGTTTGTAATTCTTTTCTTCCAGCTCCTTGCTCTGTAAACTGTGTTACATTGCTGTGGGATTTTAACCTGTGGTTAGCATAGGTTTACTGTATACACTTGTTGCAATGTGATACCTTTAGTTGCAAGAAGCATTTTTTACTTCCAGGTTTGACTTCTGTGAACCTTCCTTTGTTACTGGGAATTGCCTGGAGATTTCTCCGGATTGTTCTCAGTATGATCGTGTATACTGTGGGGCTGGTGTGCAGAAAGAACATGAAGAATACATGAAGAATCTTCTCAAAGTGGGAGGGATCCTTGTCATGCCACTGGAAGAGAAGGTCAGATTCCCTTCATAACTGACATTTTTGCACACTGTTTGCCAAGGTCTGTTCTGGGCAGTTTATGTATACTTACTCTTTTAACAATTTCCTGCATTTCATAAATGAGGAAACAGAGGCAGGGACAGGTGAGGGAGATGCCAGGTCATGCACATAGCCTAGGTGGGGCCAGAACCTGACTCAGGTGGGGACTTCAGAGCCTACACATGAAACCCTTTTTCTCCCCCTTCCTTCTCTCTCTCTTTCCTTTTCCTTGTTCTGTCCCTTCCTCCTCACCTCCCTCTTCCTTCCCCTTCTCCTTTCCCCCAGCTGTTCTGAGTTTTAATTCTAATTGTTAATGTGTTATAATTGGTCTGTTATTAGAATTATATATAACATTATTAGAGTAATTCTATTCTCATCATTAGTCTAATTGTTAAATGCCTTGATGTTATGCACTTCACAGGAATCCTTTACTTAGTGAGAGTCTTGTCCAAGTTTGCTATTTGGTCATGCATGTTTGTCTGTGTTACTGTGTTTCACTGTGAAAAATAGTTCATAATAAATGAACAGATTAATCAGACATGAATTGGTCACCAAGAAGAATGTCTCCCAGTCACAAAGAACTAGGAAAACACTAATAGTAAAAATTAGGAGGTTTTAATTGTTTCAATAAAAATTTGGAGATGAGATCTTGCTCTGTCATTCAGGCTGGAGTACAGTGGCGTGATAATAGCTGACTATAACTTCAAACTCCTGGGCTGAAGTGACCTTCTGCCTCAGCATCCAAGTAGCTGGCACTGTAGGCACGTGCTGCCATGCCCAGCTAAATTTATTTAATTAAATTAATTAATGTATTTAATTACAGACAGAGTCTCACTCTGTTGCCCAGGCTGGAGTGCAGTGGCGCAATCTCGGCTCAGTGCAACCTCCGCCTCCTGGGTTGAAGCGATTATCCTGCCTCAGCCTCCTGAGTAGCTGGGATTACAGGTGCGCGCTGCCACACCCAGCTAATTTTTGCATTTTTAGTAGAGACAGGGTTTCACCATGTTGGTCAGGCTGGTCTCGGAGCGCCTGACCTCGTGATCGCCCGTGTCGGCCTCCCAAAGTGCTGGGATTACAGGTCTGAGCCACTGCGCCTGGCCTAATTTTATTTTTTTAGTGACGGGCTCTCACTGTGTTGCCCAGGCTGATCACAAACTCCTGGCCTCAAGCAGTCGCCTCACTTCAGCCTCCAGAGTTGTTGGCATGAGCCATCACACCTGGCAGAATATTGTTTTAAATGTCTTTGCTTACACAAGTGAAATTACAGGTCTTTGTTGCTATACAAAAATGCATTGGATTTTTTATTGGAATTGTATCATCTCGATTAGTTTGAGGATTGTGGACATCTTTACAATGTTTCGTCTGCTTATGTAGAATATGAAATAGGGGTTTATAGTTTTATTTACGGTTTTATACATCATTTATTGATTATATGGAAATACTTGTTTTTCATTATAACGACATTCTTTTAAAAATGTTTAAACATATGTTTTGCTGCTATATAAGAATGTTTGTTGATGTTTACTTAGTACATGGCTACTTAATCCTTTAAGTTATGAGATTTGTGACATAGAATCTTAGTTTTTAGAGGATTTACTGACTTAGATATTTTTAGAAAAGGCCAGCATGTAATCATAGCATGAAAGAACTGACCAAAAATAGTTTTGTGACCTGTGTAGGCCACTTGGAGACTGACCCAGCCACACGGAGCACACAGAGGGTCATGTCTAATTGTGTTCTCTGGTGCTCCGAATACTTGAATTCAAAAGAAATGTTTTGATGACCTACCCTGGAGTATGTTAAGCCACCAGATCCCGGTGCTTTCGTGGGGGTGATACCAGGGCACGGCTTAAACACTTCGGTGTTTGTCTCCAAAGCCTGAGGATAATTGCCCAGGCATCCAAGATGACAAGTTTGCATTTAAAAAAGTAACAGGGATTCTATATAACAGTATCTGTGACTACAGTGCCTACCAGGAGTTACGCCCGCCGCCCCTCCCCCCGCCCCCAGTAACAACAGGTCAGGATTCAATTGGTTATTAACATATCTTTGCTTTATACTTTAGAACAGATCCCCTTTTCACCCTCAATGTTGACTTTTTTGGAGAGTGCTAGAGCATTGTCTTATAAGAATGCTCACATTCTCTATGTGATTGTTTCCTCTTGCTATCCTATAACTAGTTTCTCTATAATATATGATTTCTGTAAACAGAAGTTAGGCCTAGGGCCTGAATATATTCAGGTTAAGCATTTTTGCAGGAATCTTCATAAGACAGATGTACTTCATGGCACATCACATTAGGGGTCCATATGTCAAGATATTTCATTTTATTGTAAGCGTATCTATGTATTTTTGTAGTATGTATAGGAATGATTAAATATGAGCTATTTAGTAGCCAAATCTTTTGAATATTCTCATTTTGTCTCTGGGATAGTTGACTAAGATAACACGCACGGGTCCTTCAGCTTGGGAAACCAAAAAGATTCTTGCTGTTTCTTTTGCTCCTCTGATCCAGCCCTGCCATTCAGAGTCAGGAAAATCAAGACTTGTCCAGTTACGTAAGTATACCAGTCTTTACTTATTTTATCTTTTAGATCTTTTTCGTCTGGTTAGATTTTAAAAGGAAACAAAGCTTACAAAGAACCTTTTGATATTAAAAAGCACCACTCCCATGCTGAAACTAAAATTCTACAAGCAATTTCAGGCATTAAAAAAGTTATAATCTATTTTTAGCCTATTTCAGGTTATTTTAGCTGTCTTTTAAATCTACAAAGAGCTGTTGCTGGTCACGCCACTGAAAGCGTAGGACGCACATAAAAGGGAGCTCATTTTGCCGCGTGGGAGACTGAGCCTCTTTGCCGCTTCCGCTGGGTGAGGTCTTCAGAGAGAGCCATCGAGAGGGCTCCTGCAGAGTCATGGGGCATCTGTTCCCCAGGGCACCAAGCGCCTGCTGCCTCATGAGTAGACGAGGGCAGAGAACACATTCCAGCTAATCTGCTGGGGTGGATAGGAGACTTTCCGTGGAACCTCACACAGCCGAGCCTTTGTGTTTCACTAGTTCAGGATGCAAACTGAGCAAGGAACTGATACCAGGGCCAGCACGATAGCAAAACCTCCTGATGTTTTAAAATTTAAACAACTCACACAGAAAGGAGAGTTCCAATTGATTTTATTTAAAATAAAACTATCAGGATGCTCTCTGATCATTTAGAAAATTTGGAAAATGCAAATTTTAGGAAGGGAAATGCAAATAATAGGAAGGAAAAAGTTTTGCATAGTCCCACCACTCAGAGACAATACATTTTGGCAAATCTCTTCCAGAAAAGTTTTTTGGTTTATTAGGAATCATCTATTAAATGATTACACTTTGCTTTGGTCTCTACTAAGTACAGGTTCTAAGAAGTAGACACGGTTCTTGAAATTTGATAATGAGCAACAATAGGACATGCAAAACGGTTGGAGTAATTAGGGAAGGTTTGGCAGAGGATGATGTTTGTGCTCGGCCTTCAAGGGCGAAAAGCAGTTCCCTAAAGAGGAGAAAGTGGAGAAAAGTGCCAGCAATGGTAGGGCAGAAGTCAAGATGCATGTTCCCCGTATAGTCAGAGTTGGGACTGGTGGGAGAAACTACTGGTATGTAGGTTAGAATTGGGTTTATCATGTTGGCTGGGCAGAGCTATCAGATGCTTCAAGCAAAAGATCCTGGATAAGCCTGGTGGTCAGGTGGAGGGTGAATCTGTCAAATGCATGCTCTGAAAATCTCACCAGAATAACCTTTTTAAGTAAGTGCTGCTCTTGGCTGGGAGGTCACCAGCTTCCAGAGCCTTAACAGAGTTTGGGAAGGCAAGGGCATCTTTGGGGTATTTATGAGACTTTTTGAGGGTCTGGTTGAAAATGAGTCTTTCCCTGTGAGGGCTTCATCTGGCCTGATTAAGAATCATGACAATGTGGTGGGCAGTTTGGATGCTTGTTTTGCGGAGATGGTTTTGAAGAGAATGTTAGATAATCAATATTAATGTGATGCTTTTAGAGTTTCTGAAGTGACCCATTGGGTTATTTGCAACTTTTCTTTTCCTGGGCCAGAGTTTCCTAGACTAGTAAAGTCATGTTCGTGAAGACAGTGGAATAGAAAACTCTGTGAGTCTAGACATACGTGATACTGGATCATGTGAGTGTAGATGCGTGGTGTAGGGTGTGTAAGTTTAGACCTGCATGATATGGGGTCAGAGCGTAGACGTGCACAATGAGGGGTCATGAGTGTGGACATTTGCAGTGTGCGGTCACGTGTGTGTGGGTGTGCGTGGTGTGGGGTCGTGTGAGTGTGGGCACGCATGGTGTGGGGTGATGAGAGTGCGAGAATGTACGGTGTGGGGTCATGAGTGTGGGCGTGCATGGTGTGGGGTCATGGGTGCAGGCGTGCACGGTGCAGGGTTGTGTGAGTGGGCGTGCGCGGTGTGGGGTCATGGGTGCAGGCGTGCGCGGTGCGGGGTTGTGTGAGTGTGGGCGTGCACGGTGTGGGGTCATGGGTGCAGGCGTGTGCTGTGTGGGGTCGTGTGAGTGTGGGCGTGTGCTGTGGGGTCATGAGTGCGGGCGTGCACGGTGTGAGGTGTGAGTGGGTACGCGTGATGTGGGGTCATGTAAGTGCGGGCATGCATGGCGTGGGGTCGTGTGAGTGTGGGCACGCGTGATGTGGGGTCGTGAGTGCAGGTGTGTGCGGTGTGGGGTAATGTTCATGCACGGTGTGGGGTCGTGTGAGTGCGGGTGTGTGCGGTGTGGGATGAGTTCGGGCGTGCACGGTGGGGTTCATGTGAGTGCGGGCATGTGCGGTGTGGGGTCACATGAGTACGGAAATGCATGGTGTGGGATCATGTGAGTGTAGATATGTGTGGTGTGGGGTAGATGGGTTAGCTTTCAGATTGAATGGACACAGGTCACATTGGAAGCAGGAACCAGTGGAAAGCTGTTGAAATTTTCCAGGCGAGATATAAAGATGAAAACTAAGAGACTGGCTTCTACAGTGGAGAAGATTGAATGATACATACAATGATACAGTCCTTCTGAGGAAGGACATGTGAGGTGTTCATTGTTTGTTGTAGACCTGGGTATATGGGAGGCTCAGGATCCTGGTCAGGACTGGATTAGAACCTTGGGAGCTATTGGCTGGCCTGTTATTTAAAGCCACAGAATGGATGTAAAACCAAGGACTAGCAGTCATATCGAGAGGGGGAAATGGTGGAAATTGGAACCTTAGGGAGCATCACTGGGCTGGATGGAAGAGGAAGAGCCTGCAAGAGAAAAGAGCTGTGGAGGTCAGAGGGAGCGGCTGTGCCTTGGGCCAGGGTAGCAGTGAGCCACGTTCCTTATCCCAAGCCGACACCTTGGCGATCTGGAGAGGCCAGAGCTGAAGGCTGGGACCCTGAGGGCCTCGGAAGGAGTTGTTTCAGCCTTTTGGGGCAACAGCTAGATCCTAGTGCTCTGGAAGTAATCTTTCTGGATGTGAGATGATGAAGGAAGGATGGCTGTACTTGAGGAGGGAGCTGGGTCACAGATGGGGCAAGAGGCATGATCGTGTTGTTTGGTGAGGAGACAGGATTGAAGACAAAGGAAGTGCCAGAGCCTGTCCTGGAGAAAGGAGAAGGGACCTCTTGTCTGTGGAGTCAGAAAAACAGGAAAGGTTGAAGGGAGAAGGTGCTACTTACTGCCAAGGACCTGGGACACAAGCCTGTTTGAGGGTTTCCGAAGAACAGTGGAGAGATTCTCTGCAGGCCTTTCTGATTTTGGTGATAAATGTGTACAGCACAAGAGCTCTCCCTGTAGTGCAGACTGTTGTTCTTTGGAGAAGTGGAGTACTGGAGGGGAAAAGTGATGCTGAGTTACTTTTATTAATGATATATAATTAATACTAAACTATAAGTTTAATGTAATTTTCCCTTTGAGAAATATTGCCTGCATGAAATTGTGAGCTTTAATTGTCAAATGTTCTTTCTCCTTGGTGTGCTTTAGAGTTTTTGCTTTTTCTGAAAAATGTTTGGATTTGCATTTCTGTACTTTAATAAAAATGGAACAAATATTCAATGTGTGAATAACTATGAAAATATTAGTAGATAAAAGAATATTAGGCTGGGCACGGTGGCTCACGCCTGTAATCTCAGCACTTTGGGAGGCTGAGGCGGGTGGATCGCTTGATGTCAGGAGTTCAAGACCGGCCTGACCAACATGGTGAAACCTTGCCTCTACTAAAAATACAAAAATTAGCTGGGCATGGTGGCACGTGCCTGTAGTCCCAGCTACTGGGGAGGTTGAGGCGGGAGGATCACTTGAACCCAGGAGACGGAGGTTGCAGTGAGTGGAGATCGCACCTTTGCACCCCAGCCTGGGTGACAGAGTAAGACTCTGTCTCAAAAACAAGAATGTTGGAGACATATTCACTCTATTACTAGTAGGTGGGTATTAATACACACATGAACACACAGACAATAGAATAATGAAACTAGGCTGTTGGAGACATATTCACTCTATTACTAGTAGGTGGGTATTAATACACACATGAACACGCAGACAATAGAATAATGAAACTAGGCTGTTGGAGACATATTCACTCTATTACTAGTAGGTGGGTATTAATATACACATGAATGCGCAGACAATAGAATAATGAAACTAGGCTGTCAGGAAAACAAACTGTAACCCAGGTGTTGGTTCCACCACTGATTAATGTAGCCAAGCAGTATTGCTTCCTTTCCCTTTCAAAGTTAAGAACTGATGCATTTGAAAATGTCTTTTGAAAAGTACCATATGATTGTAAATCAGAGCACTAATTGACATTTGCTTAGCCTGCTCTCATATTCTTTCAACATATTCATAAATTTGCAAGTTAATTCAAATGAAGTTACGGGTCTTAGATGTGTAGGCATTGTGGTCGTGTTGCTCAGATGAGTTTGACTGTGTCTCATTCTTTTGTGCCGCAGCACCAGTGGCAGTTCGCAGCCTCCAGGACTTGGCTCGCATTGCCATCCGGGGCACCATTAAAAAGGTTATTCATCAGGAAACTGTGAGCAAAAACGGAAACGGACTAAAGAACACCCCCAGGTTTAAACGAAGGAGAGTTCGCCGCCGTCGAATGGAAACGATTGTCTTTTTGGACAAAGAAGTCTTTGCCAGTCGGATTTCCAACCCCTCAGATGACAACAGCTGTGAAGACTTGGAAGAGGAACGGAGGGAAGAAGAAGAGAAGACCCCGCCTGAAACAAAGCCAGACCCCCCAGTGAACTTCCTACGCCAGAAGGTCCTGAGCCTCCCTCTGCCAGATCCCCTGAAATACTACTTGCTTTATTACAGAGAAAAATAAGTCTCCTGTTTGAAAGGGGGAAATGAGGAAGAGCAGATTGCTGAGTCTGAAGTTTGTGCTGCCTACGTGCTGTTGAACCTGGAGGCAGACATTGCGGGGAAGGGAACTGCTGGGCTCATCCACATCATGGTTTTCTTCTTCTAGTTCCTGATTGGCCTCTAAAATTGTATTCAGTTGTATGATTTCTTTACGTAATTCCACAAGACCTTCATTGCATAGAAGATTGTTTTCCCAAAGTGGAGAGAATCTTCATAGAGAAAAAGAGAAGGCTGTTTCTTTTTCGGCTCTGATGAAACACTCAAGTGTGTGTAAGAGAGACTGTTTGACGACCGTCCCTCATACAACATGCACGTTACTCCCTAAAGATGAAAACCGAAGTGGAAACTAACCTGTGTTGCTTATAAAGTGTGAAAGCACAAGCTTATAAATGTATGAAATCTTTTCTGGGTGTGACGCACCTGCATCCAAGTTTGAATTTTTATGATACGTGCCACTTAGTTACTGGCACTGAGTATCACTGAATTTCTTAGTTTTCTAGTGGGGAAACATTACTGAGAAGCCCTCCCTTATTTTAAGTAAGTTAATTAAATCTTATGTGAGTTGTCAGTTGAAAATTTTCAAAGGAAAAATTTTGATGGGGTGGAGGAATGAACTGCCAAATAATCTTTCTGGAATTCCGGGAGAATTCCAAAGAGGGTTTTTTTTTTTTTTTTTAATGACATGTTTTGATACCTTTAAAAGAATATCCTGGAAAAGGAAGCGAATTTTTTTCTGTGTGTGAGCAATAAGCGAAGTTACATGTGCCGTAACCTTGGGGATGATTCTGTACCCAGTTTTAAAGATCATCATGGTTTTCTAAGGTGTTGACACCCTCCATCCTCAGAGCAGGTAGAAAGTGTTAAATAGACTGGGACTCTAGGTAGAAAGGAATTAGACTGGGGACTCTATAATGGACAGCCTGTGCTTTTTGACTTCAGTTTGCTATTTTTCTGCGATCACATTAGAGTACTGATTCATAGATTCTATCTTTTATAATTCTGGAGAAAAAGAGATTTGTTAGTTTTGTAATTTTTTTGTAAGAGCAAATGTATGTATTTTAGTAGCTCCATTGATGAGAATAGTGTAACTCGCACTGACTTGTGGTATCAGCCTTCTCTGAGCCTTGTGTGTGGAGAGCTTTCTATCTTACCAAATGGTAGGGCTAAAAGAACAGCAGCGTTTTTGGTAGTCACATAGCAAAATGATCAGAGTTACATTGCTTATTCCAAAACATTGGTTCTTTTTAAAACATTTTTTTTTTACCCAAAGAAAAGAATAATATAAATTATTAACAATAAACATAAATTCAGAGTGTCGATAGAGGATTCGGTATCCAGAGTTTATTGTTAATCTTAATCCTCAGCTTCTTGGGAGTTGCTGGGCTTCAGTGTCTCTGTGGTTTCGCCACGTTAGCTAAGCTCTGGTTATTTTGGATCTTTTCTGCTTTTTTAAGTAACTGAGTCATTTTTACCACACAATCCAGTTTGCATGTATAGCTGGGAAACGTGTATTGCTCTAGATTGGCCAGTTTAAGTCATTTTAAAGAAAGTTAGTTCATAGTTGTTGCCTTTTAACTCATAGTCAAGCTTCATTCTTTCAAAGAGAAACGTGTGATTTACATTTACTTGCTAATATTTTGTAGTTTGGAAATCCTTGTGGGCATTATTCTAACATGTAGACAGTTACTTGGAAATTTTTGGAAATAATATTAAATGAGTGGTATCTGTGAAATTGGTTATATTAGGTGGCTTGACTAGGTTTTTTTCTATAATTGTATATGGACTGCATTTTTTAAAAAACCACATATGCCTTTATGCTAGATTGTAAAAAAAAAATTGTATTATAATGCATAAGACATGTTTTTCCCTCATACACTAGACTTTTCCTAGCATTTCGTATTTCTGTGTTGTCAGTGTGTGATTTTTAAACCAGAATTTGGTTTAAAAAAATATGGTTGTAATATATGTGAGAAATAGTTTGGTGTTTACCTATGAAAATAAAGGATTGTAAGTAAGGTTTCCTGCGCACCTTATAGCAGAATTCAATATAATATAATACACTACTTTCTGTTTTCAAACAGATAAATCATAATATAGTCTGTATTGTCTGTAAGATCTATCTCGTAAACCACATTCTTAACAACTATTTACTTTTGAGTGGTTTGTATTTTAATATGTGACTTTTGTCTTGAAAAGTAGTATAGCCATAGACTTGTGCAAAACAAATTTCAAATTTATAGATATTAAGTTTGTAATGAAAGAATCAAATGTGTATGTAAAAATACTTTTTACCAGTCTGGAACTTGGGAAAAATCCAAGGAATTTGCAACATAGATTTTAATGAGCTGGTAAACACAAATCATGTCAATAAAGGTAGTCAGGATATTTTATCCTTAGCATTGCTTCTGCATCCTGTGTGGGATTCCAATTCTTGAGTATGTTCTTTTCAAAATCTTAAGAACCTTTTTTCGATATTAACATGTGTTTACTTTCAGCAAATATTTGTATTACTGCTTGATTCTGTGAAATTCACAGTAGATGTAGAGAAGGCATTATTTTTCATTAATAAATGTGAAATTGGAATGGACAAATGGAGAAGTGGCTAGCTCCAAGTACATAAGAGAATAGGGCCTTGAAGATTGCAGTTAATGTTTTTGGCGTAATTTTCCCACCTTCAACTTTTTAAGGGGCAGAAATTTTTTTTTTTCGTTTTCAGTTATCTGTTCAGAGCACAAATGTTATTTAGATCTTGAAATTCTGGGACCAATCTCCCAAAGAGCTTATATTTTCTTTTTTCTTTCTTTTTTTTTGAAACGGAGTCTTGCGCAGTGGCCCAGGCTGGAGTGCGGTGGCGCGATCTTGGCTCACTGCAAGCTCCGCCTCCCGGGTTCTCGCCATTCTCCTGCCTCAGCCTCCCAAGTAGCTGGGACTACAGGCGCCGCCACTACGCCCAGCTATTTTTTTTGTTTTTTGTTTTTTTAGTAGAGACGGGGTTTCACCGTTTAGCCAGGATGGTCTCGATCTCCTGACCTCGTGATCTGTCCGTCTCGGCCTCCCAAAGTGCTGGGATTACAGGCATGAGCCACCGCGCCCGGCCATATTTTCTTTTTTATTGTATGTGCTTGTTGGGATGTGTTTTACATTCTGCCTTCCAATTTTTTATTTTGACAGTTGTATATTTTAAGATAATTTCATGCTGTCTTTACTGATCTCTGAATTTTCCTTCCTGCTGTATTCGTCAGGGTTCTTCAGAGGGACAGGACTAATAGGATAGATATATATATGAAAGGGAGTTGATTAAGGAGTATTGACTCACAGGATCGCAAGGTGAAGTCCCACAGTAGGGCATCTGCAACCTGAGGAGCAAGGAAGCCAGTCCGAGTCCCAAAACCTGAAAAGTAGGGAAGCCGACAGTGCCGCCTTCAGTTTGTGACTGCAGGCCAAAGAGCCCCTTTCAAACCACTGGTGTAAATCCAAGAGTCCAAAAGCTGAAGAACTTGGAGTCCGAGGGCAGGAAGCAAAGCATGGGAGAAAGATGGAGGCCAGAAGACTCAGCCAGTCTAGTCCTGTGTTCGTCTGCCTGCTTTTATCGTAGCCGAGCGGGCAGCTGATTAGATGGTGCTCACCCAGATTGAGGGTGGGTCTACCTCTCCCAGTCCCCTGACTTGTTAATCTCCTTTGGCAACACCCTCACAGACACACCCAGGAATGATACTTTGCATCCTTCAAGCCAATCCAGTTGACGCTCAGTATTAGCCGTCACACCTGCATATACTGTTACTTTCAGTGGATGCAGTATCTTAGACTTTTTTGAGGATCCTAATTAGAATTTTTTAAAATTTTGCTTCATCAGAGGTGGGAATGTGGATTCTGGCCCTTCCTTGAACAGAGAAGGAAACGGCCAGAAAGGAAGGAATGTGGGGACTTACTCGCCTACAGGTGACTTACCAGTTTGATCATATCGATCTTTCATTTCTTGCTGTGTCTCTTTTTTTCTTTTTTAACTGAACTGTTGAAGACTCACGTTTGCCTGTCTGTAATTACAAACCAGGCTGGCGTAGGGACAGTCGTTGGCTAACCTCATTGTGGGATGAGGAGAGCTGGTCTTCAAGCCAGGGGCCTGGACATGTGAAGGGTAATGGTCTCTTGGAATCAGTGAGCCTCCTTGATCCGTCCGCAGAAATCCCTTCCTTCTGGTTCCCTGCTGCTGCTGGGCATCAGGATGCTCTCCCGCCATTCGAGCTCCTTGCAGACCATCCTAACCCTAACCCTGCTGTGCCCCAGCTCCCTGTCAGATGCCCATCACCAGGGGCTCCACTTGCAACCTGACTCTGAACAACTGTGGACCTTGTGCTTATATCTTTTCCCTTCTTTTTCTCTTGGAGACAGAGATGTAAGCCATTACTCTACTATGTTGGAACCAGAATGTCCAAATTAGCACCTGAAGTTCTGCAAGGAAGAGGAAATAGCAGAAAGCAGGGGTAGAGTCATGGACCACATGATCAGGAAGTCCCTTTGATCTAGGAGGGCCCTGGGCAGCTGGGCACTGGGTGGTTAGGTGGTGGTTCTGGTGGTCAAGAGGGAGAACAGCATGAGCCCTGCCCCCAGGCCCCTTGTTCTGTGTCAGAGATAAGGGTTGTCTTAATGCCCCATATCCCCCACCTGGCCAGCTCCCACAGACTAAGAGGGCAGCAGCAGTAACTACTGTGCCTTGAGCCGCTAAGGTGGCGAGGGCCACCCCTCTGCCATCACAGGAAACACGCAGAGCCTGGGCCCATCCCAGCCCTTGCCGGTAGCCTTTCCTGGGACCAGCAGGGCCCAGGGACTGTGTGAGGAGGTGCCTGGGTGTTAGCTGGTCACAGCCCGAGGCACGGGCTACATGAGGACCTCCAGGGCGTGTTGTCCACTCATCCTCATCAGGTAACAGGGTCAGTCCTGAAAGTTCTAGAACCATGACTTAGCCAGTTGCATCATGTCCATTTTGGGGAAAATAAAATCTCTGGAGCTGAACCTTGGCTGGGACTGGACCACCCAAGAAGTGGCACCTATGCAATGGTTAGAGGTCTGGTCCAGATGGAGGCTGAAAGCTCCTCCTCACCTACTCCATTCGGCACCTGTGGGGAGGGGCCACTGCCCTCAGCATCCTCTGCCCACAGCACCGCCCCCACCCCAACACTTCCCCTTCTCCCCTTTCTGGCCTTATCCCTGGCCTCTCTGAGAAGAGGGACGTGATCCCACAGCCTGCCCTCACCTCCTTAAAGGTCCAGCCTGGGCCCAGTGGACACAGTTGAGGCACCATCTTGTGCCTCTTTCTGTGCCTTCCTGAGGCACCTTTCCTAGACATTAAAGGGACATAATGGCTGTTCCAAAGTGTTGATAGCTGGAGGAGGAGCCAGGGGAGGTGTGAGGGGTGGGGTTTGGGCAGCCCTGGGTTTTCTGGGCTCCAGTGACAGCAGGATGTAGGCTTAGGGTCAGCTCTGGGTACAGTGAGGTAGAGACTCAGGGAACAGCTTCAGGGAGGCCACCCGGCCCCATCCCTCCTGGTCCACAGAGATCTGTTGTCTCGAAGTTCTGAAGTCCAGAGTCTGGAATGAGGGTGTTGGTGGGCCGGCCCTAGGGAGGCATCTGTTCCAGGGTCTTTCTCCAGCTTCTGGTAGTTTCTTTGCTTGTGACGGCAAAGCTTCAGTCTTCACAAACCTTATTCCCTGTGTGCATTTCTGTGTCCACATTCCCCTTTTGATAAGGACACAATCATCGTGAATGAAGGATGGCCCTAATGACTTCTCAACTTCATCATTTGCAAAGACCCTATTTCCATATAAGGCCATATTTGTAGGTACTGGGTGTTAGGACTTCAACATATGAATTGTTAGGGATGGAACTCAACCTATAACCTTGTCCCTGCCTGTGCCAGTGATCTCCACATTCCTCCTGGCCCCAAAGGCACCATGGCCCTTTCCAGGGTGCTCCATCCCCTTCCAGGATACCCCAGGCAGATCACAGGAGGGCGTGACTGCTGGGGATGGGGCTGGTGCTGGGAACCTCTGCCCAGTGAGGGCTGGGATGAGACTATTATGGGGTTGGGGGTGCTGAAGTTTTGAAGGCAGGGTAAAATAGAGGCTGGGTCCCTCTCTGGACCCCAAACTCCAGGGAGCACCTCTCCTGGGGGTTCCCATGCTCCCTGTGGCTTGGGCAAAAAAAAAAAAGTACTTGCAGTCCGAGGCCCCCAAAGGCGAAAGCCTTCTGGCCCAGATAAGCATCCTTCCTACCCTCTGTGCCTTCTGAGCCCCTGAGGTTTGTGGGGAGCCTCAGACCAGATCCTGATCAGCAGGGTTGAGGCAGGCCTGAGAATGTATCTTTAGCATCCAGAGAATGGGAGGGTGTGGACGGAAGCAAGGTTCAGGTGTCCTCAGCTCTAACTAAGTATCAAATAGTAGCGTGAATCCACTTTCTGGAGCTGGCCTCTGGGGAGCCTTGGGTTGGTGTACAGAAACAGGGTCTGCCTGATTCGTGAAGTTTCTCATGGGGCCTGGAGCACCTCAAGATCACAAAAATGACCCCACAGCTTCGATGCCTCTCCTGTATGGGCTGGACACACATTCATCTGACTCACAAACTCCCTGGGTGGCATCTGGAGACCCGGCTCTGGGCTGGAACCTGAGTGTGAAGCCACTGGAGGCTGTGGGATTGCAGGTCAGGTGAATCACTCAGCCACCTGAGCCTGGCCAGGGGACTAGCTATAGATAGCAGGGAGTTCACCTGAGCAAGACACCTGCACACGTTGGAGCTCAGAATACTCTGATTTCCTTTTATTGAGATGGGACAACCCTCGGAGAGCATGTGCCAAGGTCTGGATTACAGCAGGACAAGGTTCAAAAGACCCTGTGAGCCCTGAGGTGGTGTTGCTGATCCTTGGGTGTCTGTGAAGGCGAGAGAAGGTGACCTGGATCTGGAATGATGAAACGGCCATGGGTTTAGGAGCTGGCAGACATGTGTCCAGAATGCTGTTGGCCAGGCCTAGGCAGCGCTGGGCTGTGCAGGACCTTGAACCCCAGGCTAAGAGGGCTCACCCTGGTGAGGGAATGCTGGGATGGGATTTTGTTTTTTTATTGAGGTAAAATCCACATAATATAAAATTAACTGTTTTAAGATGTAAAATTCAGTGACATTGTGAAACTGCAAAATATTGTGCAACCATCACCTCTTAGTTCCAAAACCCCAGAAGGAAGCCCGCTACCTATAAAGCAGCTACTACACCCAATCTGCCCTCTCTCTGACCCCTGGCAACCCCTCATCTGCTTTCTGTCTCTGTAGATTTACATATTCTGGATATTCTACACGAATGGAATCATATAGCATGCGACTTTTTGTGTTCAGCTTCTTTCTTTTAGCATGTTTTGAGGTTCGTCCACATTGTAATATCAGTACCTCAACCCTTTTTACAGCAGAATATTATGCTGTTAAAGGAATATACCACATTCGACTTTCCTGTTCATTTGTTGGTGGACATTTGGGCTGTGTATGTGTGTGTGTGTGTGTGTGTGTGTGTTTTATTTATTTATTTTTTGAGATGGAGTTTTGCTCTTGTCACCCAGGCTGGAGTGCAATCGTGTGCCCTTGGCTCACTGCAACCTCCGCCTCCCAGGTTCAGGTGATTCTCCCACCTCAGCCTCCTGAGTACCTGGGATTACAGGCACCCGCAACCACTCCTGGCTAATTTTTCATAGAGACGGGGTTTCACCATGTTGACCAGGCTGGTCTTGAACTGCTGATCTCAGGTTATCCGCCTGCCTCTGTCTCCCAAAGTGCTGGTATTACAGGTGTGAGCCACGACGCCTGGCCTGTTTCCAGCTTTTTAAAATTGTGAATAACACCGCTATAAACATATGTATACAAGTTTTTGTTTGAATATCTCTTTCCATTCTTTTGTGTATATTTATCTAGGAGTGAAGTTGCTGGGTTCTATGGTAATTCTATGTTTAGCGTTTTGCAGAACCACCAAACTGTTTTCCACAGTGTCTGCACCAGATTACGTGCCCATCAGCAATGTCCGCATTTCTCTACTTCCCGGCCAGTGCTTGTTAGTTTCTGTTTCTTTCTGTTTTTGTAGTAACCATTCTAATAGGGATGAAGTGGTATCTTATTGTAGTTTAGACTTGTGTTTCATTTCCCTAATGGTTCCTGATGTTGAATATCTTTTCATGTGTTATTTGTGTATCTTTTTTGGAGAAAAGTGTCTTTAATTCTTGTGCCCATTTTGCGTGGGAGGTCGGTGGGGGTTGTTTGTCTTTCTGTTCTTCAGTTGTAAGAGTTCTTTGTATATTCCAGATACTAGGCCACTATCAGATTCTCAGTTCTCAAGCATCCAAAATGATTAACAAAATGACAATTTCTAGGGCTTCTGTGGGAGAGTATGGAAGGTCTTTTTGAACTTCTTAATGCTGTCAACTGATGATGAGGTTCATAAATATGGAAAGGAGAGATTTCTATGTTTTTTGTTTATTTTTATTTTTTTGAGACGGAGTTTCACTCTTCTTGTCCAGGCTGGAGTGCAATGGTGTGATCTTGGCTTACTGCAACCTCCACCTCCCAGGTTCAAGTTATTCTCTTGCCTCAGCCTCCCGATTAGCTGGGATCACAGACTCTCACCACTACGCCCAGCTAATTTATTTATTTTTTTGAGATTGAGACTTGCTCAGTTGCCTAGGCTGGAGTGCAGTGGCACGATCTCGGCTCACTGCAAGCTCCGTCTCCTGAGTTCACGCCATTCTCCTGCCTCAGCCTCCAAAGTAGTTGGAACTACAGGTGCCCGCCATCACGCCTGGCTAATTTTTTGCATTTTTAGTAGAGACGGGGTTTCACTGTGTTAGCCAGGATGGTCTCGATCTTCTGACCTCGTGATCCGCCCGCCTCAGCCTCCCAAAGTGCTGGGATTACAGGCGTGAGCCACTGCACCGAGCCAATTTTTGTATTTTTAGTAGAGATGAGGTTTCACCATGTTGGCCAGGCTGGTCTTGAACTCCTGACCTCAGGTGATCCACCCACCTTGTCCCGCCAAAGTGCTGGGATTACAGGCACCGCACCCAGTGAGAGATTTATTTCCTGTAAAGGGTTGCAGCCTGCAGGGTAGTCCTTCTGACAGGCTGGGAAGCATAGCCTCCAGCCAGAAGCGAGAAACAGACACTTGAAGGGAGAGGTAAAGGAAACAGTAATTTATGCTGAGTGTCATGGCCAAATACACATATTTAACAAGCTCTAGAAGGAGTCATGAATATGAAAGGAGAAATGCGTGCATGCCCAATTGAGTTTTTTGCTCCTTCATGGGTCCCATGTACAATAAATGGCGGTGTTAGCATGATCCCAGGGTGGAGTTTTCAGCCCTCTGACGTTAAAAGGTGAAGCAGAGGACATGAAAACTCGCTCTGTGCATCCTCTGCGTGCTGTCCAGAACCTCTCCATCATAGGTGGTCTCTTATGAGGCAAGAAAGGAGAGGTTGATATCAGTGTTGTAGGCTTTGAAATGACTGGTTTCTGTTAAACCCTTAGGGAAGAAAGCCTCATCATGGTTTGCAAAGGAGGGGGTATAACGAGGTGTATCTGACCCCCATCATCCCATCCTGGCCAAGCTGAGAACTCAGTTTTGAAAGTTACTCTGGGATTCCCTCAGCCAAGTGTGGGTCTGTTCAGTCAGTTGGGAGCTTAGGATTTCATTTTCGTTTATCAGTGCTAATGGGAATAAGCAGTCTATCTTCATGGCAGCTGAATTTGCAAGAAACTCCTTGGATAGGGTTAATGGCAGCTGTATTTTCTGGGAGCTCTGCTTTAATTGGATAAAGTAAGTTCTGATAAGATTTCTTTCTACATCTTCAGTATCTCAAATGTTTTCATTTAAACAATCTTTATAACAACTGTTGATGTCTGAGTGGGTCCCCACACAGTCATCTATTGTAAGACTTTCTGATTCCTTTTTTTCCTTTGGTCATTATGAATAGGGCTTCTGTACATAATTGCGTGGTAGCTTTTGCTTGGAAATAACATCAAAGTATTTGTTAAAATACTTAGGAATGTGATTTTTGGGTTGTAAGGTGAGACTTGTTCAGCTTTGGAAAAAACCACCCAACTTGTAATGGGGGAGGAAAAATAATTTTCTCTCTAACTTTTCAGAATTCTTAGATTGGACCCTCTGTAACAAATGACAGATTAAAATGAGAAAAAAGTAGACGAGTTTAAAAACATGTATACCTTATGGATACATGGGAGATACCCAGGGAAAAATGAGTAAATCCCCAGTAGGTGGCTTTCAATTCAAGTGTAAATACTATCTTCAACTTAAAGAAGATTTGAGATGCAGTAGTGGGGAGTTAACCAGCAAAGCCACATTAGACAAGAGTAACGTTTGTTATACAGACTGAAGTCCGTGCGTTCTCTGTTGATAAGACTCTTTAGTGATTTAGTTATCCTTCTCTTCTTCGTGCAGAAGGAGAGAGAGGTAGCTTTTAAATGGGGATTTCCTTTAGAGATGTAAATTTTCCTTACACAAGGGTAACTTCTACTCTGTTTTCAGAACTTCCTTTGTTAGCATTTGTTTTTCAAAATAATAATCTTGGAATAATTCTTATGCCAAAGGGACATATATTGGGGTGGCATATTCTGGTCTTCTACACTGTGTTCCACCAGCAATGAAAATAGTTCTTCTCTTTCCTCCAGCAATTTGTCATTTTTTAAGAGTTTAACAGTTCTAACAGATATAGACCAGCTGTGCTATCTCATTGTGGTTTTCAGTTCTTTGCTATGTTGAGCATGTTTTTGTATGTTCACTTGCCATATATAGATATTCTTTGGTGAGGTGTCTATTTAGATCTCTGTACATTTTTAATTGGGCTGTTTAACTTTCTGTTTTGCTTTAAGATTTTTTTGTATATTTTGAATGCAAATTCTTTCTTGAATCTGTATTTTGCATATATTTTCTTTCAGTATGTGACTTGTCTTTTTATTCTCTTAACAAAGTCTTTTCCAGAATATAAACTTTTTTTTTTTTTTGAGATGGAGTGCGGCTCTGTCACCAGGCTAGAGTGCAGTGGCGCGATCTCCGCTTACTGCAACCTCTGCCTCCCAGGTTCAAGCGATTCTCCTGCCTCAGCCTCCCAAGTGGCTGGGACTATACGCACGCACCACTATGCCCAGCTAATTTTTTTTGTATTTTTATAGAGACAAGGTTTCACCATGTTGGCCAGGATGGTCTTGACCTCCTGACCTCGTGATCCGCCCGTCTTGGCCTCCCAAAGTGCTGGGATTACAAGTGTGAGCCACTGCACCCGGCCCAGAGTATAAACTTTTAATATTAAAAAAATCCACATTATTATTTCTTCTGTGTATATTGACTTTTTGTGTCGTTTGTTAAAATTCATTAGCAAACCCAAGGGCACATAGCTTTTCTTCTATGCTTTCTTCTAGAAATTGTATAGTTTTGCATTTTTAGTGTAAGGATGATTTTGAGTGATTATTTGTATAAGTTGTAAAGTTTTCATCTACATGGATATCATTTCATATGGTTTCCAATAATTGTTCCCTCACTATTTTTGGGAAAGGCACAGGATAGTGGGCTCTGTTAGAGCAGATAGACAGCTAGACATGAACAGGAGGGGGAGCTCCTGGAAAAGGGAAAGTCTGGGAAGGCTCACCTGGAGGGATCACCAAAAATTCACATATTAGTGGCATCTGTAATGCTGGAGTGGATGGGCACTTGTCAATTGTGGGTAGGAGGGAGAAGAGGTACCTATGCAGAAAGAAACACCCTAGAAATACTCTTAAGATGCCCCAGTCATCATTCACTCTGCAGTAATAATGTCAGAATATTGCTAGCTACATGCTGATAAGGACAAAGGGGACATTCTTAAAAGAAACCTGGCACCATAAGTACAGATTAGGGCAGAGAAGCACATTGAAAAGAGGCGCAGTAGGTACAAATGTGACTGCTGTCAGCCTGCCTGGGATGGCGGGAAGGAGCCTGGTGCCAGAGTGGATTCGGATCGATCACCACACATGTGCCTCAACCAACAGTGAGGAGGTCCCACAAGCCTAAGTGGGGCAAGTTGGGGACCTAAGGCATTAGTAGGAAAACCAGACAAAGAAAACAGGCGGAGACTTGAGACAGAGGCAGGAATGTGAAGAAGTCCAAACTAAAATTCCCTGCACAGGACTCTTAGGCTGCTTTCCTGCACAATCAGCCTACTCCTATTTTTCTACAATAAGCTCTTCACACTAGTTTTTTCAATGAAGTTATCTGCCATGTTTGTATTGCCTCTTGGTGAAAATCTTTCTTCCAAGTTAGACAAGAACTGGGACATCAATTTCCAGAACCGATGGCGCTTAATAACTGGCGCTCCGACTTTAAGTGGTGCAGGAGGCGGCCTTTAGGGGGCGCCAGCCGTCACACCTGGAGCAAGAGGGCCCTGCATAGTCCCCGTGTGCCTGCAGGTGTTGTGCTGCGACGACACTGCCAGCAAGAGGGCCCAGCAGTGTCCCCAGCTTCCAGCAGGGGGCGTATGACGACTATACTGTGAGCAAGAGGATCCTGCAGTGTCCTTAGCTGCCAACAGGTGGCGAACGGGCACCATACCATGAGCAAGAAGAGTCTGCAGTGTCCTGGTTGGCAGCAGGGGGCGTGCTGCCACTCCACTGTGAGCAAGAGGATCCTGTAGTGCCCCCAACAGCCAGAAGGGGGCGTGCCCCCGCTACAAAGCAAGCAAGAGGGCCCGGCAGTGTCCCCAGATGCCACCTGGGGAGCCAGCCGCCACTTCACTTGGAGCAAGAGGGCCGGGTAGTGTCCCCAGCTGCCAGTATCGGGAGTGTTGCTACTACACTGTGACCCAGAGAGCCCTGCGATGTCCCCAACTGCCAGCAGGCGGTGTGCCATCACTATACTGCGAGCAAGAGGGCCCTGCAGTGCCCCGACGCCAGCAGGGGGCGCTGGCCACCACTGTAAGAAAGAGCGCCCTGCAGTTGCTTTAGACGCCAGCAGGCGGCGCAGTGGCACAGCACTGTGAGCAGGAGGGCCCTGTAGCGCGGCTCCAAGCACGGGGCACCCGAGCCTGGCTTTTCAGATTACTGATGTTCCCCCGTCTCTGC
>NW_012101651.1:138450-138716 GCF_000951045.1 Mandrillus leucophaeus | reverse complement strand
TGGTGAGAAAGCAAATATCCTCAGAGAAAAACTGGAAAGAGGATTTTGAGAAACTGCTTTGTGATGTGTGACTTCCACTCACAGAGTTACAGCTGTATTTCGTGGAGCTGTTTGTTAGCCTTATTTCTCTGGAATCTGAGAATGGATATTTCGGATCCCTTTGAAGACTATAGGGCCAAAGGAAATATCCTCCTATAACAAGGAGAAAGAACCTTTCTGAGAAACTTCTTTGTGTTCTGTGAAATCATCTCACAGAGTTACAGCTT
>NW_012101651.1:128724-137300 GCF_000951045.1 Mandrillus leucophaeus | reverse complement strand
GAGTTACAGCTGCATTTCATGGAGCTGTTTGCTAGCCTTTTTTCTGTGGAATCTGAGTACTGATATTTTGGATCCCTTTGAAGACTATAGGGCCAAAGGAAATATCCTCTGATTAAAATGATAAAGAACGTTTCGGAGAAGCTTCTTTGTGATTTGTGAATTCATCTCACAAATTTACAGCTTTCCCTTAGGAATCCTTTCGCTAATACTGTTGTTTTGGAATTTGCAAACTAATATTTGGAAGCCCATGGAGGGCTATGGTGAAAAAGAAAATATCCTCATGTAAAAACTGGAAAGAAGCTTTCTGTTAAACTGCTTTGTGATCTGTGAATTCATCGCACAGAGTTACAGCTTTCCCCTCAAGAAGCCGTTCAATAAAACTGTTCTTGTGGAATTTGCAAAGTGATATTTCGAAGCCCATGGAAGGCTACGGAGAAAAAGAGAATTTCCTCAGATAAAAACTGGAAAGACGTTTTCTGTGAAAGTTCTTTGTGATGTTTGAATTCATCTCACTGAGTTACACGTGTATTTGGAGGAGCCGTTGGCTAGCCCTGTTTTCGTGTAATCTGAGAATTGATATTTCGGATCCCTTTGAAGACTATAGGGCCAAAGGAAATATCATCCGATGAAAATGAGAAAGAAGCTTTCCGTTGAACTTCTCTGTGATCTGTGAATTCATCTCACAGAGTGACACCTTTCTCCTCATGAAGCCGTTCGCTAAGACTTTTGTCGTGGAATTTGCAAAGCGATATTTGGGACCCCATGGAGGGCTATGCTGAAAAAGGAAATATCCTCTGAAAAAAATTGGACAGGAGCTTTCTGAGAAACTGCATTGTGACATGTGTATGCAACGCATAGAGTTACAATCTCCTTTTCATTGAACCGTTTGCCAACACTCTTTTCTTGAAATCTGCATTGAGAGATTTCTTAGCGCAATGAAGCTGACGGTGACAGGGGAAATATTCTCAAAGAAAAACTAGAGTGTAGCTGTCTGAGAAACTTCTTTGTGTTATGTGAGTTAATCTCATTGAGTTACAACTTTGTCTTCACGAAGGAGTTTGCTGACACTGTTTTCCTGGAATCTGCAAAGTGATATTTGGGAGTGCATTGAGGCCCATGGAGAAAACGGAAGTATCCTCAGATAATAACTAGAAAGAAGCTTCCTGAGAAACTGCTTTGTAATGTGTGAATTCAACTCACTGAGTTACACGTGTATTTGGAGGAGCCGTTGGCTAGCCCTGTTTTCCTGGAACCTGAGAGCTGATAATTCGGACACCTTTGAAGACTAAAGGCTGAAGGAAATATCCTCCGAGAAAATGAGAAAGAAGCTTTCCGAGGAACTTCTCTGTGATCTGCGTAGCATCTCACAGAGTTAACCTTTGTGTTAATGAATCCGTTCAGTAAGACTTTTCTTGTGGAATTTGCAAAGTGATATTTGGGAGCCTATGGAGGGCTATGCTGAAAAAGGAAATATCGTCACATAAAAATTGGAAAGAAGTGTTCTGAACAAATTGCAATGTGATGTGTGAATGCAACTCCCAGGGTTACACTTTTCTCTTCAGGGATCAGTTGGCTAACACAGTTTTCTGGAAATCTGCAATGGAATATTTCTTATCACAATGAAGCTTACGGTGACAAAGGAAATATCCTCAGAAAAAACTAGAAAGAAGCTTTCTTAGAAACTTCTTTTGGATGTGTGAATTCCTCTCATGGAGTTACACTTACGTGTCATTGAACAGTCGATTAACACTGTCTTTAAGGAACCTGAGAAAGGCTACTTTGGATCGCATTGAGACTTATGCTGATAAAGGAAATATCCTCAATTAAAAACGTGAAAGATGCTTTCTGAGAAACTTCTTTGTGATACGTGAATTCATCTCACAGAGTTACACCTTAGTCTTCTCTAAGCAGTTTGCTCACACTGTTTTCTTGGAATCTGCAAAGTGATATTTGGGTGCGCATTGAGGCCCATGGTGAAAACGGAGATACCCTCAGATAATAACTAGAAAGAAGCTTTGTGAATAATTGCTTTCTGATGTGTGAATTCATCACACAGAGATTCACCTTTACCTTCATGTAGCAGTTTGCTAACACTGTTTTTGTGAATTCTGCAAAGTGATATTTGGCAGCTCATTGAGGGCTATGTTGAGAAAGGAATTATAGTCAGATAAAATCTGGAAAGAAGCGTTCTGAGAAACTGCATTGTGATGTGTGAATGCAACTCACAGAGTTACACTTTTCTCTTCAGTGATCAGTTTGCTAACGCAGTTTTCTTGAAATTTGCAATCAGATACTTCTTATTGCTAAGCAGCTTACGGTGACAAAGGAAATATCCTCACATAAAAAATGAAAGAATCTTCCTGAGAAATTGCTTTCGATATGTGACTTCATCTCACAGAGTTACACCAGTATTTCTTGGAGTCATCTCCTAGCACTGTTTTTTTGGATTCTGAGAACTGATATTTCCGATGGGTTTGAAGAGTATAAGGACTAAGGAAATATCCGCCGATGCAAACCGGAATGAAGCTTTCTGAGAAACTGCTTTGTGACGTGTGAATTCATTACAAAGTGTTCACCACTCTTTCATGGAGGAGTTTGCTAGCACTGTGTTTGTGGAATCTCACAAGTGATATCTTGGATATCATTGAATCCCATGGTGAATCATGAAATATCCTCAGTCAAATCTGCAGAGAAGCCTTCTCAGAAACTTCTTTGTTGTGGGTGAATTCAGCTCACCAGGTTACATCACTGTTTTCATTGAGAAGCTTGCTAACAGTGTTTTCGCAGAATCTGCAATAAGGCACACGATGGATTATTCCCAAGATGGCCGAATAGGAACAGCTCCAGTCTCCAACTCCCAGCCTGAGCGACACAGAAGACAGGTGATTTCTGCATTTTCAACTGAGGTACTGGGTTTATCTCACTAGGGAGTGCCTGACAATCAGTGCTGGTCAGCTGCTGCAGCCCGACCAGCGAGAGCTGAAGCAGCCCGAGGAATCGCCTCACCTGGGAAGCGCAAGGGGGAAGGGACTCCCTTTTCCTAGCCAGGGGAAATGAGACACACAACACCTGGAAAATCGGGTAACTCCCACCCCAATACTGCACTCCACCAAGGATCTTAGCAAACGGGCACACTAGGAGACTATATCCCACACATGGCCGGGAGGGTCCCATGCCCACGGATCCTCCCTCATTGCTAGCACAGCAGTCTGCCATCTCGCTGGCAAGGCGGCAGCGAGGCTGTGGGAGGGTAGCCCGCCATTGCTGAGGCTTAAGTAGATAAACAAAGTGGCTGTGAAGCTCCAACTGGGTGGAGCTTACAGCAGCTCAAGGAGTCCTACCTGTCTCTGTAGACTCCACCTCTGGGGACAGGGCACAGCTAAACAACAACAACAACAACAAAAGCAGATTGTGGAATCTGAGAACTGATATTTCGTATCTCTTTGAAGTCTATAGGCCAAAGGAAATATCCTATGATAAAAATGAGAAAGAAGCTTTCTGAGAAACCTCTTTTTCATCTGTGAATTCATCCCACCATGTTACACCTTTCTCCTCATGAAGCCGTTCGCTAAGACTGTTCTCGTGGAATTTGCAAAGTGATATTTGGGAGCCCATGGAGGGCTCTGGTGAAAAACGAAATAACCTCAGATAAGGACTGGAAAGAAGCGTTCTGAGAAAGGGCATTGTGACATGTGAATGCAACTCACAGAGTTACACTCTTCTTTTCATTGATCAATTTGCTAACACAGTTTTCTTGAAATCTGCATTGAGATATTTCTTGGTGCATGAAGCTTACACTGACAAAGGAAATATCCTCAGATAAAAACTAGAAACAAGTTTTCTTAGAAACTTCTTTTTGATGTGTGAATTCATCTCACGGAGTTACACTTACGTTTCATGGAACAGTCGAATAACACTGTCTTTAAGGAACCTGAGAAGGGATACTTTGGAGAGCAGTGAGGCCTACGCTGATAAAGGAAACAACCTTAATCAAAAACGTGAAAGAAGCTTTCTGAGAAACTTCTTTGTGATACGTGAATTCATCTCACAGAGTTTCAACTTTGTTTTCACGAAGGAGTTTGCTCACAGTGTTTTCATGGAATCTGCAAAGTGATATTTGGGAGCGCATTGAGGCCCATTGTGAAAACGAAAATATCCTCAGATAATAACAAGAAAGAAGCTGTCTGAGAAATTGTTTTCTGATGTGTGAATTCATGACACAGAGATTCACCTTTCCCTTCTTGTAGCAGTTCACTAACACTGTTTTCGTGGATTCTGCAAAGTGATATTTGGCAGCTCATTGAGGGCTATGGTGAAAAAGGAAATATCCTCAGATAAAAAGTGATAAGAAGTGTTCTGAGAAACTGCCTTGCGATGTGTGAATGCAACTCACAGAGTTACACTTTTCTCTTCAGTGATCAGTTTTTTAACACAGTTTTCTTGAAATCTGCAAAGGGTTACTTCTTAGTGCAATGAAACTTACAGTGACAGAGGAATTATCCTTAGATAAAAACTGGAAAGGAGCTTTCTTAGAAACTTCGTTGTGATGTTTGAATTCATCTCACAGAGTTTCACTTACGTTTCATGGATCAGTTGATTAACACTGTCCTTGAGGAACCTGAGAAGTGCTACTTTTGATCATGGAGGCCTACGCTGAAAAAGGAAATATCCTTAATTAAAAACCTGAAAAAGCTTTGCGAGAAACTTCTTTGTGATACGTGAATTCATCGCACCGAGTTACAACTTAGTCCTCATGAAGCAGTTTAGTAACAGTGTTTTCGTGTAATCTGCAAAGTGATATTTGGGAGTGCATTGAGGCCCATGATGAAAATGAAAATGTGCTCAGATCATAACTAGAAAGAAGCTTTCTCAGAAATTGCTTTCTGAGATGTGAATTCGTCACACACAGATTCACCATTCCCTTCTTATAGCAGTTTGCTAGCACTGTTTTCGTGAATTCTCCAAAGTGATATTTGGGATATCTTTGAAGGCTATGGTGAAAAAGTAAATATCCTCAGATAAGAACTGGAAAGAAACATTCTGAGAAACTGCATTGTGATGTGTGAGTGCAAGTCACAGAGTTACACTTTTCTCTTCAGTGATCAGTTTTCTAAAACTGTTTTTTTGTAATCTGCAATGGGATACTTCTTAGGGCAATGAAACTTATGGTGACAAAGGAAATATCCTCAGATAAAAACTGGAAAGAAGCTTTCATAGAAACTTCTTTGTGATGTTTGAATTCATCTCACAGAGTTACACTTACGTTTCATTGAGTAGTTGATTAACACTGTCTTTGAGGAACCTGAGACGGGCTACTTTGGATCACATGGAGGCCTACGCTGATAAAGGAAATTTCCAGAATTAAAAACGTGAAAGATGCTTTGTGAGAAACTTCTTTGTGATACGTGAATTCATCTCATAGAGTTACAACTTAGTCTTCATGAAGCAGTTTGCTAACACTCTTTTCGTGGAATCTGCAAAGTTATATTTGGGAGCGCATTGAGGCCCATGGTTAAAAAGGTAATATCCTCAGATAATAATTAGAAAGAAGCTTTCTCAGAAATTGCTTTCTGATGTGTGAATTTATCACACAGAGATTCATCTTTCCCTTCTTGTAACAGTTTGCTAACATTATTTTTGTGGATTCTGCAAAGTGATATTTAGGGGCTCATTGAGGGCTATGGTGAAAGAGGAAATGTCCTCAGAAAAAAACAGAAAGAAGCGTTCTGAGAAACTGCATTGCGATGTGTGAATGCAATTCACAGAGTTACACTTTTCCCATCAGTGATCAGTTTGCTAACAAAGTTTTTTTGAAATCTGCAATGGGATACTTCTTAGCGCTATGCAGCTTACGGTTACAAAGGAAATATCCTCAGAAAAAAAAGTGAAAATAGCTTCCTGAGAAATTGCTTTCTGATATGTGATGTCATCTCACAATGTTACAGCACTATTTCTTGGAGAAGTTTCCCAGCACTGTTTTTGTGGATTCTGAAGACTGATATTTTGGATGGGTTTGAAGAGTATAAGGACAAAGGAAATATCCTCGGAGAAAACCGGAATGAAGCTTTCTGAGAAACTGTTGTGATATGTGGTTTCTTTTCAAAGTGTTACACCACTCTTTCATGGAGGAGTTTGCTAGCACTGATTTTGTGGAATCTCAGAAGTGATATCTTAGATGTCGTTGAATCTCATGATGAATCATGAAATATCCTCAGACAAATCTGCAGAGAAGCCTTCTCAGAACCTTTTTTGTGGGTGAATTCAGCGCACAGAGTTACATCATTGTTTTCATTGAGAAGCTTGCTAACAGTGTTTTCGCAGAATCTGCAATAAGACACACGGTGGCGCTCTGAGACCACAAACAACCTCAGTTCTGAGCCCATGGTGGGCTATGGTGAAAAAGAAAATATCCTCACATAAAAACTAGAAAGAAGGTTTCTGAGAAACTGCAGTGTGACATGTGAATACAACTCACAGAGTTACACTTTCCTTTTCATTGATTCGTTTGCTAACACTGTTTTCTTGAAATCTGCATTGGGATATTTCTTAGCGCCATGAAGCTTTCAGTGACAAAAGAAATATCATCAAATAAAAACTAGAAAGTAGCTTTCTAAGAAACTTCTTTGTGATATGTGAATTCATCTCACCGAGTTACAACTTGGTGTTCACGAAGCAGTTAGCTAAAACTGTTTTCGTGGAATCTGCAAAGTGCTATTTGGGACACATTGAGGCCCACGGTGAAAACGGAAATAACCTCAGATAACTGTTTTCTGATATGTGAATTCATCATACAGAGTTTCACCTTTCCCTTCTTGTAGCAGTTTTCTAACACCGTTTTCGCTGATTCTGCAAATTGATATTTGGGAGCGAATTGAGGGCAATGGTGAAAAAGGAAATATCCTCAGATAAAACCTGGCAAGAAGCGTTCTGAGAAACGGCATTGTGATGTGTGAGTGCAAATCACAGAGTTACACTTTCCTCTTCAGTGATCAGTTTCCTAAGAAATTTCGTGAGAAATTGCAATTTCTCAGGAAGCTTCTTTCACTTTTTTATCTGAGGATATTTTCTTTGTCACCATAACCTGCATAGTGCTAAGAAGTATCACATTCCTGATTTCAAGAAAACTGTGTTAGCACACTTTCTATTTTTTATCTGAGGATATTTCCTTTTTCACAATAGGCCTCAATGTTCTCCCAAATACCACTTTGCAGATTCCACGAAAACAGTGTTAGCAAAATACTCCATGAAAAGAAAGGTGTAACTCTGTGAGATGAATTCACACATCACAACGAAGTTTCTCAGAAAGCTTCTTTCTCGTTTTTATCTGATGATATTTCCTTTGGCCATGTAGTCTTCATAGTGATCCGAAATATCAGTTCTCAGATTCCACAAAAACAGGGCTAGACAACAGCTCCACGAAATATATGTGTAACTCAGTGAGTTGAATTCACACATCACAAAGCAGTTTCTTAGAAAGCTTCTTTCTTTTTTCTTTTGAGGATATTTGAGGTCTGAAAGCGCCCCCATGTGTCCTATTGCAGATTCTGTGAAAACACTGTTAGCAAGCTTCTTAATGGAAACCATGATGTAGGTCTGTGAGCTGAATTCACCCACATCAAATCAGTTTCTGACAAGGCTTCTCTGCAGATTCATCTGAAGATATTTCCTTATTCACCATGGGATTCAATGACATCCAAGATATCACTTCTGAGATGCCACAAAATCAGTGCTAGCAACTCCTACATGAAAGAGTGGTGTAGCAGTGTGAAATGAATTCACAAATCACCAAGCAGTTTCTCAGAAAGCTTCATTCCAGTTTTTCTCTGAGGATATTTCCTTTGTCCTTATACTCTTCAACCCCATCCGAAATATCAGTTCTCAGAATCCACAAAAACAGTGCTAGCAAATGGCTCCACGAATTAGTGGTGTAACTCTGTGAGAGGAAGTCACATATCAGAAAGCCATTTCTCAGAAACTTCTTTCACGTTCGTTTTAATTGAGGATATTTCCTTTATCAGTGTAGGCCTCAATGCGATCCCAAGTATCCCTTCTCAGATTCCCCAAAGAAAGTGGTTATAGACTGCTCGAGGAAACGAAAGTGTAATGCTGTGAGATGAATTCACGCATGACAGAGCAGTTTCTCAGAAAGCTTCTTCCTAGGTTTTATTTGAGGATATTTCCTTTGTCACCGTCAGCTTCATTCCACTATGAAGCATCGCATGGCAGATTTCAAGGAAAGAGTGTTAACAAACTGATCAATGAAAAGAAAAGTGTAACTCTGCGAGTTGCATTCACACATCACAATGCAGTTTCTCAGAACGCTTCTTGCCAGGTTTTATCTGAGGATATTTCCTTTTTCACCATTGCCCTCAATGCGCTCCCAAATATCACCTTTCCGATTCCACGAAAACAGTGTTAGCAAACTGCTACAAGGAGGAATAGATGAATCTCTGTGTGATGAATTCACATATCGGAAGCAATTTCTCAGAAAGCTTCTTTCTCGTATTTACTTGAGGATTCTTCCTTTTTCACCCTAGGCCTCAATGCGCTCCCAAATATAACTTTACAGATTTCAC
>NW_012101651.1:121903-128674 GCF_000951045.1 Mandrillus leucophaeus | reverse complement strand
CTTCTTAATGGAAACCATGATGTAGGTCTGTGAGCTGAATTCACCCACATCAAATCAGTTTCTGACAAGGCTTCTCTGCAGATTCATCTGAAGATATTTCCTTATTCACCATGGGATTCAATGACATCCAAGATATCACTTCTGAGATGCCACAAAATCAGTGCTAGCAACTCCTACATGAAAGAGTGGTGTAGCAGTGTGAAATGAATTCACAAATCACCAAGCAGTTTCTCAGAAAGCTTCATTCCAGTTTTTCTCTGAGGATATTTCCTTTGTCCTTATACTCTTCAACCCCATCCGAAATATCAGTTCTCAGAATCCACAAAAACAGTGCTAGCAAATGGCTCCACGAATTAGTGGTGTAACTCTGTGAGAGGAAGTCACATATCAGAAAGCCATTTCTCAGAAACTTCTTTCACGTTCGTTTTAATTGAGGATATTTCCTTTATCAGTGTAGGCCTCAATGCGATCCCAAGTATCCCTTCTCAGATTCCCCAAAGAAAGTGGTTATAGACTGCTCGAGGAAACGAAAGTGTAATGCTGTGAGATGAATTCACGCATGACAGAGCAGTTTCTCAGAAAGCTTCTTCCTAGGTTTTATTTGAGGATATTTCCTTTGTCACCGTCAGCTTCATTCCACTATGAAGCATCGCATGGCAGATTTCAAGGAAAGAGTGTTAACAAACTGATCAATGAAAAGAAAAGTGTAACTCTGCGAGTTGCATTCACACATCACAATGCAGTTTCTCAGAACGCTTCTTGCCAGGTTTTATCTGAGGATATTTCCTTTTTCACCATTGCCCTCAATGCGCTCCCAAATATCACCTTTCCGATTCCACGAAAACAGTGTTAGCAAACTGCTACAAGGAGGAATAGATGAATCTCTGTGTGATGAATTCACATATCGGAAGCAATTTCTCAGAAAGCTTCTTTCTCGTATTTACTTGAGGATTCTTCCTTTTTCACCCTAGGCCTCAATGCGCTCCCAAATATAACTTTACAGATTTCACAAAAAGAGTGTTATCAAACTGCATTATGAAGACTAACTTGCAACTCTGTGAGATGAATTCACATATCACAAAGACATTTCTCAGAAACTTCTTTCACGTTTTTAATTGAGGATATTTCCTTTATCAGCATAGGCCTCAATGCAATCCCAAGTATCCCTTCTCAGATTCCCCAAAGACAGTGGTAATAGAGTGCTCCATGAAATGAAAGTGTAACTCTGTGAGATGAGTTCACACATCACAGAGCAATTCCTCAGAAAGCTTCTTTCTAGTTTTTATCTGAGGATTTTCCTTTGTCACCGTCAGCTTCATTGTGCTATGAAATACTGCATTGCAGATTTCAAGAAAACAGTGTTAGCAAACTGCTCAATGAAAAGAAAAGTAGAACCCTGTGAGTTGCATTCACCCGTCACAATGCACTTTCTCAGAACGCTTCTTTCCAGTTTTTATCTGAGGATATTTTCTTTGTCACCATAGCCCTCAATGCGATCCCAAATATCACTTTGCTGATTCCACGAGAGCAGTGTTAGCAGGCGACTTCATGAAGAGAAAGGTGTAACTCTGTGTGATGAATTCACACATCACAAAGTAGTTTCTCAAAACGCTTCATTCCGGTTTTTCTCTGAGGATATTTCCTTTGCCCTTATACTCTTCCAACCCATCGGAAATATCAGCTCTCAGAATCCACAAGAACAGTGCTAGCAAACGGCTCCACAAAATGATGGTGTAACTCTGTGTTATGAAGTCACATATAAGAAAGCAATTTTTCAGAAAGCTTCCTTCTAGTTTTCATCTGAGGATATTTCCTTTGTCACTATAAGCTTTATTGCACTAAGATGTATCCCATTGCAGGTCAAGAAAACTGTGTTAGCAAACTGATCAATGAAGAGATAAGTGAAACTCTATGAGTTGCATTCACATGTCACAATGCAGTTTCTCATAACGCTTCTTTCCAGGTTCTATGCGAAGGTATTTCCTTTTTCACCGTAACCCTCCATGCGTTCCCAAATATCACATTGTAGATTCCAAGAGAACCGTCTTAGCAAACGGCTCTTTGAAGAGAATGGTGTAACTCTGTGAGATGAATTCACACATCACAAAGAAGTTTCTCAGAAAGCTTCTTTCTCGTTTTTATCTGAGGATATTTTCTCTGGCCGTATAGTCTTCAAAGCGATCCGAAATATCAGTTCTCAGATTCCACAAAAACAGGGCTAGCCAACGGCTCCATGAAATATATGTGTAACACAGTGAGTTGAATTCACACACCACAAAGCAGTTTCTTAGAAAGCTTCTTTCATTTTTGAGCTGAGGATATCTGTGGTCTGAAAGCGCCCCCGTGTGTCCCATTGCAGATTCTGCGAAAACACTGTTAGCAAGCTTCTCAATGAATACAATGATGTAGGTCTGTGAGCTGAATTCACCCACATCAAATCAATTTCTGACAAGGCTTCTCTGCAGGTTCATCTGAGGATATTTCCTTATTCACCATGGGTTTCAACGATATGCAAGATATCACTTCTGAGATTCCACTAAGTCAGTGCTAGCAACTCCGACATGAAAGAGTGGTGTAACACTGTGAAATGATTTCGCACATCACAAAACAGTTTCTCAGAATCTTCATTCCGGTTTTTCTGTGAGCATATTTCCTTGGTCCTTACACTCTTCAAACCCATCCGAAATATTAGTTCTCAGAATCCACAAAAACAGTGCTAGCAAACGGCTCCACGAAATATTGGTGCAACTCTGTGAGATGAAGTTACATATCAGGAAGTCATTTCTCAGAAAGCTTCTTTCACGTTTTTAATTGAGGACATTTCTTTTATCAGTGTAGGCCTCAATGCGATCCCAAGTATCCCTTCTCAGATTCCCCAAAGACACTGGTAATAGACTGCTCCATGAAACGAAAGTGTAACGCTGTGAGAGGAATTCACACATCACAGAGCAGTTTCTCAGAAAGCTTCTTCCTAGGTTTTATTTGAGGATATTTCCTTTTTCACCATCAGCTTCATTTCGCTATGAAATATCGCATTGCAGATTTCAAGAAAACAGTGTTAGCAAACTGATCAATGAAAAGAAAGTGTAACTCTGTGAGTGGCATTCATGTCTCACAATGCAGTTTCTCAGAACGCTTCTTGCCAGTTTTTATCTGAGGATATTTCCTTTTTCATCATAGCCCTCAATACGCTCCCAAATATCACTTTGTAGATTTCACGAAAACAGTGTTAACAAACTGCTACAAGAAGGAATAGGTGAATCTCTGTGTGAGGAATTCACATAGCAGAAAGCAATTTCTCAAAAAGCTTCTTTCTCGTTATTATCTGAGGATAGTTCCTTTTTCATCCTAGGCCTCAATGCGCTCCCAAATATCACTTTGCAGTTTCCACAGAAAGAATGTTAGCATATTGAATCATGAAGACTAATTTGCAACTCTGTGAGATGAATTCACATATCACAAAGACATTTCTCAGAAAGCTTCTTTCACTTTTTTAATTGAGGTTATTTCCTCTACCAGAATGGGACTCAATGCGATCCCAAGTATCCCTTCTCAGATTCCCCAAAGACAGTGGTAATAGACTACTCCACGAAACAAAAGCGTAACTCTGTGAGATGAATTCACACATCACAAAGCAGTTTCTCAGAAAGCTTCTTTCTAGTTTTTATCTGAGAATATTGCCCAAGCCACCGTTACTCATTACGCTAGGAAATATCCATTGCAGATTTTAAGAAAGCAGTGTTAGCAAACTGATCAATGAAAAGAAAAGTGTAACTCTGTGAGTTGCATTCACACGTCACAATGCAGTCTCAGAACGCTTCTTGCCAGTTTTTATCTGAGGATATTTCCTTTTTGAGCATAGTCCTAAATGCGCTCCCAAATATCACTTTGCAGATTCTACGAGAACAGTGTTAGCAAACTGCTACAAGAAGGGATAGGTGAATCTCTGTGTGATGAATTCACACATCAGAAAGCAATTCCTCAGAAAGCGTGTTTCTCTTTATATTCTGAGGGTACTTCCTTTTTCCCTATAGGCCTCAATGCGCTCCTAAATATCATTTTGCAGATTCCATGAAAACAGTGTTACCAACTGTGTGATGAATTCACATATCAGAAGGGAATTTCTCAGAAAGCTTCTTTCTCGTAATTATCTGAGGATATTTCCTTTTTCACCCTAGGCCTCAATGTGCTCCCAAATATCACTTTGCAGATTCCACGAAAACAGTGTTAGCAAACTACTACAAGAAGGGAAAGATGAATCTCTGTCTCATGAATTCACACATCAGAAAGCAATTTCTCAGAAAGCTTCTTTCAAGTTATTATCTGAGGATACATCCTTTCCCACCATAGGCCTCAATGCGCTACAAAATATCACTTTGCAGACTCCATGAATACAGTGTTAGCAAACTGGTTGATGAAGACTAAGTGGTAACTCTGTGAGATGAATTCACATATCACAAAGAAGTTTCTCAGAAAGTTTCTTTCACGTTTTTAATTGAGGATATTCTCTTTATCAATGTAGTCCAGAATGCGGACCAAAATATCCCTTCTCACATTACCCAAAGACAGTGGTAATAGACTACTCCATGAAACGAAAGCGTAACTCTGTGAGATGAATTCACACATCACAAAGCAGTCTCTCAGAAAGCTTCTTTCTAGTTTTTATCTGAGGATATTTCCTTCGTCACTGTAAGCTTCATTGCACTAAGAAATATCCCGTTGCAGATTTCAAGAATACAATGTTAGCAAACTGCTGAATGAAAAGAAAGGTCTAACTCTGTGAGTTGCATTCACCCATCACAATGCAGTTTCTCAGAACACTTCTTATCTGAGTATATTTCCTTTTTCACCGTAGTTCTCAATACACTCCCAAATATCACTTTGCAGACTCCACGGGAACAGTGTTAGCAAACGGTTTCATGAAGAGAAAGGTGTAACTCTGTTCGATGAATTCACACATCACAAAGCAGTTACTCAGAAAGCTTCTTTGCGGTTTTTCTCTGAGGATATTTCCTTTGTCCTTATACTCTTCAAAGCAATCCGAAATGTCAGTTCTCAGAATCCACAAAAACAGTGCTAGCAAACGGCTCCATGAAATAGTGGTGTAATTCTGTGAGATAAAGTCACATATCTGAAAGCAATTTCTCAGAAAGCTTCTTTCGAGTTTTTGTCTGAGGATAATTCCTTTTTACTGTAAGCTTCATTGCACTAAGTATCCCATTGCAGATTTCAAGAAAACTGTGTTAGCAACCTGATCAATGAACGGAAAAGTTTAACTTTGTGAATTGCTTTCACACATCCAATGCAGTTTCTCAGAACGCTTCTTTCCAGTTTTTATCTGAGGATATTTCCTTTTTCATCTTAGGCCTCAAAGCGCTCCCAAATATCACTTTGCAGATACCACGACAACACTGTTGGCAAACTGCTACAAGAAGGGAAAGGCGAATCTCTGTGTGATGAATTCACACATCACAAGGAAGTTTCTTGGAAAGCATCTTTCTCGTATAAGTTTGAGGATATTTCCTTTGTCAGCGTAGGCTTCAATGCGATCCAAAGTATCCCTTCTCAGATTACCCAAAAACTGTGGTAACACTCTCCTCCATGAAAAGAAAGTGTAACTCTGAGGGATGAATTCACACATCAGAAAGCAATTTCTCAGAAAGATTTCTTCTAGTTATTATCTGAGGATACTTCCTTTTTCACCCTAGGCCTCAATAAGCTCCCAAATATCACTTTGCAGATTCCATGAAAACAGTGTTAGCAAACTGCTTCATGAAGACTAAGGAGTAACTCTGTGAGATGAATTCACACATCACAAAGCAGTTTCTCAGAAAGCTTCTTTCTAGTTTTTATCTGAGGATATTTCCTTTGTCACCATAAGCTTCATTGCACTAAGAAATATCCCATTACAGTTTTCAAGAAAAAGATGTCAAAAAACTGATCAATGAAAAGAAAAGTGTATCTCTGTAAGTTGCATTCACACATCACAATGCAGTTTCTCAGAATGCTTCTTTCTTGTTTTTATCTGAGGATATTTCAGTTCTCAATGCACTACAGTATATCTCATTGCAGAATCTTTGAAAACACTGTTATCAAACTTCTCAATTAAAGCAATAGTGTAACTCTGTGAGATGAATTTACACACCACAAAGTGGTTTCTGAGAATGCTTCTCTCCTGGTTTTATCTGAGGATGTTTTGTTTTTCACTGTGGGATTCAATGATATCCAAAATATCACCTACGAAATTCCTCAAAAATAGTGCCGGCAAACTCCTCGATGAAAGAGTGGTGTAACTTTGTGAGATGAATTCACGTATCATAAGCAGTTTCTCAGAAAGCTTATTTCTGGTTTTTATGTGAGGATATTTCCTTTTTCCGAGGATTCTTCGTAGTGATCCAAAATATCACTTCTCAGATTCCACCAAAAGAGTGCTAGTAAACGACTCCATGAAATACATGTGTAACTCTGTGAGATGAATTCACACATCACAAAGCAGTTTCTCAGAAAGCTTCATTCTGGTTTTTATCTGAGGATATTTTCTTTGGCCGTATAGTCTTCAAAGCGATCCAAATTATCAGTTCTCAGATTCCATAAAAACAGAGTTGTCAAATGGCTCCACGAAATAGTGGTGTAACTCTGTGGGAAGAATTCACATATCAGAAAGCAATTTCTCAGAAAGCTTCTTTCTAGTTTTTAATCTGAGGATACTTCCTTTGCCACCGTAAGCTTCATTGCGTTAAGAAGATTCCCATTGCAGATTTCAAGAAAACT
>NW_012101651.1:119351-120133 GCF_000951045.1 Mandrillus leucophaeus | reverse complement strand
CACTTCTTATCTGAGTATATTTCCTTTTTCACCGTAGTTCTCAATACACTCCCAAATATCACTTTGCAGACTCCACGGGAACAGTGTTAGCAAACGGTTTCATGAAGAGAAAGGTGTAACTCTGTTCGATGAATTCACACATCACAAAGAAGTTACTCAAAAACCTTCATTCCAGTTTTTCTCTGAGGATATTTCCTTTGTCCTTATACTCTTCCAACCCATCCGAAATATCAGTCCTCAGAATCCACAGGAACAGTGCTAGCAAGCGGCTCCATGAAATGGTGGTGTAACTCTGTGATATGAAGTCACATATAAGAAAGCAATTTCTCAGAAAGCTTCCTTCTAGTTTTTATGTGAGGATATTTCCTTTGTCACCCTAAGCTTCATTGTGCTAAGAAGTATCCCATTGAAGGTTTCAAGAAAGCTGTGTTAGCAAACTGCTACAAGAAGAGATAAGTGAATCTCTGTGTGATGAATTCACATATCAGAAAACAATTTCTCAGAAAGCTTCTTTCTCATAATTATCTGAGGATGCTTTCTTTTTCACCCTAGGCCTCAATGCACTCCCAAATACCACTTTGCATATTCCATGAAAAGAGTGTTATCAAACTGCATCATGAAGACTAAGTTGCAACTCTGTGAGATGAATTCACGCATCAGAAAGCAATTTCTCAGAAAGCTTCTTTCATTTTCTTATATGAGGATACAACCTTTTCCACCAAAGGCCTCAATGCGCTCCCATGTATCACTCTGCAGATTCCACGAAAACAGTGTTAGCAAAC
>NW_012101651.1:108997-113601 GCF_000951045.1 Mandrillus leucophaeus | reverse complement strand
TATCCCTTCTCAGATTCCCCAAAAACCGTGGTAATATACTGCTTGCTCCATGGGAAGAAAGTGTAACTCTGTGAGATGAATTCACACATCACAAAGCAGTTTCTTAGAAAGCTTTGTTCCCCTTTTTATCTGAGGATATATCCTTTGTCACCGTAAGCTTCATTGCGCTAAGAATTATCCTACTGCAGATTTCGGGACAACAGTTTTAGCAAACTGATCAATGAAAAGAAAAGTGTAACTCTGTGAGTTGCATTCACACATCACAATGGAGTTTCTCAGAATGCTTCTTTCCAGTTTTTATCTGAGGACATTTCCTTTTTTACCATAGGCCTCAAGACGTTCTCAAATATCACTTTGCAGATTCTACGAAACCAGTGTTAGCGAACTGCTTCTTGAAGATAAAGGTGTAACTCTGAGAGATGAATTCAAACATCCCAAAGAAGTTTATCAGAAAGCTTCTTTCTAGTTTTTATCTGACAATATTTCCTTTTTCACCATAAGCTTCATTGCACTAAGAATTATCCTATTATAGATTTCAAGACAACAGTGTTAGCAAACTGATCAATGCAAAGAAAAGTGAAACACCGTGAATTGCATTCACATATCTCAATGCAGTTTCCCAGAATGCTTCTTTCCATATTTTATCTGAGGCTATTTCATTTTTCACTATAGGCCTCAATGCGCTCCCAAATAACACTTTATAGAATGCATGAAATCAGTGTTAGCAAACTGTTCATGAAGAGAAAGGTGTATCTCTGTGAGTTGATTTCACACATCACAAACAGGTTTCTCAGAAAGTTTCTTTCTCGTGATTATTTGAGGACATTTCCTTTGTCAGCATAGTCTACAAAGCGAACCAAAATATCCCTTCTCAGATTCCCCAAAAACCATGATAACGGACTGCTGAGTGAAACAAAGTCTGTGAGATGAATTGAAGCATCATAAAACAGTTTCTCAGAAAGCTTCTTTCTAGTTTTTTTCTGAGAATATATCCTTTGCCACCGTAAGCTTCATTGCACTAAGAAATATCCTATTGCAGATTTCAAGACAACGATGTAAGCAAACTGATCAATGAAAAGAAAAGTGAAACTCTGTGAAATGCATTCACACATCACAACGCAGTTTTGCAGAACGCTTCTTTCCAGTTTTTATCTGAAGATATTTTCTTTTTCACTATAGGCCTCAATGCGCTCCCAAATATCATTTTGCAGATTCCACAAAAGCAGTGTAAGCAAACTGCTTCATGAAGAGAAAAGTGACTCTCTGTGAGATGAATGCAGACATCAGAAAGCAGTTTCTCAGAAAGCATTTTTCTAATTTTTAATCTGAGGATATTTCCTTTTTCAAAATAGACATCAATGCATTCCCAAATATCACTTTGCAGATTCCACGAAAACACTTTTAGCAAACTGTTTCATGGACAGAAAGGTGTAACTCTCTGAGATGAATTCACACATTGCAAAGCTGTTTCTCAGAAAGCTTCGTTCTCCATTTTATCTGAGGATATATCCATTTTCACCATACAATGCAGTTGCTCAGAATGCTTCTTTCCGGTTTTTATCTGAGAATATTTCCTCTTCCGCCATAGCCTTCCATGCACTCCCAAATATCACTATGCAGATTCCTCGAAAACAGTGTTAGCAAACTGCTTCATGAAGAGAAAGATGTATCTCTGTGAGTTGATTTCACACATCCCAAACAAGTTTCTCCAAAAGCTTCTTTCTCTTGTTTATTTGAGGACGTTTCATTTGTCACCACAGGCTTCAATGAGATCCAAAATATCCCTTCTCTGATTCCTCAAAAACTGTGGTAACAGACTGCTCCATGGACGACAGTGCAACTCTATGAGAAAGTGTAACTTCTCCTTCATGAAGAGAAAGGTGTAACTCTGTGAGATGATTTCACAGATCACAAAGAAGTTTCTCAGAAAGCTTCTTTCTCATTTTTCTCTGAAGATATATCCATTCTCAATGCACTCCCGTATATCTCATTGCAGATACTGTGAAAACAGTGTTAGCAAACTTCTCAATGAAAGCAATAGTGTAACTCTGTGAGATGAATTCACACACTACAAAGCAGTTTCTGAGAAGGCTTCTTTCCAGGTTTTATCTGCGGATGTTTCATTTTTCACCATGAGATTCAATGATATCCAAATATCACTTCTGAGATTCCTCAAAAATAGTGCTAGCCAACTCCTCCATGAAAGAATGATGTAACACTGTGAGATGAATTCACACATCACAAAGCAGTTTCTCAGAAAGCTTCATTCCGGCTTTTCTCTGAGGATATTTCCTTTGTCCTTATACTCTTTAAACCCATGCGAAATATGAGTTCTCAGAATCCACAAAACAGTGGCAGCAAATGGCTCCGTGAAATAGTGGTGTGACTCTGTGAGATGAATTCACATATCAGAAAGCAATTTCTCAGAAAGCTTCTATCTAGTTTTTATCTGAGGATATTTCCTTTGTCACCATAAGCTTCATTGCGCTAAGAAGTATCCCATTGCAGATTTCGAGAAAACTGTGTTAGCACACTGATCAATGAAGAGAAAAGTATAACTCTGAGTTTCATTCACACATCGCAATGCAGTTTCTCTGAATGCTTCTTTCCAGTTTTTATATGTGGATATTTCCTTTTTCACCATAGGCCTCAAAGCACTGTCAAATATCATTTTGCAGATTCCACAAAAACAGTGCAAACAAACTGCTTCATGAGAAGAAAGGTCAATCTCTGTGAGATGAATGCAGACATCAGAAAGCACTTTCTCACAAAGCTTCTTTCTAGTTTTTATCTGAGGATATTTCCTTTTTCAAAATAGGCCACAATGCATTCCCAAATATCACTTTGCAGATTCCACGAAAACACTGTTAGCAAACTGTTTCATGGAGAGAAAGATGTAACTCTGTGAGATGAATTCACAAATCACAAAGCAGTTTCTCAGAAAGCTTCGTTCTCCATTTTATCTGATGATATATCATTTCTCACCGTAAGCTTCATTGTGCTGAGAATTATCCTACTGCAGATTTCGGGACAACAGTGTTAGCAAACTGATCAATGAAAAGAAAAGTGTAACTCTGTGAGTTGCATTCGCACATCATAATGCAGTTTCTCAGAATGCTTCTTTCCAGTTTTTATCTGAGGCTATTTCCTTTTTCACCATAGGCCTCAATGTGCTCCCAATATCATTTTGCAGAATCCATGAAAACACTGTTAGCAAACTGCTAAAGAAAGTTATTTGTGATGTGTGAATTCACCTAACAGTGTTACACCTTCCTTTTCATGGTGCAGTTTCCCAAAACTGTCTTCATTGAGCTGTTTGATAACACTCTTTTCATGGAATCTGCAAAAGAATACTTGGGGGCACTTTGAGACCTATAGTGAAAACAGGAATTTCCTCAGATAAAAACTAGAAAGAAGCTTTCTGAGAAACTGCATTTTGATGTGTGAATTCATCTCACAGAGTTACACTGTTCTTTTCCTTGAGCAGTTTGTTAACACTGCTTACATGGAATCTGCAATAGGATATTTGGGAGCACATTGAAGCCTATGGTGACAAAGGAAATATCCTCAGATATAAACTGGAAATAATCTCTCTGAGAAATTTCTTTTTAATTTGTGAATTAATCTCACAGAGTTACATGATTGTTTTAATGGATCAATTTGGTGGCACTGCTTTTGGGGAATCTGAAAAGGGATATTTGGGATCGCATTGAAGCCTATGGTGACATAGGAAATATTCTCAGATAAAAACAAGAAAAAACTTTCTGAGAATGCATTGAGAATGCATTGAGGCCTATAGTGAAAAGGTAAGTACCCTCAGATAAAAAGTAGAAAGAAGTTTTAGAGAAAGTGCTTTGTGATGTGTGAATTCATCCACAGAGTTACACTCTTCTTTTCATTGAGCTGTTTGATATGGAATCTGCATTAGGATATTAGGGAGTGCATTGAAGCCTATGGTCACAAAGGACATATCCGCAGATAAAAATAAAGAACAAACATTCTGAGAAACTACTTTTTGATATTTGAATTCATCTCAAAGAGTTACATGGTTCTTTTCATGGAGCAGTTTGGTAGCACTGTTTTGGAGTATCTGAGAGGTATAATTGGATGGCATTGAAGCCTATGGTGAAAGCGGAAATATCCTCAGATAAAAACTAGAAGGAAGGTTTCTGAGAAAGTTCCTTGTGATGTGTGAATTCACCTGGCAGAGTTACAAATTTTTTTTTCATGGAATAGATTACTAATACTGTTTTCTATGAATCTGCAATGGGATATTTGGTAGAGCATTGATGGCTATGGTGAAAAAGGATATATCCTCAGATAAAAACTAGTAAGAAGCTTTCAGAGAAACTGCTTTTTGATGTGTGAATTCATCTCACAGAGTTACTCTGTTATTTTCAGTGAGCAATTTGCTAACACTGTTTTCTTGGAATCTGCAATAGGATATTTCAGAGTGCATTGAAGCTTACGGTGACAAAGAAATATCCTCATATAAATAGTAGAAAAAAACTTTCTGAGTAACCACTTTGTTTCAATTCAACTCACAGAGTTACATGATTCTGTTCATGGATCAGTCTGGTAGCAATGTTTTGGGGAATCTGAGA
>NW_012101651.1:82513-108587 GCF_000951045.1 Mandrillus leucophaeus | reverse complement strand
GGAAATATCCTCAGATAAAAACTGGAAGGAAGCTTTCTGAGAAAGTTCTTTGTGATGTGTGAATTCATCTCACAGAGTTACACCATTCTTTTCATTGAGGAGTTTGGTAACAATGTTTTCAAGGAATATGCAATAGGATATTTGGTAGTGCATTAAAGGCTATGGTGACAAAGGAAATATCCTCAGAAAAAAATGGAAAGAATCTTTCTGAGAAACTTCTTTTTGGTTTGTGAATTCATTGCACAGTGTTACACAATTTTTTTCATGGATCAGTTTGGTAGCACTGCTTTTGGGGAATCTGAGAAGGGATATTTGGGATCTCGTTGAAGCCTACAGTGACAAAGGAAATATCCTTAGATAAAAACTAGAATGAAGGTTTCTGAGAAAGTTCTTTGTGATCTGTGAATTCATCTCTCAGAGTTACACCGTTCTTTTCATTGAGTAGTTTGATAACACTGTGTTCGTGGAATCTGCAACAGGATATTTTGGAGTGCTTTGAAGCCTATGGTGACAAAGGAAATATCCTTAGGCAAAAACCTAAAAGCAGTTTCTGGGAAACTGCTTTGTGATGTGTGAATTCATCTCACAGAGTTACCCTGTTCTATTCACTGAGCTGTTTCCTAACATTGTTTTTTTAAATCTGCAATGGGATATTTTTTTTAGCACATTGATGCTGATGGTGACAAAAGAAATATCCTCAGACAAAAACTAGATTGAATCTTTCTAAGAAACTGCTTTGTGATTTTTGAATTCATCTCAAAGAAATACACCTCATTTTTCATGGCGCAGTTTGGTAGCACTGCTTTGGGGGGTTTCTGAGAAGGGATTTCTTCGATTGCATTGAAACTTATGGAGACCAACGAAGTATCTTCAGTAAAATTGAGACAGAAACTGTTTGAGAAACTTCTTTGGGATATGTGAATTCATCTCAGAGAATTTTGCCATTCTTTTCATTGTGTGTTTTGCTAACACCTTTTTTGTGGAATCTGCAATGGGATATTCCAGAACACACAGAGGAATATGATGAAAAAGGAAATATCCTCAGAAAATAAACTGAAAGAAGCTTTCTGAGAAACACCTTTGGGATGTTTAAATTCATCTTACAGAGCTACACCATTCTTGTCATGCAGCAGTTTGGTTGCACTGTTTTTGGGGAATCTGAGAAGGGATATTTTGGATTGCATTGAAGCCTATTTTGACAAAGGAAATATCCTCAGATAAAAACTAGAAAGAAGCCTTCTGAGAGACTACTTTGTGATTAGTGAAATCATTACATAGAGATACACGATTTATTTATTGGATCAGTTTGCTAACACTGTTTTCCTGGAATCTGCAATAGGATATTTGAGAGCGCATTGAAGCCTTTGGTGACAAAGGAAATATCCTCAGACAGAAACCAAAAAGAAGCTTTCTGAGAAACTGCTTTCTGATGTGTCAATTCACCTCACAGATTTATACCGTTGTTTTCATCTAGCAGTTTGCTAACACAGTTTTCATGGAAACTGCAAAGGAATATTCATGAGCACATGGAGGCCTATGGTGAAAAAGGAAATATTCTCAGACAAAAACTAGAAAGAAGATTTCTGAGAAACTGCTTTGTGATTTGTGAATTCATTTCACAGAGATACACGATTCTTTTCATGGAGCAGTTTGCTAAGACTGTTTTCCTGGAATCTGCAAAGGGATATTTGGGAGCGCATTGAGGTCTAGGGTGAAAAAGGAAATATCCTCACATAAAAACTAGAAAGATGTTTTCTGAGAAGCTGTATGTGTTGTGTGAATTCATCTCACAGAGTTACACTGTTCTTTGCATTGAGAAGTTTGCTTACTCTCTTTTCTTGGAATCTGCAATCTGATATTTCAGAGTGCATTGAAAGTTATGGTGACAAAGGAAATATCCTCAGATTAAAAGTACAAAGAAGCTTACTGAGAAACGACTTTGTGTTGTTTTAATTCATCAAACTCAGTTACACGATTATTTACATGGAGTAGTTTGATGGCACTGTTTTTGGTGAATCTGAGAAGGGATATTTTGAATGGCTTTTGAACCTATGGTGACAAAGTAAATTCAATCAGATATAAACAAGAAAGACACTTCCTGAGAAACTGCTTTGTGATGTGTGAATTCAACTTACACAGTTACACTGTTCTTTTCATTCAGCAGTTTGCCAGCACTGTTTTCTTGGAATCTACAATGGGATATTTCAGAGCACTTTGAAGCTTATTGTAACGAAAGAAATATCCTCAGAAATAACTAGAAAAACGCTTTCTGAGAATCCACTTTGTAATTGTTGAATTCTTCTCTCAGGGTTACATGATACTTTCATGGAGCAGTTTGATAGCACTGCTTTTGGGGTATCTGAAAAGGGATATTTTGGATCACATTGAAGTCTATGGTGACAGAAGAAATATCCTCCAAAAAAAGTAGCAAGAACCTTTCTGAGAAAGTTCTTTGTGATGTGAGAATTCATCACACAGAATTATAACTGTCGTTTCATGGAGCAGTTTGCTAACACTCTTTTTATAGAATCTGCAAAGGTATATTTGGGTGCGCATTGAGGCCTATGGTAAAAAGGGAAATATCCTCAGATAAAAACTAGAAAGAAGCTTTCTAAGAAACTGCTTTGTGATGCGTGAATTCATCTCACATAGTTACACTGTTCTTTTCATTCAGCAGTTTGCCTACACTGTTTTCTTGGAATGTTCAAAGGGATATTTGGGAGCACCTTGAGGCCTATGCTGAGAAAGGAAATATCCTCAGACAAAAACTAGAAAGAAACTTTCTGAGAAACTGCTTTGCAATTTTTGAATTCATTTCATGGAATTACACGATTCTTTTTATTGCGCAGATTGCTAGCACTCTTTTCTTGGAATAAGCAAAGGAATATTTTGGAGCACATAGAAGTTCATGGTGACAAAGGAAATATCCTCAGACAAAAACTAGCAAGAAGCTTTCTGAGAAAGAAGTTTGTGATTTGGGAATTCATCTAACAGAGTTACATGATTCTTGTTTGACAGCACTGTTTGACAGCACTGTTTGTTGGGATTCTGAGAAGGGATATTTTGGGTCGCATTGAATCCCAAAGTGACAAAGGAAATATCCACATTTAAAAACTAAAAAGAAGCTTTCTGACAAACTGCTTTGAGATGTGTTAGTTCATCTCACACCATTACACAATTCTTTTCATAGAACAGTTTGGTAGCACTGTGTTTGGGGAATCTGAAAAGGGATCATTTGGATCGCATTGAAGCCTATGGTGACAAAGGAAATATCCTCAGATAAAAACTATAAAGAAGATTTCTGAGTAACTTCTTGGTGATATGTGAATTCACCTCACAGTGTTACATGTATCTTTTCATGGAGAAGTTTGCTACAACTGTTTTCATGGAATCTGCAAAGGGATATTTGGGAGCACATTGTGGCCTATAGTGAAAAAGGAAATATCCTCAGATAAAAACTAGAAAGAAGTTTTCTGAGAAACTGCTTTGGGTTGTGTGAGCTTATCTCACAGAGCTACAACATTCATTTCCTTGAGCAGTTTGATTACACTTTTGACGTGGAATCTGCAATAGGATATTTCAGAGTGCATTGAAGCCTATGGTGGAAACGGAAATATCCTCAGACAAAAACTAGAAAGAAGTTTTCTGAGCAACTGCTTTATGATGTGTTAGTTCATCTCACAGAGTTACATGATTCTTTTCATGTATCAGTTTGGTAGCACTGTTTTTGGGGGATATAAGAAGGAATGTTTTGGATGGCATTGAAGCCTATGGTGACTAATGATATATCCTCAGATAAAAACTAGAAAGAAGCTTTCTGAGAAAGTTATTTGTGATGTGTGAATTAATCTTACAGAGTTACAGCATTGTTTTCATGGAACAGTTTGCTAAGAGAGTTTTCATGGAATATGCAAAGGGATATTTGGGAGTGCATTGAGGCCTATAGTGAAAGAGTAAATATCCTCAGATAAAAACTAGAAAGAAGCTTTCTGAGAAACTGCTTTGTGACTTGGGAATTCATCTCACAGAGTTACATGATTCTTTTCAAAGAGGTGTTTGATAGCACTGTTTTGGGGGATTGCGAGGAGGATTATTTTGGATCACATTGAAACCTGTGGTGACAAAGGGAATATACTCTGATAAAAATAATAAAGAAGTTTTCTGAGAAGCTACTTTGTGACGTGGGAATTCATCTCACAATGTTGCACCTTTCTGTTCATGGAGCAGTTTGCCAACACTGTTTTCATGGAATATGCAAAGGGATATTTGGGAGCACGTTGAGGCCCATGGTCGATAAGGAAATATCATTAGATAAATACTGAATAGAACCTTCCTGAGAAACTGCTTTGTAAATGTGAATTCATCTCACAGAGTTGCAAAGTTCTTTTCATTTAACAGTCTGCTAACAATGTTTTCTTGGAATCTGCAATGGAATATTTCGCAGCACATTGAAGCTTACTGTGACTAAGGAAATATCTTCATATAAAAACTATAAAGAAGCTTTCTGAGAAACCGCTTTGTGATGTGTTAATTCATCTCCCAGAGTTACACGATTTGTTCAACGGATCAGTTTGGTAGCACTGTTTTAGGGGAAACTGAGAAGGTATATTTTGGATCACATTGAAGCTGATGGTGACAAAGGAAATACACTCAGATAAAAACTAGAAAGCGTCTTTCTGAATAAGTTTTTTGTGACATATGATTTCATCTCACAGACTTACACCATTCCTTCATTGAGCAGTTTGCTAACACTGTTTTTGTGCAATCTGCAATAGGATATTTGGGAGCACTTTGAATGGTGACAAAGAAAATATAATCAGATAAAGACCAAAAAGAAGCTTTCCGATAAACTGCTTTGTGACGTGTGAACTCAACTCACAGACTTACACTGATCTTTTCATTGAGCAGTTTGCTCACACTGTTTTCTTGGAATCTGCAATGGGATGTTTCAGAGCACATTGAAGTTATGGTGACAAGGAAATATCCACAGAAAGAGTCTAGAAAGAAGCTTTTTGAGAAACTGATTCATGATGTGTGATTTCATCTTACAGATTTTGGAACCTATTGACACTTATGGTGACAAAGGAAATATCCTCATATAAAAACTAGAAAGAAACTTTCTGAGAAACCTCTTTGTGATGTGTTAATTCATCTGACAGAGTTACACAATTCTCTTCATGGATCAGCTTTTCGGGAATCTAAGACGGGATATTTTGGATAGCTTGAAGCCTATGGTGACAAAGGAGATATCCTCAGAAAAAAACTAGCAAGATTCTTTCTGAGAAAGTTCTTTGTGATGTTTGAATTCATGTCACAGATTTATACCTTTCTATTAATGAAGCCGTTTTCTTTGAGTCTGTGAAGGGATATTTGGGAGAGCATTGAGGCATATAGTGAAAAAGGAAATACTGTCAGATAAAAACTAGAAAGAAGATTTCTGAGAAAGTGCTTTGTGATGTGTGAATTCATCTCACAGAGTTACACCGTTCTTTTCATTGAGCAGTTTGATAACACTGTTTCTGTGGAATCTGCAATAGGATATTTGAGAGTGCATTGAAGCCTATGGTGAGGAGGAAATATCCTCGGTTGAAAACTCAAAAGAAGCTTTCTAAGAAAGTGCTTTATGTTGTGTCGATTCATCTCACAGAGTTACACCGTTCTTTTCACAGAGCAGTTTGTTAACACTGTTATCGTGGAATCTGCAAAGGGATTTTTGGGAGCGATTTGATGCCTATTGTGAAAAAGAAAATATCCTCAGATAAAAACTAAACAGATGTTTTCTGAGAAACTGCTTTGTGATTCATGAATTCATCTCACAGAGTTACACTGTTCTTTTCACGGAGCAGTTGCTAACACTGTTTTCTTGGAATCTGCAATAGGATATTTCAGAGCGCATTGAAGCTTTTGGTGACAAAGGAAATATCCTCACATAAAAACTGGAAAGAAGCTTTCTGAGAAAGCACTTTGTGATGTCTTAATTCATTTCACGGAATTACATAATTCTTTTCAAGGATCAGTTTGTGAGCACTCTTTTTCAGGAATCTGAGAAGGGATATTTGGGATCGCATTGAAGCCTGCGGTGACAAAGGAAATATCCTCAGATAAAAACAAGAAAGGATCTTTCTGAGAGAGTACTTTGTGATATGTGAATTCATCTCACATTGTTACACCTTTATTTTCATGGAGTAGTTTGTTAACACTGTTTTCGTGGATTCTGCAAAGGGATATTTGGGAGTGAATGGAGGATTGTGGTGATAAAGAAATTATACTCTGATAAAAAAACAAAAATAAGATTTCTGTGAAACTGCTTTGTGATGTATGAATTCATCTCACAGAGTTACACCGTACTTTTCTTTGAGAAGTTTGTTAACACTTCTTGCATGGAATCTGCAATGGGATATTTGTGAGCTCATTGAGGCCTATGGTGAAAAGTAAAATATCCTCACACAAAAAATAGAAAGAAGCTTTCATAGAAAGTGTTTTCTTATTAGTGAATTCATGTCACAGAATTACATAATCCTTTTCATGAAGCAATTTGTTAACACTGTTTTCGTGGAAACTGCAAATGGATATTTGGGAGTACATTGATGCCTCTGGTGATAAAGGAAATATTCTCAGACAAAAACTAGAAAGAAGCTATCTGAGAAACTTCTTTGTGATGTGTGAATTCATCTTATAGAGTTGCACTGTTCTGTTCATTGAGCAGTTTGATAACACTGTTTTCGTGGAATCTGCAATAGGATATTTGGGAGCACATTGAAGCCTACGGTGACAAAGGAAATATCCTCAGATGAAAACCAAAAAGCTTTCTGTGAAATGCTTTGGGATGTGTGAATTCATCTCACAGAATTACACCATTCTTTTCACTGAGAAGTTTGCTAACGCTTTGTTCGTGGAAACTGCAATGGTATATTCTGGAGTGCATTGAGGAATATGGTGAAAAAGGAAATATAATCAGATAAAAACTAGAAAGAAGCTTTCCGAGAAACTACTTTGTGAGGGTGATTTAATCTCACAGAGTTACACCATTATTTTCATGGAGTAGTTTGGTAGCCTGTTTTTGGGGAATCTGAGAAGGGATATTTTGTATCACATTGAAAACTATGGTGACAAAGGAAATATCCTGAGAAAAAAACAGTAAAGAATCTTTCTGAGAAACCTTTGTGATGTGTGGATTCATCTCACAGATTTACACCTCCTTTTCACGGAGCAGTTTGCTAACACTACTTTTGTGGAATATGGAAAAGGATATTCCTGAGAGCATTGAGGCAAATGGTGACAAAGAAATTATCCTCAGACAAAGCTAGATGGAAGCTTTCTGAGAAACTGCTTTGTGATGTGTGCATTCACATCACATCGTTACTCTTGGATCAGTTTGCTAACACAGTTTCTGTGGAATCTGCAAGAGGATATTTATGTTGACAAAGGAATTATCCTCAGACAAAAACCAAAAAGAAGTTGTCTGGAAAACTACTTCATCATGTGTGAATTCATCTCACCGATTTAAAACTTTCGTTTCATGGAGCAGTTTGTTAACACTGTTTTCGTGTAATCTGCAAAGGGTTATCTGGGAGCAGATTGAGGCCTATAGTGAAAAAGGAAACAGCCTCAGATAAAAACTAGAAAAAAGCTTTCTGAGAAACTGCTTTGTGATGTGTGAGTTCGTCTTACAGAGTTATACCATTCTTTTCATTGGGCAGTTTGATAACACTTTTTTCGTGGACTCTGCAATAGGATATTTTGGAGCTCATTGAAGCCTATGGTGACAAAGGAAATATCCACTGGAAAAAAACAAAGGGAAGCTTTCTGTTAAACAGCTTTGTGATGTGTGAATTTTTCTCACAGAGTTACACCATTCTTTTCATTGAGAAGTGTGCTAACACTTTTTTCGTTGGATCTGCCATGAGATATTCGCGAGCGCCTTGAAGAATGTGGTGAAAAAGGAAATATCCTCAGATAAAAACTAGAAAGAAACTTTCTGAGAAACAGTTTTGTGATGTGTGAATTCATCTTACAGAGATACACTGTTCTTTTCATGGATCAGTTTGGTAGCACTGTTTTTGGGGAGTCAGAGAAGGGATATTTTAAATGGCATTGTAGCCTATGGTGACAAAGGAAATATCCTCAGATTAAAAACTAGAATGAAGCCCTCTGAGAAACTGTTTGTGATATGTGATTTACCTCACCGAGTTACACCATGATTTTCATTGAGTAGTTTAATAACACTGTTTTCTTGCAATCTGCATTGGGATATTTCAGAGCACATTGAAGCTTATGGTGACAAAGGAAATATCCTCATGTAAAATCTAGAAAGAAGCGTTCTGAGAAACTGATTTGTGATGTGTTAATTCACTTCACAAAGTTACAAGTTTCTTTTCATGGAAGAGTTTGGTGGCACTATTTATGGGTAATCTCGGAATGGTTATTTGGGATCGCATTGAAGCATATGGAGACAAAGGAAACATCCTCAAGTAAAAACTAGAAATAAGCTCTCTGAGAAAGTTCTTTGTGAAGTGTCAATTCCTCTTCACAGAATCACACCTGCCTTTTCATAGAGAAGTTTCCTAACACTGCATTCGTGAAATCTGCAAAGGGGTATTTGGGAGCACATTGAGGCCTATAGTGAAAAAGGAAATATCCTCAGATAAAAACTAGAAAGAAGCTTTCTGAGAAATTGCTTTGTGATGTGTGAGTTCATCTGACAGGTTACACCATTCTTTTCATTGAGCAATTTGATAACACTGTTTTCATGGAATCTGCAATAGGGTATTTGGGAGTGCTTTGAAGCTTGTGGTGACAAAGGAAATATCCTCAGATAAAAACCAAAATAAGCTTTCTGTGAAACTGCTTTGTGATGTGTCAATTCATCTCACAGAGTTACAATGTTCTTTTCATTGAGAAGTTTGCTAAAACTTTTTTCATGGAATCTGCAAAGGGATAATTGGTAGTGCATTGAGAAATATGGTGAAAAAGTAAATACCCTCAGATAAAAACTAGAAAGAAGCTTTGTGATGTGTGAATTCATCTCACGTATTTACACTGTTCTTTCATTGAGCAGTTTGCTGACATTGTTTTCTTGGATTCTGCAATTGGATATTTCAGAGCCCATTGAAGCTTATGGTGACAGAGCATATATCCTCAGACAAAAATTAGAAATAAGCTTTCTGAGAAAATTCTTTGTGTTTTTTGAATTCATCTCACAGAGTTTACCGATTCTTTTCATAGAGTTGTTTGGTAGCACAGTTTTTGGGTAACCTGAAAATGGATATTTTGGACTGTATTGAAGCCAATGATGACAAAAGAAATATATCCTCAGATGAAAAGCACAAAGAAGCTTTCTGTGAAAGCTCTCTGTGGTGTGTGATTTCATCTCACAGAGTTACAGCTTTCTTTTCCCCGAGAAGTTTGCTAATCCTGTTTTTCTGCAATCAGCAAAGCCATATTTGGAGCTCATTGAGGCCTATAGTGAAAAAGGAAATATCCTCTAATAATAACTAGAAAGAAGCTTTCTGAGAAACTGCTTTGTGATGTGTTAATTCATCTTACAGAGTTACACCATTCTTTTCATTGAGCAGTTTGATAACACTGTTTTCCTGGAATATGCAATGGGATATTTTGGAGTGCATTGAAGTCTATTTGGCAAAGGAAATACCCTAAGACAAAACTAGAAAGAAGTTTTCTGAGAAACTGCTTTGTGACTGGTTAATTCAGATCTCAGTGTTATATGATACTTTTCATGGAGCAGTTTGGTAGTACTGGTTTTGGGGTATCTGAGAAGGGATATTATGGATTGCATTGAAGCCTATGGTGACAACGGAAATATTCGCAGACAATAACTAGAAAGAAGCTTTCTGTATAAGTGCTTAGTGATGTGTGAATTCATCTCACAGGATTACATTATTCTTTTCATTGAGTAGTTTAATAACACTATTTTCGTGGAAGCTGCAAAGGGATATTTGAAGTGCATTGAGGCCTACAGTGAAAAATGAAATATCCTCAGATAAAAGCTAGAAAGACTATTGCTGAGAAACTCCTTTGTGATGTCTGAATTCATCTCACAGAGTTAAACTGTTCTTTTCTTTGTACTGTTTGATAACACTGGTTTCATGGAATCTTCAAGGGGATATTTGGGAGTGCATTGAATCCTATGGTAACACAGGATATAAACTCAGATAAACACAAAAGAAGCTTTCTGAGGAACTCCTTTGGAATGTGTGCCTTCATCTAACAGTGTGACATGGTTGCATTCATGGAGCAGTTTGCTAACTCTGATTTTGTGGAATCTGGAATAGGATATTTGGGAGCACATTGAAGCCTATGGTCACAAAGGAAATATTCTTAGATGAAAACAAGAAAGAAGCTTTCTGAGGAAATTCTTTGTGATGAGGGAATTCATCTCAGAGAGGAAAATCTTACTTTTCATGGAGAAATTTGCTAACACTGCCTTCCTGGTATCTGCAAAGTGACAATTTGGAGCACATTGAAGCCTGTGGTTAAAAAGGAAATATCCTCAGATAAAAACTAGAAAGAAGTTTTCTGATAAACTGCTTTGTGATGAGGGAATTCATCCCACAGAGTTACACCATTCTTTTCATTGAGCAGTTTGATAACACTGTTTTCTTCGAATCTGCATTGGCATATTTCAGAGCGGACAGAAGCTTATGGTGACAAAAGAAATATCCTCATATAAAAACTAGGAAGAAGATTTCTGAGAAACCACTTTGTGATATGTTAATTCATCTCATATGTTAATTCATGTGGTAAATGATTCTTTTGATGGATCAGTTTGATAGCACTGCTTTTGGGGAAAATGAGAATTGATATTTTGGATCGCATTGAAGCCATGTTGATATAGTAAATATCCTCAGATAAAAAGTAGAAAGAAGCTTTTTGAGAAACTCCTTTGTGATGTGTGAACTCATCTTACAGAGTTACACGATTATTTTATTGGAACGGTTTACCAACACTGTTTTCATGGACTCTGCAATAGGATATTTGGGAGCACATTGAAAACTATGGTGATAAAGGAAACATCCTGAGATACAAACCAAAAAGAAGCTTTCTGAGAAACTGCTTTGTGATGTGTGAATTCATCTCACAGATTTACATCTTTCCTTTCATGGAGCCATTTGCTAGCACTATTTTCATGGAATTCACAAAGGGATATTCATGAGCACATTGAGGTCTGTGGTGAAAAAGTATATATCCTCAGAAAAAAACTAGAAAGAAACTTTCTGAGAAACTACTTTGTGAGGCGTGAATTCATCTCACATAGTTACACTTTTCCTTTCATTGAGCAGTTTTGTAGTACTGTTTTTCGGGAATCTGAGAAGCAATACATTGGATGACATTGAAGTCTATGGTGACAAAGGAATTATACTTACACAAAAACTAAAGAGAAGATTTTTGAGAAACTACTTTGTGATTCCAGATTTCATGTCACAGACTTATACCTTTTTATTCATGGATCCTTTTGCTAACACTTTTTTCGTGGAATCTGCAATGGGGTATTTAGGAGCACTTGAAGGAATATAGTGAAGAAGGAAATATCCTCAGATAAAAACTAGAAAGAAACTTTCTGAGAAACAGTATTTTAGTGTGTGAATTCATCTCACAGAGTTACACGATTGTTTTCATGGAGTAGTTTGGTAGGCCTGTTTTGGGGCATCTGAGAAGGGACATTTTGGAACACATTGAAGCCTATGGTGAAAAAGGAAATATCCTCAATAAAAACTAGAAAGAACCTTTCTGAGAAACTGTTTTGTGATATGTGAATTCAATCACAGAGTTACAGGATTCTTTTCTTGGACCAGTTTGCTAACACTGTTTTTGTGGACTCTGCAATAGAATAGTTGGAAGTGCATTGAAGCCTATGGTGACAACGGAAAGATCTTCAGACAAAAACTAAAAAGCTTTCTGAGAAACCAGTTTGTGATGTGTGAATTAATCTCACAGATTTACACCTTTCTTTTCATGGAGCAGTATGCTAACACTATTTTCGTTTAATCTGCAAAGGGATATTCATGAGCAATTGAGGCCAACGATGAAAAAATAAATATTCTCAGATAAAAATTAGACAGAGTCTTTCTGAGAAACTGCATTGCAATGTGTGAATTCACCTCTCAGAGTTACACTGTTCTTTTCATTGAGCTATTTGCTCCCTCTTTTTCCTTGGAATCTGCAATGGGATATTGCGGAGTGCTTTGAAGTTTAATTTGACAGAGGAAATATCCTCATATAAAAACTAGAAAGAAGCTTTCTGAGAAAGCTATTTGTGATGTGCTATTTCATCTCACAGAGTTACACGATTCTTTTCATGGATCAGTTTGGTAGCACTGTTTATGGCGAATTTGAGAAGGGATATTTTGGATTGCATGGAAGCCTATGGTGACAGAGAAAATATCCTCAGATAAAAAGCAGAAAGAAGCTTTCTGACAAACTTCCTTGTGATTCGTGTATTCCCCTCACAGAGTAACACCTTTCTTTCCATGAAGCAGTTTGCTAACATTGTTCTCATGGAATCTGCGATTGCATATTCCAGAGCACTTTGATACCTACAGTGAAAAATGAACTTTCTTCAGATAAAAACTAGAAAGAAGCTTTCTGAAAAACAGCTTTGTGATGTGTGAATTCATCTTACAGAGTTTCACCATTCTTTTCATTGAGCATTTTGATATCACAGTTTTTGTGTAGTCTGCAATAACATATTTGGGAGTGCATTGAAGCCTATGGTGACAAAGGAAATATCCACAGATAAAAGTCCAAAACGAAGTTTCTGTGAAACTGCTTTGTGATGTGTGAACTCATTTCACAGAATTACACCTTTCTTTTCATTGAGAAGTTTGCTAACACTTTTTTCGATTAATCTGCTATGGAATATTGGGGAGCACATTGATTAATATGGTGAAAAAGGAAATACACTCAGATAAAAACTAGAAAGAAGTCTTTTGAGAAGCACCTTTGTGATATGTGAATTCGTGTCACAGAGTTACACCATTATTTTCATGTAACAGTTTGTTAGCACTCTTTTGGGGAATCTGAGAAGGGATACTTTGGGTCACATTGAAGCCTATGGTGACAAAGGAAATATCTTCAATTAGAAACTAGAAAGAGGATTTCTGAGAAACTACTTCACCATGTGTGAATTCATCTCACAGAGTTACACTGTGATTTTCATTTAGCAGTTTGATAACACTGTTTTTGTGGAATCCGCAAAGACATACTTGGGAGCACATTGAGGCATATAGTGAAAAGGGAAAAATCCTCATTTAAAAACGAGAAAGAATTTTTCTGGGAAACTGCTGTGTGATGTGTGAATTCATCTCACAGTGTTACACTGTTGTTTTCATTGAGCAGTTTGATAACAGTTTTCATGGAATCTGCTATATTCTATTTTGGAACACATTAAAGCCTTTGGTGACAAAGGAAATATCACCAGATAATAACTAGAAATAAGCTTTCTGAGAAACTGCTTTCTGATGTGTGAATATATCTCACACAGTTACACTTTTGTTTTCATTGAGCAGTTTGCTAACACTGTTTTCTTGGAATGTGCAATGGGATATTTCAGAGAACTTTGAAAGTTATGGTGGCAAAGGAAATGTTCTCATGTGAAAACTAGAAAGAAGCATTCTGAGAAATGGCTTTGTGATGTGCTAATTCATCTCACAGGGTTACATGATTCTTTTCATGGATCCGTTTTGTAGCACTGCTTTTGGGGAATCTGAGAAGGGATATTTTGGATTGCAAAGAAGCCTATGGTTACTCAGGAAATATACTCAGATAAAAACAAGAAAGAAGCTTTCTGAGAAAGTTCTTTGTGATGTGTGATTTCATCTCATCGAGTTACAACTTTCTTTCCATGGAGGAGTTTCCTGGCACTCTTTCCATGTAATCTGCAATGTGATATTTGGGAGGGCATGCAGGATTTCATCTCACAGAGTTACACCATTCTTTTCATTGAGAAGATGGGTAACTTTTTTTTGTGGAATCTGTGATGGGATATTCTAGTGTGCATTGGGGCCTATGGTGAAAAAGAAATATTCTCAGATAAAAACTAGAAAGAAGATATCTGTGAAACTGCTGTGTGATGTGTGAATTTATTCACAGAGTTACACCATTCTTTTCATGGAGTAGTTTGGTAGCACTGTTTTTGGGAAATCTGAGAAGGGACATTTTGGATCACATTGAAACCTATGGTAACAAAGGTAATATCATCTGATAAAAACAAGAAGGAAGTTTTCTGAGAAAGTAATTTGTGATGTGTGAATTCATCTCACAGAGTTACACCTTTCTTTTCATGAAGCAGTTTACAAGCACTGTTTTCATGGAATCTATAAAGTGATGTATGGGATTGCATTGAAGCCTACCCTGTAAAAGGAAATATGCTCAGATAAAAGGAAATATACTCAGATAAAAACTGGAAAGAAGTTTTCTGAGAAACTACTTTGAGATGGGTGAATTCATCTCACAGAAATACACTGGTGTTTTCATTGAGCAGTTGGAAGACACTGTTTTCGTGGAATCTGCAATAGGATATTTGGGAGTGCATTGAAGCCTATGTGACATAGGAAATATCCTCAGACAAAAATCAAAAAGAAGCATTTTGAGAAATTGCTTTGTGATGTGTGAAATCATCTCACATATTTACACCTTTCTTTTCTTGGAGCAGTTTGTTAGCACTGATTTCGTGGAATCTACAAAAGGATATTCGAGAATGCATTGAGGCCTATGGTGAAAAAGAAAATATCCTTAGACAAAAACTAGAAAGAAGATTTCTGAGAAACTGTTTTGGGATTTTTGAATTCACCTCACAGAGTTACACAATTCTTTTAATGGACCTGTTTGGTAGCATTGCTTTTGGGGAATGTTAGAAGGGATAATTTGGATCGCGTTGAAGTCTATTGTGAGAAAGGAAATATACTCAGATAAAAACTAGAAAGAAGCTTTCTGAGAAACTGCTATGTGATGTGTGAGTTGATCTCACAGAGTTACACCTTTCTTTTCATTGAACCGTTTGGTACCACTGTTTTTGGGGACTCTGCAAAGGGATTTTCAGGAGATCATATATGCCTCTGGTGAAAAAGGAAATATCTTCAGATAAAAACTGGAAAGAAGGTTTTTGAGAAGCTGTTTCATGAGGTGTATATTCATCACATGAAGGGAAGCCATTTTGTTCATTGAGCAGTTTGGCATCACTGTTTTTGTGGTGTCTGAGAAGGGATATTTGGGAGCACATTGTGGCTGATAGTTCAAAAGTAAATATGCAAAGATAAAAACTAGAAAGGAGCTTTCTGAGAAATGTCTTTGTGATGAGTGAATTCATCTCCCAGAGGTAAACCATTCTTTTCATTGAGCAGTTTGATAACCCTGTTTTAGTGGAATCTACAAAGGGATATTCAGAGAACAGAGAAGCCTATGGTGAAAAAGGAAACACCCTCAGATGAAAGCTAGAAAGAAGCTTTCTGAGATACTTTTTAGGGATGGTTGAATTCATCTCACAGAGTTAAATCTTTCCTTTCTTTGAGCAGTTTGATAACACTGCTTTTGTGGAATATGCAAAAGGATATTTGGGAGAGGATACAGGCCAAGTTTGAAACATGTAATATCTTCAGGTAAAAAATGGAGAGAAAGTTTCTGATAACTCCTGTGTGATGTGTGCATTCATCTCATAGAGTAAAGCTTTTTGTTGAGAGAGCAGTTTGGCATCATGGTTTTTGTGGTGTATGAGAAGGGATATTTGGGAGTGCATGGAAGTTGATGTAATAGGAAATATCCTGAGATAAAATCTAGAAAGAAGCTTTCTGAGAAATTTCTTTGTGATGGGTGAATTCATCACACAGAGTTACACTTTGGTTTTCTTTGAGAAGTTTGGTAGCACTGTTTTTATGGAATCTCCAAAGGGATATTTGTGAGCCCATAGAGGCCTAAGGTGAATAAAGAAAATTTTCCAGGTAAAAGCTGGAGAGAAGCCTTTGTGATGTGTGCATTTATCTCAATGAGCTAAACTTTTCCTTTGAGGGAGGACTTTGTCATCACTGTTTTTGTGGTGTCTGAGAAGGGACATTTGGGAGTGCATGGAAGCCTATGGTGACAAAGGAAATATCCTCAGACAAAAACCAGAAAGATACTTTCTGAGAAACTACTTCATGAAGTGTGAATTCACATCACAGATTTACACTTTTCTTTTAATGGAGCATTTTGCTAACACTATTTTCGTGGAATCTGCAAAGGGATATTTGGAAGCACATTGAGGCAAATGGTGAAAAAGGAAAAATCCTGAGACAAAAACTAGAAAGAAGCTTTCTGAGAAACTGCTTTGTGATTTGTGAATTCATCTCACAGAAGTACATGATTCTTTTCATGGAGAAGTTTGGTAGCACTGTTTTGGGGGAATCTGAGAAGGAATATTTTGGATCACGTTGAAGCCTAGAGTGACAAAGGAAATATCCTCAGATAAAATCTAGAAAGAAACTTTCTGAAAAACTTCTTTGTGATATGTGAATTCATCTCACAGAGTTACAGCATTCTTTTCATTGAGAAGTTTGCTAACACTTTTTTCATGGAATCTGCGATGGGATATTCTGGAGCGCATTGAGGACTATGGGAAAAAAGGAAATATCCTCAGATAGGAACTAGAAAAAAACTTTCTGAGAGACTGTTTTGTGATGGTTGAATTCATCTCACAGATTTAAATCTTTCCTTTCATTGAGCAGTTTGGTAACACTGTTATCGTGGAATATGCAAAGGGATATTCGGGAACAGATGCAGGCCAAGTTTGAAACAGGTAGTATCTTCAGGTAAAAACTGGAGAGAAAGTATCTGATAACTTCTTTGTGAAATGTGCATTCATCTCACAGAAGTAAAGCTCTCTGCTGAGAGAGCAGTTTGGCATCACTATTTTTGTGGTGTCTGAGAAGGGATATTTGGGAGTGTATGATAGATGATGGTGGAAAAGGAAATATCCTGAGATAAAAACTATAAAGAAGCTTTCTGGGAAATTTCTTTGTGATGGGTGAATTCATCACACAGATTAAACTTTTGTTTTCTTTGAGCAGTTTGGTAACACTGTTTTTATGGAAACTGCAAAGGGATATTTGGGAGTCCATAGAGGCCTAAGGTGAATAAAGTAAATTCTCTAGGTAAAAACTGGAGAGAAGCTTTGGATATACTCCTTTGTGATGTGTGCATTCATCTCAAAGAGTTAAACGTCTCTGTTAGGGAGTACATTGGCATCACTGTTTTTGTGGTATCTGAGAAGGAATATTTGGGAGCGTATGGAAGCTGATGGTGTTAAAGGAAATATCCTGAGATAAAAACTAGAAAGAAGCTTTCTGAGAAATTTCTTTGTGATGGGGGAGTTCGTCAAACAGATTAAACTTTTGTTTTCTTTGAGCAGTTTGGTAGCACTGATTTTATGGAAACTGCAAAGGGAAATTTGGGAACACTTAGAGGCCTAAGGTGAATAAAGAAAATTCTCCAGGTCAAAACTGGAGAGAAGCTTTTGGATATACTCCTTTGTGATGTGTGCATTCATCTCAAAGAGTTAAATGTTTCTGTTGAGGGAGTACTTTGGCATCACTGTTTTTGTGGTGTCTGAGAAGGGATATTTGGGAGTGCATTGAAGCCTATCAATGGAAATATCCTCAGACAAAATACAAAAAGATACTTTCTGAGAAACTGCTTTGTGATGTGTGATTTCATGTCACAGATTTACACCTTTCTTTCCATGGAACATTTTGCTGACACTATTTTCGTGGAATCTGCAAAGGGATATTCACAAGCGCAATGAGGCAAACGGTGAAAAAGGAAATATCCTCAGACAAAAACTAGAAAGAAATTTTCTGGGAAACTGCTTTGTGATTTGTGAATTCATCTCACAGAGTTACGTGATTCTTTTCATGGAGTAGTTTGGAAGCACAGTGTTTGGGGCATCTGAGAAAGAATATTTTTGATCATGTTGAAGTGAATGGTGACATGGGAAATATCCTCAGATAAAATCTAGAAAGAAAATTTTTCAGAAGCTTCTTTGTGATGTGTGAATTCATTTCATAGAGTTACACTGGTATTCTCATTGAGAAGTTTGCTAACACTTTTTTCGTGGAATCTGCAATGGGATATTCCAGAGTGCATTGTGGCCTATGGTGAAAAAGGAAATACCCTCAGTAAAAAGCTAGAAAGAAGCTTCTGGGAAACTACTTTTGGATGTGTGAATTCATCTCACAGAGATACAGTGTTGTTTTCATTGAGCTGTTCGATAACACTGTTCTCGTGGAATCTGAAATAGAATACTTTGGAGCACATTGAAGCCTATGGTGACAAAGGAAGTATCCTCAGAGCAAAACCAAAGGAAGCTTTCTGAGAAAGTGCTTTGTGATGAGTGAAGTCATCTCACAGTTTTATACCTTTCTTTTCATGGGGCAGTGTGTTAACCCTGTCTTTGTGGAATCTGCAAAGGGATATTTGGGAGTGCATTGAGGCCTGTAGTGAAAAAGGAAATATCCTCAGATAAAACTAGAAAGAAGGTTTCTGAGAAACTTCTTTGCAATGTGTGAATCCACCTTACAGAGTTACATCATTCTTTTCATTGAGCATATTGATAACACCGGTTTCGTGGAATCTGCAGTAGTATATTTGGGAGCACATTGAAGCCAATGTTGAAAATGGAAATATCCTCAGATAAAAATTACAAAGAAGATTTCTGAGAAAATGCTTTGTGACTTGTGAAGTCATCTCACAGAGTTACATGACACCTTTCATGGAACAATTAGGTAGCACTGTTTTTGGGGAATCTGAGAAGGGATATTGTGGATAGCAATGAAGCATATGGTGACAAAGGAAATATCCTGAGATAAAAACTAGAAAGAAGCTTTCTGAGAAACTTCTTTGTGTCTTGTGAAGTCATCTCACAGAGTTACATGACACCTTTCATGGAACAATTAGGTAGCACTGTTTTTGGGGAATCTGAGAAGGGATATTGTGGATAGCAATGAAGCATATGGTGACAAAGGAAATATCCTGAGATAAAAACTAGAAAGAAGCTTTCTGAGAATATGCTTTGTGATGTGTGAATTCATCTCACAGAGGTACACCTTTTTTTCATGGAGCAGCTTGATAACACGTTTTTCATAGAATCTGCTGTGTTATATTCTGTAGCACATTGAAGAATATGGTGAAAAAGGAAATATCCTTAGATAAAAACTAGTAAGAAGCTTCCTGAGAAACTTCTTTGTGATGTGTGAATTTATTTCACAGAGTTACACCATTCTTTTCATGGAGCAGTATGGTAGCAACACAATATTTGGGAGCACATTGAAGCCTATGGTGACAAAGGAAATATCCTCAGATAAAAACTGGAAAGAAGATTTCTGAGAAATTGCTTTCTGTTATGTGAATTCATCTCACAGAGTTACACTGTTCTTTTCATTGAGCAGTTTGTTAACACTGTTTTCTTGGAATCCACAATGGGATGTTTCAGAGCGCATTGAAGCTTATATTGACAAAGAAAATATCCTCAGAGAATAAATAGAGAGAAGCTTTCTGAGAAACAGCTTTCTGATTTGTGAATTCATCACACTAAGTTACACCTTTCTTTTCATGGAGCAGTTTGATAGCACTGTTTTTTGGGGAATCTGAGAAAGGTTATTTTGGATCACCTTGAAACCTATGGTGACAAAGGAAATGTCCTCAGGTAAAAACTAGGAAGAAGATTTCTAAGAAAATTCTTTGTGATGTGTGAATTCGTCTCACAGAGTTACACTGTTCTTTTCACTGACCAGTTTGCTAACACTGTTTTCTTGGAATCCACAATGGGATATTTCAGAGCGCATTTTAAGCTTATGGAGACAAAGGACATACCCTCATATATAAACAAGAAAGATGCTTTCTGAGAAACCATTTTGTAATTTGCTAATTCATCTCACAGAGTTACATGATTCTTTTCATGGATCACTTCGGTAACACTGTTTTTGTGGAATCTGGGAAGTGATATTTTGGATCGCATAGAAGCCTTGGTGACAAAGGAGCTATCCTCAGAAAAAAACCAAAAACACTTTCTGAGAAACTACTTTCAGATGTATGAACTCATCTCACAGAGTTACAGTGTTCTTTTCTTTTTATTTATTTATTTATTATTATTATTATACTTTAAGTTCTAGGGTACATGTGCATAACATGCAGGTTTGTTACATATGTATACTTGTGCCATGTTGCTGTGCTGCACCCATCAATTCGTCAGCACCAATCAACTCGTCATTTACATCAGGTATAACTCCTGTCTCTTATACACATCTAGATGTGTATAAGAGACAGTCCCTGTCTTGTGCCAGTTTTCAAAGGGAATTTTTCCAGTTTTTGCCCATTCAGTATAATATTGGCTGTGGGTTTTTCATAAATAGCTCTTATTATTTTGAGATACGTTCCATCAATACCCAATTTATTGAGCGTTTTTAGCATGAAGGGCTGTTGAATTTTGTCAAAAGCCTTTTCTGCGTCTATTGAGATAATCATGTGGTTCTTGACTTTGGTTCTGTTTAAACCGGATTCAGCAGCACATCAAAAAGCTTATCCACCATAATCAAGTGGGCTTCATCCCTGGGATGCAAGGCTGGTTCAACATTCACAAATCAATAAACATAATCCAGCATATATACAGTGTTCTTTTCATTGAGCAGTTTGCTAACACTGTTTTCACGAAATCTGCAATAGGATATTTAGATTACATTGAAGCTTATGGTGACATAGGAAATATCCTCAGATAAAAACCAAAAAGAAGCGTTCTGTGAAACTGCTTTCTGATGCATGATTTCAGCTCACAGAGTTACACTTTTATTTTCATTGAGAATTTTGCTACCATTTTTTTCATGGAATCTGCAATGGTTAAAAAGGAAATATCTTCAGATAAAAACTAGATAGAAGATTTCTGAGAAACTGCTTTGTGATGTGTGAATTCATGTCACAGATTTACATGTTTCTTTTACTGGAGCAGTTTGCTAACACTGTTTTCGTCTAATTTGCAAAGGTATACTTGAGAGCACATTGAGGCCTATGGTAAAAAACAAAATAACCTCAAACAAAAATTAGAAAGAAACTTTCTGAGAAACTGCTTTGAGATTTGTGCATTCATCTCACAGGGTTACACCACTCTTTTCATGGAACAGTTTAGTAGCACTGCTTTAGAGGAATCTGAGAAGGGATATTTTGGATCACATTGAAGCCTATTTTGAAAAAGGAAATATCCTCAGATAAAAACTAGAAAAAAGCTCTCTGAGATACTGCTTTGTGATGTGTGTACTCATCTCACAGAGTAGCACAACAGTTTTCTTGGAGAAGTTTGCTGAAACTGTTTTTGTGGAATCAGCAATGGGATATTTGGGAGTTCACTGAAGAATATGATGACAAAGGAAATAATCTCAGACAAAAACCAAAAAGAAGCTTTCTGAGGAACCAATTTGTGATGTGTGAATTAATCTCACAGATTTACACCTTTCTTTTCATGGAGCAGTATGCTAACACTATTTTCGTTTACTCAGCAAAGGGATATTCACGAGTGCATTGAGGCCCATGGTGAAAAAGGAAATATCCTCAGACAAAAACTTGAAAGAAGTTCTCTGAGAAATTGCTTTGTGATGTGAGAATTCATCTCACAGAGTTACACTGTTCTTTTCACTGAGGAGTTTGTTAACACAGTTTTGTTGGAATCTGCAGTGACATATTTTGTAGTGCATTGGAGCTTTCACTTACAAAGGAAATATCCTCATATAAAGACTAGAAAATTCTTTCTGAGAAACTGAGTTGTGGTGGGTTAATTCATCTCACAGAGTTACAAGATTCTATTCATGGATCAGTTTGGTAGCACTGTTTTGGGGTAATCTCAGTCGGGATATTCTCGATTACTTTGAAGCTCATGGTAACAAAGGAAATATACTCATATCAAAACTAGAAAGAAGCTTTCTCGGAAACTTATTCATGATGTGTGAATTCATTTCACAGAGTTACACGTTTCTTTTCATGGAACAGTTTGCTAACACTGCTTTCTTAGAATCTCTAAAGGCATATTTGGAGCACGTTCGGTTCTAGGGTGAAAAAGGAAATATCCTCACATAAAAACTAGAAAGAGTCTTTCTGAGAAACTGCTTTGTGACTGTCTCTTATACACATCTAGATGTGTATAAGAGACAGGTGTTACACTGTTCGCTCTACTGAGCAGTTAGCTAAAACTGTTTTCTCGAACTCTTCAATGTGATATTTTGTAGTGCATTGAAGCTTATGGTGACAAACGAAGTATCTTCATATAAAAACTAGAAAGCTTTCTGAGAAATGGCTTTGTGATGTGTTAATTCATCTCACAGAGTTACACAATGCTTTTCATGGATCAGTTTGGTAGCACTGACTTTGGGGAATCTTAGAAGGGATATTTTGGATCACATGAAGCCTATGGTGACAATGTAAATATCCTGAGATAAAAGCTACACAGAAGGTTTCTGAGAAACTTCACTATGATGTGGTAATTCATCTCACTGTGTTACACCTTTTTTTTAATAGAGCAATTTGCTCACACATTTTTCATGGAATCTGCAAAGGTTTATTTGGGAGCACGTAGAGGCATATGGTGAAAAAGGAAATATCCTCAGATAAAAACTAGAAAGAAGCTTTCTGAAGAACTGCATTGTGATTTGTGAATTTATCTCAAAGAGTTACACTGTTCTTTTCATTTAGCAGTCTGTTAACACAGTTTTCTTGGAATCTGCAATGGGATATTTTGGAGCACATTGAAGTTTATGGTATCAAAGGAAATATCTTCATATAAAAAATAGAAAGAAGCTTTCTGAGAAACCGCTTTGTGATGTGTTAATTCATCTCACAGAGTTAAATGATTCTTTCCATGGATCAGTTTGGTAGCGCTGTTGTTGGGGAAACCAAGAAGGGATATTTTGTGTCACATCGAAGTCCTTGGTGCCTAAGGAAATATCCTCAGATAAAAACTACCAAGAAGCTTTCTGAGAAAGTTCTTTGTGATGTGTGAATTCATCTTACAGGTTTACACCTTTTTTCATGGAGCTGTTTGCTAACACTGTTTTCATGGAATCTGCAAAGGGAAATTTGGGAGTGCATTGAAGTCTATGGTGACAAAGGAAATATCCTCAGATAAAAATTAGAAGGAAACTTTCTGAGAAACTGCATTGTGATGTGTGAATTCATCTTACAGAACTATGCCATTCTTTCATTGAGTCGTTTGATGACACTTTTTTGTGGAATCTGTAAAAGGATATTTGGGAGTGCATTTAAGTCTATGGTGACAAAGGAAATGTCCTCAGATGAAAACCGAAAAGAAGCTTTCTGAGAAACTACTTTGTGTCGTATAAACTCATCTCACAGAGTTACACTGTTATTTTCATTGCGCAGTTTGCTAACACCGTTTTCTTGGAATCTGCATTGGGTTATTTCGGAGCACATTGAAGCTTATGGTGACAAAGAAAATATCCTCAGACAAAAATTAGAAAGATTCTTTCTGAGAAACTGCTTTGTGAATTGTGATTTCATCTCAGAATTTCATGATTCTTTTCATGGAGCAGTATGTTAGCACTGTTTTTGAGGAATCTGATGAGGGACATTGTGGATCGCATTGAAGTCTACGGTGACAAAGGAAATATCTTCATATCAATAGTAGAAAGAAGCTTTCTGGGAAACTACTTTGAGATGTTTTAATTCATCTCACAGCATTCCACGATTCTTTTCATGGATCAGTCTGTTAGCACTGTTTTGGGGAATCTGAGAAAGGATATTTTGTATCGCATTGAAGCCTATGGAGACAAAGGAAATATTCTCAGCCAAAAACTAGAAAGAAGCTTTCTGAGAAAATTGTCTGCGATGTGTGAATTCATCTCCCTGAGTTACACCATTCTTTTCATGGTGGAGTTTGCTAACCCTGTTTTCGTGGAATCTGCAAAGGGATATTTGGAAGTGCTTTGAGGCCTACAGTGAGAAATGAAATATTCTCATAGAAAAACCAAAAAGAAACTTTCTGAGAAACTGCTTTGAGATGTGTGAATTTATCTCACAGAACTACATTATTCCATTTGTTATGCAGCTTGATAACACTTTTTTCGTGTAATGTGCAGTAGGATATTTGGGAGTGCTTTGAAGCCTATGGTGACGAAGGAAATAACCTCAGATAAAAACGTTTTCTGAACAACTGCTTTGTGACGTGTGAATTCATCCCTCAGAGTTACACTACTCTTTCATGGAGCCGTTTGCTAACACTGGTTTTGTGGAATATGAAAAGGGATATTTTTGATCGTTTTGAAGGCTATGGTGACAAAGGAAGTATCCCCAGATAAAATCCAGAAAGAAGCTTTCTGAGAAACTGCTTTTTAATGTGTGAATTCATCTCACAGTTTTACAAAACTCTTTCATGGATCCATTTGCTAGCACTGTTTTTGTGGAGTCTGAGAAGGATATTTTGGACCACTTTGAAGCCTATGGTGACAAAGGAAATATCCTCAGATAAAAATCAGAAAGAAGCTTGCTGAGAATAACTTTGTGGTTTTTGAATTCATCTCACAGAATTGCACCACTGTTTCGTGTAGCCATTGGCTAGCACTGTTTTTGTGGAATCTGAGAAGGGATATTTTTGATCGCTTTGAAGCCTATGATAACAAAGGAAATATACTCAGATATAAACCAGAAAGAAGCTTTCTGAGAAACTGCTTTGTGTTGTGTGAATTCATCTCGCAAATTCACAACACTCTTTCATGTAAGAGTTTGGTATCACTGTTTTTCTGGAATCTCAGAAGTGATATCATCGATAGCATTGAATCCCATGGTGAAAAATGAAATATCTTCAGATAAAAACTGGAGAAAAGTCTTCTCAGAAACTGCTTTGTGGAGTTTGAATATATCTCACAGTTATAACACTGCTTTCATTGAGAAGTTTGCTAACACTGTTTTCGCAGAATCTGCAATGAGATATATGTGAGCACACTGAGGCCTGAAACATCCTCAATTAAAAACAAGAAAGAAGCTTTCTGAGAAACTGCTTTGGGATGTGTGAATTCATCTCACAGAGGTACACTGCTCTTTCATGGAACCGTTTGTTAGCACTGTCTTAGTGGAATATGTTAAGGAATATTTTGATCACATTGAAGACTATGGTGACAAAGGAAATGTCCTCAGATAAAAACCAGAAAGAAGCTTTCTGAGAAACCGCTATGTGATGTGCGAATTCCACTCACAGAGTTACATCAGTCTTTCATAGAGCCGGTGGCTAGCAATGTTTTTGTGGAATATGAAAAGGGATATTTTGGATCGCTTTGAAGCCTATGGTGAAAAGGAAAATATTCTCAGGAAAAACTAGAAAGAAGCATTCTGAAAACCTGCTTTGTGATGTGTGACTGCATCTCACAGAGTTACAGCACTCTTTCATGGAGGAGTTTGCTAGCACTGTTTTTGTGGAATCACAGAAGTGGTATTGTGGATAGCATAGAATCTTATGGTGAGAAATGAAATATCCTCAGATAAAAACTGAACAGAAGCGTTCTCAGAAACTGCTTTGTGGTGTGTGAATTCATCACACAGGGGTACAACACTGCTTTCATTGAAGAGTTTGCTAACACTGCTTTTGCAGAATCTGCAGTGAGATATACGGGAGCAAACTGAGGCCTGAAATATCCTCAGATAAAAACAAGAAAGAATCTTTCTGAGAAACTGCTTTGTGATGTGTGAATTCATCTCACAGAGTTACACTACTCTTTCATGGAGCCGTTTGCTACCACTGTTTTTGTGGAATCTGAGAAGGGATATTTTTGATTGCTTTGAAGCCTATGGTGACAAAGGAAATATCCACAGATAAAATCCAGCAAAAAGCTTTCTGAAAAACTACTTTGTAATGTGTGAATTCATCTCAGAGTGTTACACAACTCTTTCATGGATACATTTGCTAGTGCTATTTTTGTGGAATCTGAGAAGTGATATTTTGGATCACTTTGAAGCCTATGGTGGCAAAGGAAATATTCTCTTGTAAAAACCAGAAAGAAGCTTTCTGAGAAACTGCTTTGTAGTATATGAATTCGTCACA
>NW_012101651.1:74971-80888 GCF_000951045.1 Mandrillus leucophaeus | reverse complement strand
TGTGAATTCATCTCGCAAATTCACAACACTCTTTCATGTAAGAGTTTGGTATCACTGTTTTTCTGGAATCTCAGAAGTGATATCATCGATAGCATTGAATCCCATGGTGAAAAATGAAATATCTTCAGATAAAAACTGGAGAAAAGTCTTCTCAGAAACTGCTTTGTGGAGTTTGAATATATCTCACAGTTATAACACTGCTTTCATTGAGAAGTTTGCTAACACTGTTTTCGCAGAATCTGCAATGAGATATATGTGAGCACACTGAGGCCTGAAACATCCTCAATTAAAAACAAGAAAGAAGCTTTCTGAGAAACTGCTTTGGGATGTGTGAATTCATCTCACAGAGGTACACTGCTCTTTCATGGAACCGTTTGTTAGCACTGTCTTAGTGGAATATGTTAAGGAATATTTTGATCACATTGAAGACTATGGTGACAAAGGAAATGTCCTCAGATAAAAACCAGAAAGAAGCTTTCTGAGAAACCGCTATGTGATGTGCGAATTCCACTCACAGAGTTACATCAGTCTTTCATAGAGCCGGTGGCTAGCAATGTTTTTGTGGAATATGAAAAGGGATATTTTGGATCGCTTTGAAGCCTATGGTGAAAAGGAAAATATTCTCAGGAAAAACTAGAAAGAAGCATTCTGAAAACCTGCTTTGTGATGTGTGACTGCATCTCACAGAGTTACAGCACTCTTTCATGGAGGAGTTTGCTAGCACTGTTTTTGTGGAATCACAGAAGTGGTATTGTGGATAGCATAGAATCTTATGGTGAGAAATGAAATATCCTCAGATAAAAACTGAACAGAAGCGTTCTCAGAAACTGCTTTGTGGTGTGTGAATTCATCACACAGGGGTACAACACTGCTTTCATTGAAGAGTTTGCTAACACTGCTTTTGCAGAATCTGCAGTGAGATATACGGGAGCAAACTGAGGCCTGAAATATCCTCAGATAAAAACAAGAAAGAATCTTTCTGAGAAACTGCTTTGTGATGTGTGAATTCATCTCACAGAGTTACACTACTCTTTCATGGAGCCGTTTGCTACCACTGTTTTTGTGGAATCTGAGAAGGGATATTTTTGATTGCTTTGAAGCCTATGGTGACAAAGGAAATATCCACAGATAAAATCCAGCAAAAAGCTTTCTGAAAAACTACTTTGTAATGTGTGAATTCATCTCAGAGTGTTACACAACTCTTTCATGGATACATTTGCTAGTGCTATTTTTGTGGAATCTGAGAAGTGATATTTTGGATCACTTTGAAGCCTATGGTGGCAAAGGAAATATTCTCTTGTAAAAACCAGAAAGAAGCTTTCTGAGAAACTGCTTTGTAGTATATGAATTCGTCACATAATGTTACACTGCTCTTTCAAGGAGCAGTGTGGTAGAACTTTATTTGTGGAATCTAAGAAGGGATATTTTGGATTGCTTTGAAGCCTATGGTAACAAAGGAAATATCCTCAGATAAAACTTGAAAAAGCTTTATGAGAAACTGCTTTGTGATCAGTGTATTCATCTCACAGAGATACACCTTTCATTACATTGAGCAGTTTGCTAACACTGTTTTCGTGGAAACTTCCATGGGATATTCCGAGGGCATTGAGTCCTATGGTGAAAAATTAAATATCCATAGATATGTACTGGAGGGAGGCCTTCTGAGAAACTGCTTTGTGATATGTGAATTCATCTCACAGAGCTACACCACTCTTTTCCTTGAGAAGTTTCCAAACAATATGGTCACAGATTCTACAATGGGGTATGCAGGAGCACATCGATACCTGAAATATTGTCAGATAAAATCAAGAAAGAAGCTTTCTGAGAAACAGCTCTGTGATGTGTGAATTCATCTAACAGAGTTATACCACTCTTTCTTGGAGCCATTGGCTAGCAGTGTTTTTGTGGACTCTGAGAAGTGATATTTTGGATCACTTTGAAGTGTATGTTGACAAAGGAAATATCCTCCAATATAATTTTGAAGGAAGACTTCTGAGAAACTGCTTTGTGATGTGTAAATTCATCTCACAGTGTTACACTACCGTTTCATGGATCCGTATGCTAGTACTGTTTTTGTGGAATCTGAGAAGGGATATTTTTTTTTGCTTTGAAGCCTACTGTGACAAAGGACATATATTCAGATAAAAACCGGAAAGAAGGTTTCTGAGAAACTGCTTTGTGATATGTGAATTGATCTCAAAGTGTTACACAACTCTTTCATGGATCCGTTTTCTAGCACGGTTTTTGTGGAATCTGAGGTGGGATATTTTGGATCGCTTTGCAGCCTATGCTGACAAAGGAAATATCCTCAGACAAAAATCAGAAGCAAGCTTTCTGAGAAATAGCTTTGTGATTTGTGAATTTATCTCACAGAGTTACACCACTCTTTCATGTAGCCGTTGGCTAGCACTGTTTTCTTGGAATCTGAAAAGGGATATTTTTGATAACTTTGAAGCCTATGGTGACAAAGGATGTATCCTCAGATTAAATCCAGAAAGAAGCTCTCTGAGAAACCACTTTGTGATTTCTGAATTCATCTCACAGGTTTACACCACTCTTCCGTTGAGCCATTGACTACCACTGTTTTTGTGGAATCTGAGAAGTGATATTGCCTTGAGGCCCTTGTTTAAAAAGGAAATATCCTCAGATAAAATCCAGATAGAAGCTTTCTGAGAAACTTCTTTTTGATGTGTGAATTCATCTCGCAGTATTACACAACTCTTTCATGGAGCCGTTTGCTAGCACTGTTTTTGTGGAATCTGAGAAGGGATATTTTGGATCACTTTGAAGCCTATGGGGACTTAGAAAATATCCTCTGATAAAAAGTTGAAAGTAGCGTTCTGAGAAACTGCTTTGTGATGTGTGAATTCGTCTTACAGAGTTACACTACTCTTTCATTGGATCCGTTGGCCAGCACTGCTTTTGTGGACTCTGAAAAGGGATAGCTTGATCACTTTGAAGTCTATAGTGACAATGGAAATATCCTCAGATAAAAATCAGAAAGAAGCTTTCTAAGAAACAGTTTTGTGATTTGTGATTTCATCTCACAGAGTTACACCACTCTTTTGTGGAGCCATTGGTAAGCACTGTTTCTGTGGAATCTGAGAAGTGATATTTTTGATCGCTTTGAAGCCTATGGTGACAAAGGAAATATCCTCAGATGAAAACTAGAAGGAAGCTTTCTGAGAAACTGCTTTGTGATGTGTGAATTCATCTCACAGAGTTGCACCACTCTTTCATGGAGGAATTTGCTAGCACTCTTTTTGTGGAATCACAGAAGTGATATTTTGGACAGCTTAGAATCCTATGGTGAGAAGTGAAATATCCTCAGATAAAAACTGCACAGAAGCCTTCTTAGCAACTGCTTTGTGTTGTGTGACTTCATCTCACAGAGTTACACCATTGCTTTCATTGAGAAGTTTGCTAACACTCTTTTCGTGGAATCTGCAATGAGATATACGCGAGTGCATTGAGGCACATGTTAAAAAAGGAAATACCTTCTGATAAAAAGAAGAAAGAAGCTTCCTGAGAAACTCTTTTGTGTTGTGAGAATTCATCACACAGAGTTACACTACTCCTTCATGGAGCCGTATGCGAGCACTGTTTTTGTGAAATCTGAGAAGAGATATTTTTGACTGCTTTGAAGCCTATGGTGACAAAGGAAATATCCTCAGATAAAACCAGAAAGAAGGTATCTGAGAAACTGATTTTTGGTGTGTGAATTCATCTCATAGTGTTACACACCTATTTCATGGAGCCGTTTGCTAGCACTGGTTTTATGGAATCTGAGAAGGGTTCATTTGGATCGCTTTGAAGCCTATGGAGAGAGGGGAAACATCCTCTGACAAAAACCAGAATGAAGCTTTCTGAGAATCTGCTTTGTGATGTGTGAATTCATCTCACAATATTACACATCTCTTTCATGGAGCAGTTTGCTAGCACTGTTTTTATGGAATCTGAGAAGGGATACTTTTGATTGCTTTGAAGCCTAATGTGACAAGGGAAAAGCCTCAGATAAAAACTAGAAAGAACCTTTCTGAGAAACTGCTTTGTGTTGTGTGAATTCACCTCACAGTATTACATTACTCTTTCATGGAGGAGACTGCTAGCACTGTGTTTGTGGAATCACGGAAGTGATATTTTGGATAGCATAGAATCCTATGGTGAGAAATGAAATATCCTCAGATAAAAACTGGACAGAACCCTTCTCAGAAACTGCCTTGTGCTGTGTGAATTCATCTCAGAGATTTACACCATTGCTTTCATTGAGAAGTTGGCTAACACTCTTGTTGCAGAATCTGCAATGAGATATATGGGAGCGCATTGAGGCCCATGTTTAAAAAGGAAATATCTTCGGACAAAAAGAAGAAAGAAGGTTTCTGAGTAACTGATTTGTGATGTGTGAATTCATCTCAGAGTGTTACACAACTCTTTCATGGAGCCGGTTGCTAGCACTGTTTTTGTGGAATCTGAGAAGGGATATTTTGGATCACTTTGAAGCCTTTGGTGACAAAGGAAATATCCTCAGAGAAAAACCAGAAAAAAGCTTTCTGTGAAACAGCTGTGTGATTTCTGAATTCATCTCACAGAGTTACACCACTCTTTCGTGGGACCACTGGCTAGCACTGTTTTTTTGGATTCTGAGAGGGGATATTTTTGATTGCTTTGAAGCCTATGGTTCCAAAGAAGTATCCTCTGAGAAAAACTAGAAAGAAACTTTCTGAGAAACTGCTTTTTGACGTGTGAATTCATCTAAAAAATTAACAACACTCTTTCATGGAAGATTTTGGCAACACTGTTTTTGTGGAATCACAGAATTGATATCTTTGATAGCATTGAATTCCATGGTGAAAAATGAAATATCCTCAGATATAAACTGGAGAGAAGCCTTCTCAGAAACTGATCTGTGGTGTGTGTATCCATCTCACAGAGTTTCAACACTGCTTTCATTGAGGTATTTGCTAACATTGTTTTCACAGAATCTGCCATGAGATATACGGGAGGGCATTGAGGCCTGAAATATCCTCAGATAAAAACAAGAAAGAATCTTTCTGAGAAACTGCTTTGTGATGTGTGAATTCATCTCACAGTTACACTACTGTTTCATGGATCCGTTTGCTACCACTATTTTTGTGGAATCTGAGAAGGGATATTTTTGATTGCTTTGAAGCCTACGGTGACAAAGGAAATATCCTTAGATAAAAACCAGAAAGAGGCTTTCTGAGTAACTGGTTTGTGATTTCTGAATTCATCGGACTTTGTCATCACTCTTTCATGGAGCCGTTGGCTAGTCATATTTTTGTGAAATCTTAGAAGTGATATTTTAGATCACTTTGATGCCCATGGTAACAAAGGAAATATTCTCAGTTAAAAACTAGAAAGAAGCCCTCTGAGAAACTGCTTTGTAAGTTGTGAGTTCATCTCACAGAGCTACACTACTCTTTCATGGAGGAGTTTGCTAGCAGTGTTTTTGTGGAATCTCAGATGTGGTATTTTGGATAGCATTGAATCCAATGGTGAAAAATGAAAAATCCTCAAATAAAAACTGGAGAAAAGCCTTCTCAGAAACTGCTTTGTCGTGTGTGAATTCATCTCACAGAGTTACATCATTGCTTTCATCAAGAAGTTTGCAAACACTGTTGTTGCAGAATCTGCAGTGAGACACACAAGGGCACATTGAGGCCTGAAATATCCTCAGATAAAAACTAGAAAGAAGGTTTCTGAAAAAGTGATTTGTGATGTGTAAATTCATCTCACAGAGTTACACTACTCTTTCATGAAACCATTTGCTAACACTGGTTTTGTGGAATCTGAGAAGGGACACTTTTGTTTGCTTTGAAGGCTATGGTGACAAAGGAAATATCCCCAGATAAAATCCAGAAAGAAGCTTTCTGAGAAACTGCCTTTTAATGTGTGA
>NW_012101651.1:70997-74826 GCF_000951045.1 Mandrillus leucophaeus | reverse complement strand
TTTGTGATGTGTGAATTCATCACACAGTGTTACACAAATCTTTCATGGAAACGTTTGCTAGCACTGTTTTTGTGAAATCTGAGAAGGGATATTTTGGATCGCTTTTAGGCCTATGGTGACAAAGGACATATCGTCAGATAAAAAGTAGAAAGAAACTTTGTGAGAAACTGCTTTGTGATGTGTGAATTCATCTCACAGTGTTACACCACTGTTTCATGGAGTTTCCTAACACTGTTTGTGTGGCATCACAGAAGTGATATTTTGGATAGCATAGAATCCTATGGTGAGAAATGAAATATCCTCAGATAAAAACTGGTGAGAAGCCTTCTCAGTAACTGCTTTGTGGTGTGTGAATTCATCTCACAGATTTACACCATTGCTTTCATTGAGAAGTTTGCTAACACTGTTTTCGCAGAATCTGCAATGAGATATACAGGAGATCTTTGATGCCTGTGTTTGAAAAGGAAATATCTTCAGATAAAAAGAAGAAAGAAGCTTTCTGAGAAACTGTTTTGTGATGTGAGAATTCATCACACAGAGTTACACTACTCTTTCATGGAGCACTTTGCTAGGATTGTATTTGTGGAATCTGAGAAGAGAAATCCCCTCATATAAAAATTAGAAAAAAGCTTTCTGAGGAAATGTTTTCTGATATGTGAATTCATTTCACAGCGTTACACTGTTCTTTTCATTGAGCAGTTTCATAGCACTCTGTTTGGGCAATCTGCAACGGGCAATTTTGGGGTGCCTTGAAGTCTTTGGTGTCAAAGGAAATATCCTCATATAGAAACTAGTGAAATATCCTCAAAAAGAGAAATGAAATATCCTCATATAAAAACGTTCGTGATGGGTTGATTCATCTCATAGAGTTACATGATTCTTTTTATGCAGTAGTTTTGTTGCACTGTTTTTGAGGAATCAGAGAAGAGATATTTTTGATCACATTGAAGCCTATGATAACAAAGTAAACATCCTCAGATAGAAACTAGAAAGAAGCTTTCTGAGAGACTGCTTTGTGATGTGTGAATTCATCTCACAGAATTATTCATCTCCCAGAGTTACACTCTTCTTTTCACTGAGCAGTTTGATAACACTATTTTCTTGGAATATGCGATGGGATAGTTCAGATCACTTTGAAGCTTATGGTTACAAAGGAAATATCCTCATATAAAAATTAGAAAGAAACTTTCTGAGAAACTGCTTTGTGATGTGTTAATTCACCTCACAGAGTTACACTATTCTTTTCACAGATAAGTTTGGTAAAACTGTTTTATGGGAATCTGAGAAGGGATATTTTGGATCGCATTGAAGCCTAAGGTGACAAAGGAAATATCCTCAGATAAAAGCTAGAAAGAAGCTTTCTGAGAAACTGCTCTGTGATGTGTGAATTCATCATACAGAGGTACACAATTCGTTTCATGGAACAGTTTGATAACACTGTTTTCGTGGAATCTGCAATAGGGTAATTTGGACAGTATTGAAGCCTAGGGTGACAAAGGAAATATCCACAGATGAAAACCAAAAAGAAGCTTTCTGTGAAACTGCATTGTGATGTGTGAAATCATCCTACAGAGTTACACCATTCTTTTCATTGAGAAGTTTGCTAACACGTGTTCCAAGGAATCTACAATGGGCTATTCCGGAGCACATTGAGGAATATGGTGAAAAAGAAATATCCTCTGTTAAAAACTAGAAAGAAATTATCTGATAAACAGCCTTAGATGTGTGAATTAACCTCACAGAGTTACACCACTCTTTTCATAGAGCAGTTTTGTGGCACTCATTTTGGGGAATCTGAGAAGGGATTCTTTGAATAGCATTGAAGTCTAAGGTGACAAAGGAAATATCCTCAGATCAAAACTAGAAAGAAGCTTTCTGAGAAACTGGTTTGTGATGTGTGAGTTCAACTTTGTAATGTGTGAATTCAACTCACATATTTACATGACACTTATTTTGCAGCTTGCTAACACTGTTTTCATGGAATCTACAATAGGATATTTGGGAACGCATTGAAGCCTGTATTGACAAAGGAAATATCCTCAGACAAAAACCAAAAAGATGCTTTCTGAGAAACTGCTTTGTGATGCGTGAATTCACCTCAAAGATTTACACCTTTCTTTTCATGGAGCACTTTTCTAACACTATTTTTGTGGAATCTACAAAGAGATATTCGGGAGCGCATTGAAGCCTATGGTGAAAAAGGTAATATCCTCAGACAAAAACTAGAAAGAAGCTTTCTGAGAAACTGCTTTGTTATTTGTGAATTCATCTCACAGAGTTACTTGATTCTTTTCATGGAGCAGTTTGGTAGCATTGTTTTTGGGAAATCTGAGAGAGGATATTTGGGATCACATTGAAGTCTATGGTGACGAAGGAAATATCCTCAGATGAAAACTGGAAAGAAGCTTTCTGAGAAACTGCTTTGTGATGTGTGAATTCATCTCATAGAGTTACACCATTCTTTTCATGGAGCACTTTAATAGCACTGTTTTGGGAGAATTTGAGAAGGGATATTTTGGATCACATTGAAGCCTATGGTGAAAAAGGAAATATCCTCAGATAAAAACAACAACGAATCTTTCTGGGAAACTTCTTTGTGATATACGTATTCATCTCACAGAGTAGCACGATTCTTTTCTTGGAGCAGTTTGGTAAAACTGTTTTCACGGAATCTCAAATGAGATATTTGGGAGTGTATTGAAGCCTATGGTGGCAAAGGAAATATCCTCAGACAAAAAGCAAAAAGAAGCATTCTAAGAAACTGCTTTGTGATGTGTGAATTCATCTCACAGATTTACACCATTCTTTTCATGGAATAGTTTGCTAACACTATTATTGTGGAATCTGAAAAGGGATATTCGCTAGCTCAATGAGGCCTGTAGTGAAAAAGCAAATATCCTCAGACAAAAACTAGAAAGAAGCTTTCTGTGAAACTGCTTTCTGACTTGTGAATTCATCTCATGGATTTACACGATTCTTTTCATGCAACAGCTTGGTAACACTGTTTTTGAGGATCTGAGAAGGGATATTTTGGATCTCATTGAAGCCTATGGTGACAAACGGAATACTCTCATATAAAAACAAGATAGAAGCTTTCTGAGAAACAGATTTTTAATGTGTGTATTCCTCTCAAAGAGTAGCACAATTCTTTTCTTGGAGCAGTTTGCTAAAACACTTTTTGAGGATCTGCAAAGGGATATTTGGGAGCTCATTGAGGAATATGGTGAAAAAGAAATTATCCTCAGATAAAGAGTTGAAGGAAGCTTTCTGAGAAACGGTTTTGTGATGTGAGAATTCATCTCATCGTGTTACACCACACTTTTTATGAAGATGTTTATTAGCACTGGTTTTGGAGAATTTGAGAAGGAATATTTGGAATTGCATTGAGGCCTACAGTGACAAAGGAAATATCCTCAGATAAAAACTAGAAAGAAGCTGTCTGAGAAACTGCTTTGTGATGTGTGAATTCATCTCAGAGAGTTACAATGTTGTTTTCATTGAGCACTTTGTGAACACTGTTTTCTTTTAATCTGCAATCGGATTTGATATTTCAGAGTTCATTGAAGCTTCGGGTGACAAAGGAAATAACCTCATATAAAAATGAGAAAGAAGTATTCTGAGAAACTGCTTTGTGATATCTTAACTCATCTCACAGAGTTACACGGTTCTTATCATGTATCACTTTGGTAGCCCTGTTTTTGGGGAATTTGCAATAGGATATATAAATATCCTCAGACAAAAACCAAAAAGAAACTCTGAGAAACTGCTGACTGATGTGTGAATTCATCTCAGAGATTTACACCTTTCTTTTCATGGAGCAGTTTGCTAA
>NW_012101651.1:43000-70777 GCF_000951045.1 Mandrillus leucophaeus | reverse complement strand
CAATGACTTTCTTCACAGAATTGGAAAAAACTGCTTTAAAGTTCTTATGGAACAAAAAGCAAAACATTACCAAGACAATCCTATGTCAAAAGAACAAAGCTGGAGGCATCACGCTACCTGACTTCAAACTATACTACAAGGCTACAGTAACCAAAACAACATGGTACTTTTACACTGTTAGTGGGATTGTAAACTAGTTCAACCATTGTGGAAAACAGTATGGTGATTCCTCAAGGATCTAGTACTAGAAGTACCATATGACCCAGCCATCTCATTACTGGGGATATACCCAAAGGATTATAAATCATGCTGCTGTAAAGACACATGCACAAGTATGTTTATTGTGGCACAATTCACAATAGCAAAGACTTGAAATCAACCCAAATGTCCATCAGTGACAGACTGGATTAAGAAAATGTGGCACATATACACCATGGAATACTATGCATCCATAAAACAGGATGAGTTTGTGTCCTTTGTAGGGACATGGATGCAGTTGGAAACCATCATTCTCAGGAAACTATCACAAGAACAGAAAACCAAACACCACATGTTCTCACTCATAGGTCTGAATTGAAAATTGAGATCACTTGGACATGAGAAGGGGAACATCACACACTGGGGCCTATTATGGGAAGGAGAGGGAGGGATGACATTGGGAGCTAAACCTGATATAAATGACAAGTTGAAGGGTACTGACGAGTTGATGGGTGCAGCACACCAACATGACACATGTATACATATGTAACAAACCTCCATATTGTGCACATGTACCCTAGAGCTTAAAGTATAATAAAAAATAAAAAAAAATTAATAAATAACATACTACTTGTAGCACTGGACTAGGTTTGGGGTATACAGTACTGAACAAAGCAAAAAAAAAAGAGAAAAAAGAAAAAAAAGGAAATATCCTAATATAAAAACTAGAAAGAAGCTTTCTGAGAAAATGTTTTGAGATGTATTAATTCATCTCACAGAGGTACTCATTTTTTTCCATGGAGCAGATTGTTAGTACTGTTTTTGTGTAATATTAGCAGGGATACTGTGAATCACATTGAAGCCCATGGTGACAAAGGAAATATCCTCAGATAAAAACTTGAAAGAAGCATTCTGAGAAACTTCTATGTGATGTGTGAATTCATCTCACAGAGTTACACTGTTCTTTTTAGTGAGAAGTCTGCTTAAACTGTTTTCATGAAATCTGCAATAGGATATTTGGGAACGCATTGAAGCCTATGCTGACAAAGGAAATATTCTCAGATAAAAACGGAATAGAAGCTTTCTGAGAAACTGCTTTGTGATGTATCAAATTGTCCCATAGAGTTACACTGTCCTTTTCATTGAGTAGCTTGCTAACACTGTTTTCCTGGAATCTGCAATGGGATATTTTGGAGCGCATTGAAGCTTATGTTGACAAAGGAAGTATCCTCAGACATCTAGAAAGAAAACTGCTTTCCAATTTGTGAATTCACCTCAGAAACTTACAATTTCCTTTCATGGAGCAGTTTGTTAGCAATGATTTTGGGGATTCTGAGAAGGGACATTTTGGATCACATTGAAGCCTGTGATGCTAAAGGAAATATCCTCAGATAAAAAATAGAAAGAAGCTTTCTGAGAAACTGCTTTGTGATGTGTGTATTCATCTTACAGAGTAGCATGATTCTTTTCTGGGAGCAGTTTGATAAAACTGTTTTCGTGGAATCTGCAATAGGATATTTGGGAGCGCATTGAAGCCTATGGTGACCAAGGATATATCCTCAGACAAAAAAACAAAAGGCAGCTTTCTGAGAAACTGCTATGTGATGTGTGAACTCATCTCACAAGTTTACACCTTTCTTTTTGTGGAGCAGTTTCCTAACACTATTTTCGTGAAAACTGCAAAGGGATATTCACCAGCGCAATGAGGCCTGTTGTGAAAAAGGAAATATCCTCAGAGAAATACTAGAAAGATTTCTATGAAAATACTTTATGATTTGTGAATACATCTCACAGATTTACACGATTCTTTTCATGGAGCATTTCCGTAGCACTGTTTTTGGAGAATCTGAGAAGGGCTATTTTGGATCACATTGAAGCCTATGGTGATAAAGGGAATATTCTCAGATAAAAACCAGATGGAAGCTTTCTGAGAAACTGCTTTGTGATGTGTGTGTTCATCTCAGAGAGTAGCACGATTGTTGGAGCAGATTGTTGAAACTGTTTTCGGGAAATCTGCAAAGGAATACTTGAAAGCACATTGAGGAATATGTGAAAAACGAGATATCCTCAGGTAAAAACTAGAAAGAAGCTTTCTGAGAAACAGTTTTGTGATGTGAGAATTCATCTCACAGAGTTACACCACAATTTTCATGAAGCAGTTTGGTAAGACTGTTTTTGGGGTTCCTGAGAAGGGATATTTGGATGATATTAAAGAGTATGGTGACAAGAGAAATATCCTCAGATAAAAACTAGAATGAAGCTTTCTGAAAAACTGCTTTGTGATGTGTGAATTTATCTTACCGAGTTACACTGTTCTTTTCATTGAACAATTTGCTAACGCTGTTTTCTTGGAATCTACAATGGGATATTCTGGAGTGCATTGAATCTTATGGTGAAAAAGGAAATATCCTCAGACAAAATGGAGAAAGAATCTTTCTGATAAATTGCTTTCTGATTTGTGAATTCATCTCACAGAATTACATGTTTCTTTTAATATATCAGCTTGTTAGAAGAGTTTTTGGGGAATCTGGAAAGGGATATTTGTGATAGCATTGAAGCCTACAGTGAAGAGGAAATATCCTCAGAGAAAAACTAGAAAGAAGTTTTCTGAGAAAGTTCTTTGTGATATGTGAACTCATCTCACATAGTTACACCTTCCTTTCCATGGAGCAGTTTGCTAACACTGTTTTCGTGGAACCTACAAAAGGATATTTTGGAGCACACTGAGGCCTATGGTGAAAAAGGAAAACTCCTCAAATGAAAACTAGAAAGAAGCTATCTGAGAAAGTTCTTTGTGATGTGTGAATTCATCTCAAAGAGTTATACCTTTCTTTTGACGGAGCAGTTTGCTAACACTGTTTTTGTGTAAACTGCAAGGGGATATTTGGGGTTGCATTGAGGCGTATGGTGAAAAACTAATTATCCTCAGATAAACACTAGAAGGAAGCTTTCTTAGAAACTGCTTTGTGATGTATGAATTCATCTCGGAGAGTTACACTGTTCTGTTAACACTTTTTGTGGAATCTGCAAAGGGATATTTGGGAGTGCATTGCCTATAGTAAAAAAGGAAATATCTTCAGATAAAAATTAGAAGGAAGCTTTATGAGAAACTGCTTTGTGATGTGTTAATTCATCTCACAGAGTTGCACTATTCTTCTCATGGAGCAGGTTGGTAAAACTGTGTTTTGGGGATCAGAGAAGGGATATTTCGGATCACAGTGAAGTCTATGTTGACAAAGGAAGAACCCTCAGATGAAAACTAGAAAGAAGCGTTCTGAGAAATCTCTTTGTGATGACTGAATTCATCCCACAGAATTACACTTCCTTTTCATGGAGCCGTTTGCTAACACTGCTTGTGTGGAATCTGCAAAGGGATATTTGGGAGTGCATTAAAGCCTAAAGTGAAAAACTAAATATCCTCAGTTAAAAACTGAAGAGAAGTTTTCTGAGAAATTCCTTTGTGATGTGTGAACTCATTCCACAATGTCACACTGCTGTTTCCACTGAGGAGTTTGCTAACACTGTTTTTGTGGAATCTGCAAAGGAATATTTGGGAGCACATTGAGCTCTATGGTGAAGAAGAAAATATCCTCAGATAAAAACTAGAAAGAAGCTTTCTGAGAAACTGTTTTGTGATGTGTGAATTCATCCCACAAAATTACACCTTTCTTTTCAAGGAGCAGTTTGGTAGCATTGCTTTTGGGGATCTGATAATGGATAATTTGGATTGTACTGAAGCGTATCGTGACAAAGGAATTATCCTCAGATAAAAACTAGAAGGAAGCTTTCTGAGAAACTTCCTTGTGATGTGTGAATTCAACTCAAAAGGTTACACCTTTCTATTCATGGAGCAGTTTGCTGTCAATCTTTTCATGTAACCTGTGAAGGGATATTTGGGAGTGCATTGAGGCCTATGGTGAAAAAAGAAATATCCTCAGATAAAAATGAGAAAGAAGTTTTCTGAGAAACTGCTATATGATGGGTTAATTCACCTCATGGAGTTACATGATTCTTTCATGGATCAGTTTGGTCTCACTCTTTTGGGGTAGTCTCAGAAGGGATACTTTGGATCACAAGGATACAGTAACAAAGGAAATATCCTCAGATAAAAACTAGAAAGAAGGTTTCTGAGAAAGTTCTTTGTGATGTGTGAATTCATCTCACAGAGTTACATCTTTATTTTCATGGAGCAGATTGCTAACACTGTTTTCATGGAATCTGTAAAGGGATATTTGGGAGTGCATTGAGGCATATAATGAAAAGGGAAATATCCTCAGATAAAAACTTGAAAGAAAGTTTCTGAGCACCTGTTTTGTGTTGTGAGAGTGTTGTGAGAATTTATCTCACAGAGTTACAATGTTATTTTTATTGAGCAGTTTGCTGACACCGTTTTCTTGAAATCTGCAATGGGATATTTCAGAGTGCATTGAAGCTTATGGTGACAAAGGAAATATCCTCATATAAAAACTAGAAAGAAGCATTCTGATCAACTGTTTTGTGGTGTGTTAATTCATCTCACAGAGTTCATTATTCTTTTCTTCGGCAGTTTGGTAGCACTGTTATTTTTTGAATCGTGAAGGGATATTTTGAATTGCATTGAAGCCTATATTTACTAAGGAAATATCCTCAGATAAAAACTAGAAATAAGCTTTCTGAGAAACTGCTTTGTGATGTGTGAATTAATCTCACAGAGTTACACGATGCTATTCTTGGAGCAGTTTGCTAACACTGCTTTTGTGTAATATGCAAAGGCAGTTGGGGGGTGGGTGGTGGCTTGCAGCCTATGGTGACAAAGGAAATATACAGAGATAAAAAACAAAAAGAAGCTTTCCAATAAGCTGCTTTCTGATGCATGAATTCATCACGCAGAGTTGCACTGTCCTTTTCATTGAGCAGTTTGCTCACACTGTATTCTTGGAATCTGCAATGGGATATTTTGGAGCAACTTGAAGCTTATGGTGACAAAGGAAATATCCTCAGATAAAAACTAGAAAGAAGCTTTCTGAGAAACTACTTTCTGATGTGTGAATTCATCTCACAATGTTACACCTTTCTTTTCATGTTTTGCACTGTTTTTGTGGAATCTGACAAGGGATATATTGAATTGCTTTGAAGCCTATGGTGAGAAAGGAAATATCCTCAGATAATAACTAGAAGGAAGCTTCCTGAGAAACTTCTTTGTGGTGTGTGAAATCACCTCAGAGAGGTACGCCTTCCTTTTCATTGAGCAATTTGCTAACACTGTTTTCGTGGGATCTGCAACGGGATATTTGGGAGTGCATGGAGGCCTATGGTGAAAAAGCAAATGTCCACAGATAAAATCTAGAAAGAAGCTTTCTGAGAAACTGCTTTGTGCTGTGTGAATTCATCTCACATAAGTACACTGAACTTTTCAATAAGCCGTTTGATAACACTATTTTCTTGGAATCTGCAACGGGATATTTCAGAGTTCATTGAATCATACAGTGACAAAAGAAATATCTTCTTATAAAAACTAGAAAGAAGTTTCTGAGAAACCGCTTTCTGATGTCCTAATTCATCTCACAGAGTTACATGATTCTTTTCATGGATCAGTTTGGTTCCACTGTTTTTGGGGAATCTGAGAAGGGATATTCTGGATCACATTGAAGAATATGGTGACAAAGGAAATATCCTCAGATAAAAACTAGAAAGAACCTTTCTGGGAAAGTTATTTGAGATGTGTGAATTCATCTCGCAGAGTTACACCTATCTTGCTTTGGAGCAGTTTGCTTACACTGTTTTCATGGAATCTGCAAAGGTGTATTTGGGAGAGCATTGAGGCCTATTTTGAAAAAGGAAATATACTCAGATAAAAATTAGAAAGAAGATTTCTGAGAAACTGCTTTGTCATGTGTGAATTCATCTCACAGAAATGTTTTTGTGGAATCTGCAATGTGTTATTTCAGAGCGGATTGAAGCTTAGGGTGACAAAGCAAATATCCTCAGACAAAAGCAAAAAGAAGCCTTCTGAGAAACCAAACTGTGTAACCAAACTGCTCCATGAAAAGAACTCAGAGAGATGAATTAACACATCCAAAATAGCTTTCTGAGAAACCACTTTGTGATGTGTTAATTCATCTCACAGAGTTACACGATTCTTTTCATGGATTAGTTTGGTAGCACTGTTTTTAGCGAATCTGAGAAGGGATATTTTGGATCGCATTGAAACCTATGGTGATAAAGGAAATATCCTCAGATAAAAACTAGACAGAAGCTTTCTGAGAAAGTTCTTTTTGATGTGTGAATTCATCTCACAGAGTTACACTTTTCTTTTCATGGAGTAGTTTGCTAACACTGCTTTCCTGGTATCTGCAAAGGGATATTTGGGAGCACCTTGAGGTCTATGGTGAAAAAAGAAATACCCTCAGATAAAAATCATAAAGAAGCTTTCTGAGAAACTGCTTTGTGATGGGTGAATTTATCTCACAGAGTTACATCTTTCTTTTCATTGTCCAATTTGGTAGCACTGTTTTTGGGGAATCTGCAAAGGGATTTTCAGGAGCTCATAGAGGTCTATGGTGAAAAAGGAAATATCTTTAGATAAAAACTGGAGAGAAGGTTTTTGAGAAACTGTTCTGTGATGTGTGCATTCACCACATAGAGATAAACCATGTTGTTGATTGAGCAGTTTGGCATCACTGTTTTTGTGGTGTCTGAGAAGGGATATTTGGGAGTGCATTGAGGATGATGGTGGATTAGTAAATATACACAGATAAAAACTAGACAGAAGCTTTCTGAGAGACTGTTTTGTGATGGGTGAATTTGTCTCACAGAGTTAAATCTTTCTTTTCATTGAGCAGTTTGCTAACACTGTTTTTGTGGAATATGTAAAGGGATATTCAGGAGCAGATAGAGGCCAATGTTGAAAAAGAAATTATCTTCAGGTAAAAACTGGAGAGAAAGTTTCTGATAACTCTTTTGTGATGTGGGTATTCATCTCATAGAGGTAAATCCTTCTGTTGAGAGAGTACTTTGGCACAATGAAATTTACGGTGACAAACGAAATATTCTCAGACAGAAACTAGAAAGAAGCTTTCTGAGAAACTGCTTTGTGATTTGTGCATTCATCTCACAGAGTTACACAATTTTTTTCATTGAGAACGTTCCTGATAACTCCTTCGTGATGTGTGCATTCATCTCATAGAGGTGAGACATTCTGTTGAGAGAGCACTTTGGTATCACTGTTGTGGGGTGTCTGAGAGGGGATATTTGGGAGCCCACGCAAGACGATGGTGAAAAAGGACAAATCCTGAGATAAAAACTAGAAAGAAGGGTCTGAGAAATTTCTTTGTGATGGCTGAATTCATCACACAGAGTTACAACTTTGTTCTTTGAGCAGTTTGGTAGCACTGTTTTTGTGGAATCTGCAAAGGGATATTCAGAAACCCCTAGAGGCCTACAGTGGAAAAGGAAATAACTTCAGATAAAAACTAGAGATAAACTTTTTGAGAAACAGTTTTGCAATGTGTGTATTTTTCTCAAAGAGTTTAAACTTTTTGTTGATTGAGCAGTTTGTCACCACTGTTTTTGTGGTATCAGAGAGGAGTTATTTTGAGCACATTGAAATCCATGGTGAAAAAGGAAATATCCTCAGATTTAAACTAGAAAGAACCTTTTTGAGAAACTGCCATGTGATGGGTGAACTGGAATCTACAAAGGGATATTCAGGAGCTCATAGAATCCAATGAGAAAAAGGAAATATCTTCAGGTAAAAATTGGAGAGAAACTTTCTGAGAAACTCCTTTGTGATGTGTGTATTCATCCCTTAGAGCTAAACGTTTCTGTAGAGAGAGCACTTTGGCATCACTGTTTTTGTGGTGTCTGAGAAAGGATATTTGGGAGCACATTGAAGCCTATGTTTTAAAAGGAAATATCTGCATATAAAAACTAGAAAGAAGTTTTCTGAGAAACAGTTTTGTAATGTGTGAATTCATCTCACAGAGTTACACCATTCTTTTCACGGAGCAGTTTGGTAGCACTGTTTTTGGGGAATCTGAGAAGGGATATTTTGGATTGCATTGAAGCCTACAGTGACAAAGGGAATATCCTCAGACAAAAGTTAGAAAGAAGTCTTCTGAAAAACAGCTTTATGATGTGTGAATTCATCTTACAGAGTTTCACCACTCTTTTCATTGAGCAGTTTGATAACACTGTTTTTGTGAAATCTGCAATAGGATATTTCAATGTGCATTGAAGCCTATGGTGACAAAGGAAATATCCACAGATAAAAGTCCAAAAAAAAAAAGCTTTCTGTGAAACTGCTTTGTGTGGTGTGATTTCATCTCACAGAGTTACACCATTCTTTTCATTGAAAAGCTTGCTACAACTTTTTGGGTTTAATCTGCTGGTATATTTGGGAGCATATTGATTAAAGTGGTGAAAAAGGAAATATCCTGAGATAAAAACTAGATAGAAGTTTTCTGAGACACATCTTTGTGATATGTGAATTCCTCTCACGGAGTTACATCTGTCTTTTCATGGAACAGTTTGGTAACACTGTTTTTGGGGAATCCAGGAAGGGATGTTATGGTCACATTGAAGCCTATGGTGACAAGGGAAATATCCTCAATTAAAAACTACAAAGAAGATTTCTGAGAAACTGCATCATGTGTTAATTCATCTCACAGAGTTATGTTTTTGTTTTCATTGAGCAGTTTGATAACACTATTTTCATGGAATCTGCAATAGGATATTTGGGAGTGCTTTCAATCCTATGGAGAGAAAGGAAATATCCTCAATTAAAACCTAGAAAGAGGATTTCTGAGAAATGACATCATGTGTGAATTCAACTCACAGAGTTATGCTGTTGTTTTCATTGAGCAGTTTGATAACACTGTTTTCGTGGAATCTGTAATAGGATATTTGGAAGTGCATTGAAGCCTATGGTGACAAAGGAAATATCCTCAGACAAAAACCAAAAAGAAGCTGTTTCAGAAACTGATTTGTGATGTGTGAATTCATCTCACAGAGTTGTACCTTTCTTTTTATGTAGCAGTGTGCTAACACTGTTTTTTTTTGGAATCTGTAAAGGGATATTTGTGAGTGCTTTGAGGCCTATGGTGAAAAAGGAAATATCCTCACATAAAAACTAGAAGAAGCTTTCTCAGAAACTGCTATCTGATATGTAAATTCATCTCACAGAGTTACACTGTTCTTTTGATTGAGCAGTTTGCTAACACTGTTTTCTTGGAATCTGCAATGGGATATTTCGGAGCGCATTTTAGCTTATGGTGACAAAGGAAATATCCTCATAAAAAACTAGAAAGTATCATTTGGAGAAATCACTTTATGATGTGTTAATTCATCTCACAGAGTTCACGATTCTTTTCATGCAGCATTTTTGTAGCCCTGTTTTTGGGAATCTGAGAAGGAATATTTTGGATTACATTGATGTCTATGGTGACTAAGGAAATATCCTCAGATAAACACTAGCAAGAAGCCTTCTGAGAAACTTTTTTCTGATGTGTGAATTCACCTCACAGAGATATAACTTTCTTTTCATGGAACAGTTTTCCAGCACTGTTTTTGGGGAATCTGAGAAAGGATATTTTGAATTGCATTGAAGCGTATCATGCTAAAGGAAATATCCTCGGATAATAACTAGAAAGAAGCTTTCTGAGAAGCTGCTTTGTGATCAGTGAATTCATCTCAGAGAGTTACACTGTTCTTCTCACTGAGGAGTTTGCTAACACTGTTTTCTTGGAATCTGCAATGGAATATTTTGGAGTGCATTGAAGCTTATGGTGACAAAGGAAACACTCCTATAAAAACGAGAAAGAAGCTTTCTGTGAAACTGATTTGTGATGTGTCAATTAATTTCACAGAGTTACACCATTCATTTCTTTCAACGGTTTGGTAACATTGTTTTCATGGAATCTGCAAAGGGATATTTGGGAGCATATTGAAGACTATGGTGAAAAAGGAAATATCCTCAAATAATAACCAGAAAGAAACTTTCAGAGAAACTGCTTTGTGATGTTTGAATTCATCCCACAGAATTACATCGTTCTTTTCATTGAGCAGTCTGATAACATTGGTTTCATGGAATCTGTAATAGGATACTTTGGAGCGCATTGAAGCCTAGGTGACAGAGGAAATATCCTCAGATAAAAACGGAAAAGACCATTTCTGAGAAACATTTTTGTGATGTGTGAATTGTCTCACAGAGTTACACATTGAAGCCTATGGTGTCAAAGGAAGTATCCTGAAATAAAAACTAAAAAGGAGCTTTCTGAGAAACTTCTTTGTGATGTGTGAATTCATCACACAGAGTTACACCTTTCTTTTCATGGAGCATCTTGCTTACACTCCTTTCATGGAATCTGAAAGGGATATTTGGGAGTGCATTGAGGCATATTGTGAAAAGGAAAATATCCTCATATTAAAACTAGAAAGAAGCTCTCTGAGAAAGTGCTTTGTGATGTGTGACTTCGTCTCACAGTGTTATATACTATGCTTTTCATTGAGCAGTTTGCTAACACTGTTTCTTAGACTCTGCAATGTGATATTTTCAGAGTGCCTTGAGGCTTATGGTGACATAGGACATATCCTGAAATAAAAACTAGAAAGAAGCATTCTGAGAAACTGCGTTCTGATGTGTTAATTTATCTCACAGAGTTACACAATTCTTTTCATGTAGCAGTTTGGTAGCACTGTTTTTGGGGAAACCGAGAAGGGTTATTTTGGTTTGCATTGAAGCCTGTGGTGATTTAGGAAATATCCTCAGATAAAAAGTAGAGAGAAGCTTTCTGAGAAACTTCTTTGTGATGTGTGAATTCATCTCACAGAGATAAAGCTTCCTTTTCATGGCGCAGCATTGTAGCACTGTTTTTGGGGAATCTGAGAAGGGATACTTGGAATTGCATTGAAGTGTATGGTGACAAAGGAAATGTCCTCAGATAAAAACTAGAAAGAAGCTTTCTGAGAAAGTTCTTTGTGATGTGTGAATTCATCTCACAGATTGACAGCTTTCTTTTCATGGAGCAATTTGTTAACTTTGTTTTTGTGGAATCTGCAAAGGGATATTTGGGACAACATTGAAGCCTGTGGCGAAAAAGAAAAAATCGTCAGATAAAAACTGGAAAGAAACTTTCTGAGAAACTGCTCTGTGATCAGTGAACTCATCTCACAGAGTTACAGCATTCTTTTTGTTTAGCAGTATGCTAGGTATGTTTTCTGTAATCTGCAATGGGATATTTTGGAACGTTTTGAAGCCTATGGTGACAAAGGAAATATCCTCAGATAAATACCAAACGTAACCTTTCTGAGAGATTGCTTTGTGAGGTGTGAATTCATTTCACAGAGTTAAACTGTTCCTTTTTTTGGAATCTGCAATTGGATATTTTCAAGCTCTTTGAAGCTTAGGGTGACAAAGGAAATAGCCTCACAACAAAACTAGAAAGAAGCTTTCTGAGAAACTGCTCTGTGATGTCAATTCATCTCACAGAGTTACACGATCTTTTCATGGAGCAGTTTGGTAGCTCTGTTTATCTGGAATCTCAGAAGTAATATTTTACATCGCATTGAAGCCTATGGTGACAAAGTAAATATCCTCAGAAAAAAACTAGCCGGGTGCAGTGGCTCACGCCTGTAATCCCAGCACTTTGGGAGGCCCAGGTGGGTGGATCGTGAGGTCAGGAGATCGAGATCATCCTGCCTAAGATGGTGAAACCCCGTCTCTGCCAAAAATACAATAAAACGAAACAAACAATAAAAACTAGTTGGGCGTATTGATGGGCACCTGTAGTCCCAGCTACTCAGTAGGCTGAGACAGGAGAATGGCGTGAACTCGGGAGGCAGAGCTTTTAGTGAGCCGAGATCGTGCCACTGCACTCCAGCCTGGGTGATGAGCAAGACTGTATCTCAAAAAAAAAAAAAAAAAAAAGAGAAAAACTAGAAAGAAGCTTCCCTAGAAACTGCTTTGTGATTTTTGAATTCGTCTCACTGAGTTACACCTTTCTTTTCATTTAGAAGTTCGATGGCACTGTTACTAGTTAATCGGAGAAAGGATATTTTGGATTGCGTTGAAGCATATGGTGACAAAGGAAATACCCTCAGAGAAAAACTAGAAGGAAATTTCAGAGAAACTTCTTTGTGATGTGAGAATTCATCTCATAGAGTTATACATTTCTTTTCATGGAGCAGTCTACCTACACTGTTTTCATGGTATCTGCAAAGGCATATATGTGAGTGCATTGAGGCCTATGGTGAAAAAGGAAATATCCTCAGATAAAAACTAGAAAGAAGTTATCTGAGAAACTTCTTTGTTTTGTGTGAATTCATCTCACAGTGTTACACTGTTCTTTTCATTGATCAGTTTGCTAACACTGTTTTCTTGGAATATGCAATGGGATATTTTGAGCACACAGAAGCTTAAGGTGACAAAGGAAATATCCTCATATAAAAGTAGAAAGATGCTTTCTGAGAAACTGCTTTGTGATATGTTAATTCATCTCACATAGTTCCACGATTCTTTTCATTTAGCCATTTGGTTACACTGCTTTTGGGGAATTTGAGAACAGATATTTCGGATTGCATCGAAGCCTGTGATGAGAAAGTAAATAACCTCAGATAATAAACCAAAAAGAAGCTATCTGAGAGATTGCTTTGTGATGTGTGAATTGATCTCACAGAGTTACACTGTTCTTTTCATTGAACAGTTTACTAACACTGTTGTCTTGGAATCTTCAATGGGATATTTTGGAATGCTTTGAAGCTTATGGTGACTATGTCGACAAAGAAAATATCATCAGAAAAAAATAGAAAAAAGCTTTCTGAGAAAGTTCTTTGTGATGTGCGAATTCCTCACACAGAGGTGCACCTTTCTTTTCATGGAGAATTTTGGAAACACTGTTTTTGTGGAATCTGAAAACGGATATTTGGGATCACATTGAGACCTATAGTGAGCAAGAAAATATATTGTCATAAAAACCAGAAAGCTTTCTGAGAACCTGCTTTGTGATGTATGAATTCATCTCAAAGCGTTAATTCAGCAGTTAGCTAACACTGTTTGCGTGGAAACTGCAGTAGGATATTTGGGAGCACATTGAAGCCTACGGTGACAAAGGAAATATCCTCATAGAAAAATCAAAAATACGATTTCTGAGAAACTGCTTTGTGATGTGTGAATTCATCTCGCAGAGGTACACTGTTCTTTTCATTGAATAGTTTGCTAACACTTTTTTCTTGGAATCTGCAATGGGATATTTCGGAGTGCATTGAAGCTTAAGTTGACAAAGGAAATATCTTCAGACAAAAACTAGAAAGAAGCTTTCTGAGAAACCACTTTGAGATGTCTGAATTCATCTCACAGATCTACATGATTCTATTCATGGAACAGTTTGGCAGCACTGTTTTTTGTGAATCTAAGAAGGGATATTTTGGATCACATTTAAGCCTATGATCACAATGGAAATATCCTCAGGTAAAAACTAGAAAGATACTTTCTGACAACCTTTTTGCGATGTGTGAATTTATCTTACAGAGTTACACCTTTCTCTTCATAAAACAGCTTGGTAACACAGTTTATGGGGAATCTGAGAATGAATATTTGGATTGCATTGAAGCTATGGTGGAAAAGGAAATATCCTGAGATGAAAACTAGGAGGAAGCTTTCTGAGAAACTGCTTTGTGATGTGTGAATTCATCTCACAGAGTTACACTGTTTATTTCATTGAGCAGTTTGGTAACAGTGTATTCTTGGAATCTGCAATGGAATATTTCAGAGCACACTGAGGCTTACAGTGAAAAAGGAAATATCCTCAGATGAAAACTACAAAGAAGCTTTCTGTGAAACTGCTTTGTGATGTGTGAATTCATCTCCCAGAGTTACATCATTCTCCTCATTGAGAAGTTTGCTGACACTTTTTTCGTTTACTCTGCAATGGGATATTCAGAAGCACTTTGAGGAATATGGTGAAAAAGGAAATATCCTCAGATAAAAACTAGAAAGGGTTTTTCTGTGAAACATCTTTGTGACATGTGAACTCATCTCACAGAGTTACACCATTCTTTTCAAGGAACAGTTTGGTAGCACTGTTTTTGGGGAATCTGAGAAGCGATATTTTGGGGTGCATTGAAGCCTTTGCTGAAGTATCTTCAGATAAAATCTAGAAGTAAGCTTTCTGAGAAGCTACTTTAAGAATTGTGAATTCATCTTACAGAGTTACACTGTTGTTTTCATTGAGCAGTTTGATAACACTGTTTTCGTGGAATCTGCAATAGGACATTTCAGAGTGCATTGAAGCTTATGGTGACAAAGGAAATATCTTTTGACAAAAACCAAAAAGAACTTATCTCAAAAACTGCTTTATGATGTGTGAATCCATCTCACCAATTTATACCTTTCTTTTCATGGAGCAGCTTGCCAACAGTAAATTCGTGGTATCTGCAAAGGGATATCCACAAGCACCTTCTGGCTAATGGTGTGAAAGGAAACATTCTACAACAAAAAACGATAAAGAAGCATTCTGAAAAACTTCTCTGTGATTTTTGTATTCATCTCACAGAGTTACATGATTCTTTTCATGGAGCAGTTTGGTGGCACTGTTTTTGTGTAATCTGAAAAGGGATATATTGGATCACATTCAAGTCTATGGTGACAAAGGACATATCCTTAGTTAAAATCTAGAAAGAAAGTTTCTGAGAAAATTCTCTGTGATGTGTGAATTCATTCCACGTAGTTACACCTTTCTTTTCCTGGAGCAGCTTGCTAACACTGTTTTCATCGAATCTGCAATGGGATATTCCAGAGCGCTTTAATGCCTATAGTGAAAAAGGGAATATCCTCAGATAAAATCTAGAAAGAAATTTCTAGAAAGTTCTTTGTGATGTGTGAATTCGTCTCACACAGTTACACTGTTCTTTTCATTGAGCAGTTTGCTTACACTGTTTTCTTGTAATCTGCAATCTGATATTTCAGAGCACATTGAAGCTTACGGTGACAACAGAAATATCCTCACATAAAAATTAGAAAGAAGATTTCTGACAAATTGCTTTGTGATGTTTTAATTCATCTCACACAGTTACATGATTCTTTTCATGGAGCAGTTTGGTAGCACTGTTTTTGGTGAATCTGAGAAGGTATAATTTGGATGACATTTAAACCCATGGTGACAAAGGAAACATTCTCAGATAAAAACTAGAAAGAAGGTTTTTGAGCAAGTTCTTTGTGATGTGTGAATTCAACTCATAGAGTTACACCTTCCTTTTCGTGGAGGAGTTTGCAAAAACTTTTCGTGGAATCTGCAAAAGAGATATTTGGGAGTGCTTTGAGGCCAATGGTGAAAAGTAAAATATCCTCAGATAAAAAGTAGAAAGAAGAATTCTGAGAAACTGCTCTGTTATGTGTGCATTCATTGCACAGAGTTACACCTTTCTTTTCATTCAGCAATTTGCTAACATAGTTTTCTTGTATTCTGCAATGGGATATTTTGGAGTGCATTGAAGCTTATGGTGAAAAAAGAAATATCCTCATATAAAAAATAGAAGGAAGCTTTCTGAGAAACCACTTTGTGATGTGTTAATTCATCTCACAGTGCAACACGATTCTTTTCATGGATCAGTTTTGTAGCACTGTTTTTGGGGCATTTGAGAAGGGATCTTTTGGATAGAAATGAAGGTTATGATGACAAAGGAAATATCCTCAGAAAAAAACCAGAAAGAAGCTTTCTGAGAAACTGAATTGTGATTTGTGAATTCATCTGACAGAGCTACACTGTCCTTTCCATTGAGCAGTTTTATAAAACTTTTTTTGTGGAACTTATAATAGAATATTTTGGAGCACATTGATGTCTATGGAGACAAAGGAAATATCCTCAGATAAAAACCAAAAGGAAGGTTTCTGAGAAACTGCTTTGTGTTGTGTCAATTCATCTCACAGAGTTACATGTTCTTTTCATTGAGCAGTTTGCAAACACTATTTTCTTTTACTCTGCAATGGGGTATTTTGGAGTGCATTGAAGCTTATGGTGACATTGGAAATATTCTCAGATAAGAACGAGAAGGAAGCTTTCTGAGAAAGTTCTTTGTGATGTGTGAATTCATCTCATACAGTTACACCTTTCTTTTCACGGATCAGTTTGCTAACACTGTTTTCATGGAATCTGCAAAGGACATTTGGGAGTGCATTGAGGCCTATGGTGAAAAAAGAAATATCCTCATATTAAATCTAGAAAGAAGCTTTCTGAGAAACTGCTTTGTGATAGGTGAATTCGTCTCACAGAGCTACACCGTTCTTTTCTTTGAGCCGTTTGAGTATACTGTTTTCGTGGAGTCTGCAAAAGGATATTTCTGAGTGCATTGAAGCCTGCGGTGACAAAGGAAATATCCCCATAGAAATACCAAAAAGCAGCTTTCTGAGAAACTGCTTTCTGATGTGTGCATTCAAGTCACAGTTACCCTTTCCTTTTCATTGAGCTGTTTGCTCACTGTATTTCTTGGAATCTATGATGGGATATTTCGGAGTGGTTTGAAGCTTATTGTGAAAAAGTAAATATCCTCAGACAAAAACTAGAAAGAAACTCTGAGAAACTATTTTGTGATTTGTGAATTCATCTTACAGAGTTACACCTCTCTTTTCATGGAGCAGTTTGCTAACACTGCTTTCCTGTAATCTGCAAAAGGATATTTGGGAGTGCCTTGAGACCTATGGTGAAAAAGGAAATATCCTCTGATAAAAACTCTAAAGAAGCTTTCTGAGAAATTGCTTTGTGATGGTTGGTGGAATTCATCTCACAGAGTTACACCTTCGTTTTCATTGAGCAGTTTGGTAGCACTGTTTTTGGGGAATCTACAAAGTGATATTCGGGAGCCATAGAGGCTTTGGTGAAAAAGGAAATATCTGCAGATAAAAACTGGAGAGAAGGATTTTGAGAAACTGTTTTGCAGTGTGTATATTCACCTCAGAGAGATAAATCATTTTGTTGATTGATTATTTTGGCATCACTGTTTTTGTGTTGTCTTAAGGGATATTTGGGAGTGCATTGAGGCTGACGTTGGAAAAGTACAAATGCACAGATCAAAACTAGGAAGAAGCTTTCTGAGGGGCTATTTTGTAATGGGTGTATTCATCCTATGGAGTTATATCTTTCTTTTCATTGAGCAGTTTGTTAACACTATTTTTGTAAAATCTTCAAAGGGATGTTCACCAGTGCCTTCAGGCAAATGGTGAAAAAGGAATTATCCTCAGAAAAAAAATTGAAGGAGCTTTCTGAGAAACTGCTTTTTGATTTGTGAATTCATCTCACAGAGTTACACAATTCTTTTCATGGAGCAGTTTGGTAGCACTCTTTTTGGGGAATCTGAGAAGGGATATTTTGGAACGCATTGAAGCTTTTGGTGACAAAGGAAATATCCTCAGATAAAATCTAGAAATAAACTTTCTAAGACAGTTCTTTGTGATGTGTGAATTCATGTCACAGAGTTACACCATTTTTTACATTGAGAAGTTTTCTAACACATTTTTTTTGAATCTGTGATGGGATATTTGGGAGCACGTTGAGGAATAAGGTGAAAAAAGAAATATCATCAGATAAAAACTGGAAAGAAGCATTCTAAGAAACAGTTTTGTGATGTGTGAATTCATCTCACAGAGTTACAGCATTCTGTTCATGAAGTAGTTTGGTAAGCACTGTTTTTGGGGAATCTGAGAAGGGATATTTTGGATCACATTGAAGCCTATGGTGAAAAAGGAAATATCCTAAGATAAACCCTAGAAAGAAACTTTCTGAGAAAGTTCTTTGTGATGTGTGAATTAAGAAATCACACTTATACCATTCTTTACATTGAGCAGTTTGATAATCCTGTTTTTGTGGAATCTGCAATGACATATTCCAGAGCGCACTGATGTGTATAGTGAAAAATGAATTCTCCTCAGATAAAAAATAGAATGAAGCCTTCTGAGAAACAGTTTTGTGATGTGTGAATTCATATTACAGAATTTCACCTTATTTTCATTGAGCAGTTGGATAACTCTGTTTTCTTGGACTCTACAAAGGGATATTTGTGAGTGCTTTGAGGTCTATGGTGAAAAAGGAAATATCCTCAGATAAAAACTAGATAGAAGCTTTTTGAGAAACTGTTTGTAATGGGTGAATTCATCTCACAGAGTTACACTTTTCTTTTCAAGGAGCAGTTTGCTAACACTATTTTCGTAGAATCTCAAAGGAATATTCAAGAGTGCCTTCAGGCAAATGCAGAAAGTGTAATTATCCTCAAACGAAACTAGAAAGAAGATTTCTGAGAAACTGCTTTGTGATTTGTGAATTCATCTCACAAAGTTACACCGTTATTTTCACTGAGAAGTTTGCTAACCCTTTTTTTGGAAGCTGTGATTGGATATTCAGGAGTGCAATGAGGGGTATGGTGACAAAGTAAATATCCTCAGATAAAAACTAGAAAAAGCTTTCTGAGAAAGTTCTTTATGATGAGTGAATTCATCTCACAAAGTTACACCTTCCTTTTCATTGAGCAGTTTGATAACACGGTTTTCGTGGACTCTGCAATAGGATATTTGGGGGTGCTTTGAAGCGTATGTTGACAAAGGCAATATCCTCAGATAAAAACCAAAAAGAAGCTTTCTGTGAAACTTCTTTGTGAAGTGTGAATTCATCACACAGAGTTACACTGTTCTCTTCATTGAGCAGTTTGTTAACACTGTTTTCTTGGAATCTGCAACGGAGTATTTCAGAGCACATTAAGGCTTATGGTGACAAATGGAATATCCTCAGACAAGAACTAGAAAGAAGCCTTTTGAGAAATTGCTTTGTGATGTGTGAGTTCATCTCACAGAGTTGCACTGTTCTTTTCATAGAGTAGTTTGCTAACACTTTTTCTTGGAATCTGCAAAGGGATATTTGGGAGCACATTGAGGCCAATGGTGAAAAAGGAAATATCCTCAGACTAAATCTAGAAAGATTTCCGAGAAACTGCTTTTTGATGGGTGAATTCATCTCACAGTGCTACACCGTTCTTTTCTTTGAGTAGTTTGACAACACTGTTTTCGTGGAGTCTGCAAAAGGATATTTCTGAGTGCATTGAAGCCTGTGGTGACAAAGGACGTATCCCCATTGAGAAACCAAAAAGAAACTTTCTGAGAAACTGCTTTGGGATGTGTGAATTCAACTCACAGAGTTACCCTTTTCTTTTCATTGCGCTGTTTGCTAACACTGTTTTATTGGAATCTGCGGTGGGATATTTCAGAGTGCATTGCAGCTTATTGTGAAAAAGCCAGTACCCTTAGACGAAAAGTATAAAGAAACATTCTGAGAAACTGTTTTGTGATTTGTGAATTCATCACACAGAGTTAAGCTCTGTTTTGGGGGAATCCGAAGGGGAATATTTTGGATTGCATTGAAGCTTATGGTGAAAAAGGAAATATCCTCAGATAAAAATTATAAAGAACGTTTCTGAGAAAGTACTTTGTGATGTGTGAATTCATCTCACAGAGTTGCACCTTTCTTTTCATACAGCAGTTTCCTAACACTGTTATTTTCATGGAGTCTACGAAGGGATATCTGGGAGCACATTGAAGCCTATGGTGAAAAAGGAAATATATCAGATAAAAACTAGAAAGAAGTTTTATGAGAAACTGCTTTGTGATGGGTGAATTCAACCCACAGAGATACACTATTCTTTTCATTGAGTATTCTGCTTACACCGTTTTCTTGGAATCTACAATGGCATTTTTCGGAGTGCATTGAAGCCTATTGTTAAAAATTAAATATCCTCAGACAAAAACTAGAAACAAACTTTCTGAGGAACTTCTTTGTGATTTGTGAATTCATCTCACAGAGTTAAGCCAATGCTTTCAATGGATCAGTTTGATAGCACTGTTTTTGGGGAATCTTAGAAGGGATATTTTTATGGAATCTGCAATAGGATATTTGGGAGCACATTGAAACCTATGGTGACAAAGGAAATATCTTCACATAGAAACCGAAAAGAAGGTTTCAGAGAAACTGCTTTGTGTTATGTATTTCATCTCAAAGAGTTATATTGTTCTTTCCATTGTGCAGTTTGCTAATACTGTTTTCTTTTAATCTGCAATGGGAAATTTTGTAGTGCATTGAAACTTATGGTGACAAAGGAAATATCCGCCGAGAAAAACTAGAAAGAAGCTTTCTGAGAAACTGCTTTGTGATGTGTGATTTCATGTCAGAGTGTTACACTGTTCTTTTCACTGAGCAGTTTGCTAACACCGCTTTCTTATTATCTGCAATGGGCTATTTCAGAGCACATTGAAGCTTATGTTGACAAAGGAGATATCCTGAGAAAAACTAAAAAGAAACTTTCTGAGAAACTGCTTTGTAATTTGTGAATTCTTCTCACAGAGTTACACGATTTTTTTTCATGGAGCAGCTTGGTAGCACAGTTTTAGGGAAATCTGAGAAGGGATATTTTGGATTGCATTGAAGCCTATAGTGTCAAAGAACATATCCTCAGATTAAAACTAGAAAGAAGCTTTCAGAGACACTTCTTTGTGATGTGTGAATTCATCTCACAGAGTTACAGCTTTATTTTCATGGAGCAGTTTGCTAACACTGTTTTCGTGGAATCTGCAAGGGATGTTTGGGCGTGCATTGAGGCCTATGGCAAAAAAAGGAAATATCCTCATAGAAAAACTAGAAAGAAGATTTCTGAGAAACTGCTTCATGATGTGTGAAATCACGTCACAGAGTTACATTGTTCTTTTCATTGAGCAGTTGCTAACACTGTTTTCTTGGAATCTGCATTGGCATATTTGGGAGTGCATTGACGCCTATTGTAAAAAAGGAAATATCCTCAGACAGAAACTAAAAAGAAGCTTTCAGAGAAACTGCTTTGTGATGCATCAATTCATCTCACAGAGTGTTATACTGTTTTTACATTGATCAGTTTGCTACAGTGTTTTCTTGGAATCAGCAATGGGATATTTTGGAGTTCATTGAAGCTTATGATGACAAAGGAAATATTCTCATATCAAAAGTAGAAAGGGACTTTCTGAGAAACCGCTTTGTGATGTGTTAATTCACCTCACCAAGTTACATGATTGGTTTTTTTGGATCACTTTGGTAGCACTGTTTTTGGGAAACCTGAGAAGGGATATTTTGGATCACACTGAAACCTATGCTGACAAAGGAAATATTTTCAGATAAAAACTAGAAAGAAGATTTCTGAGAAATTGCTTTGTGATGTGTGAATTCATCTCACAGAGTTACACTGTCCTTTTCATTGAGCAGTTTTCTCACTCTGTTTTCCACGAATCTGCAATGGGATATTTCAGAGTGCTTTGAAGCTTATGGCTACAAATAAATATCCTCATTAAAAACTAGAAAGAATCTTTCTGAGAAACTGCTCTGTGATATGTTAATTCATATTACAGAGTTACACAATTCTTTTCATGGATCAGTTTGGTAGTACTATTTTTGGTGAATCTAAGAAGGGATATTTTGGATTGCTTTGAAGCCTATGGTGACTAAGGAAATATCCTCAGATAAAAACTAGAAAGAAGCTTTCTGAGAAACTTCTTTTTGATGTGTGATTTTATTTCACAGAATCACACATTTCTGTTCATTGAGCATTTTGTTAACACTGTTTTCATGGAATCTGCAAAGGGATATTTGTGAATGCATTGAAGCCTATATTGAAAAAGGAAACATCCTCAGAGAAAACCAGAAAGAAGCTTTCTGAGAAAGGTCTTTCTGGTGTGTGAATTCATCTAACAGAGTTATACCTTTTCATTCATGCAGCAGTTGGCTTTCACAGTTTTCGTTTAATCTGCAATGGAATATTTGGGAGTGTATTTAGGCCTATAGTGAAAAATGAAAAAATCCTCAGATAAAAACTAGAGAGAAGCTTTCTAAGAAACTGCTTTGTGATGTTTGAATTTACTCACAGAGATACGCCATTCCGTTCATTGAGCAGTTTGATAACACTGTTTTTGTGGAATGTGTAAAGTTATATTTGGCATCGTATTATGGAATATAATAAATAAGGAAATATCCTCAGATAAAAACTACAAAGAAACCTTCTGCAATACTGCTTTGTGATGTGTGAATTCACCTCACAGAGTTGCACCATCTTTTCATTGAGCAGTTTGCTAATACTCTTTTCATGGAAACTACAAAGTGATACTCGGGATCACATTGAGGTCTATAGTGAAAAAAGAAATATCCTCAGAAAAAAAATAGAAAGAAGCTTTCTGAGAAAAGCTTTGAGGTGTGTGAATTCATGTCATAGAGTTACACTGTTCTTTTTATTTATAAGACTGCTAAAACTGTTTTCTTGGAATCTGCAAAAGGATAATTTGGAGTGCATTGAAGTTTATGGTGAAAAAGTAAATATCCTCAAACAAAAACTAGAAAGAAACATTCTGAGGAACGACTTTGTTATTTGTGAATTCATCACACAGTGTTACACGATTCTTCTCATGGATCAATTTGATAGCACTGTTTTTAGGGAATCCGAGAAGGGTTATTTTGTATCACATTGAAGCCTATAGTAACAAAGGAAATATCCGCAGATAAAATCTAGATAGAAACTTTCAGAGAAACCCTTTTGTGATGTATGAATTAATCTCACAGAGTTACACCATTCTTTGCTAACACTATTTTTGTGGAATCTGCCATGGGATATTCACTAGCGCCTTGAGACAAAGGGTGTAAAAGGAAATATCCTCAGATAAAAACTAGAAAGAAGCTTTCTGAAAAACAGATTTATCATGTGTGAATTCAACCCACTGAGTTACACCATTTTATTCATGGAGCAATTTGGTAGTACTGTTTTTGGGGAATCTGAGAAGGCATATTTTGGATTGTGTTGAAACCTAGGGTAACAAAGGAAATATCCTCAGAGAAAAACCAGAAAGAAGCTTTCTGTGAAACTTACTTGTTCTGCGGGAATTTATCTCACAGAGTTACACGAGTCTTTAAATGGAGGAATTTGCAAACACTGTTTTCATGGAATTTGTAAAGGGAGTGCAATGAGGCCAATGGTGAAAAAGAAAATATCCTCAGATAAAAATTAGAAAGAAGATTTCAGGGAAACTGCTTTGTGATGTGTGAATTCAGCTAACAAGGTTACACTGTTCTTTGCATTGAGAAGTTTGCTTACACTGTTGTCTTGGAATCTGCAATCTGATACTTTGGAGTGCATTGACTCTTACGATGACAAAGGATATATCCTCATACAAATGCAATAAGGAAGGCTTCTGAGAAACTTCTTTCTATGTGTTAATTCATCTCAAACAGTTACATGATTCTTTTCATGGAGCAGTTTGGTAGAATTCTTTTTGGTGAATCAGAGAAGGGATATTCTGGACTGCATTGAACCATAAGTTGATAAAGGAAATACTGTCAGATAAAAACTAGAAAGTAGCTTTCTGTGAAAGTTCTTTGTGATGTGTGAATTCATCTCAAAGAGTTACACCTTTCTTTTCATAGAGTAATTTTCTAACACTGTTTAACTGGGTTCTGCAAAGGGATATTTGGGCGTGCATTGAGGCCTACGGTGAAAAAGGAAATACCTCAGATAAAAACTAGAAAGAAGCTTTCTGAGAAACTGCTTTGTGATGTGTGAATTAATCCCAGAGAGTTACACTGTCCTTTTTATTGAGCAGTTTGCGAACACTCTTTTCTTGGAATCTGCAATGGGATACTTTGGTGTGCATTGAAACTTACAGTGACAAAGGAAATATCCTCATATAAAAACTAGAAAGAAATATTCTGAGACACCGCCATGATGTGTTAATTCATCTCAAAATGTTACATGGTCCCTTTCAATCACCATTATGGTAGCAGTGTTTTTGCGGAATATGAGAATGGATATATTGTATCATATTGAAGCCTATGGTAACAAAGGAAATAACTTCAGATAAAAACTAGAAAGAAGCTTTCTGAGAAAGTACTTTCTGATGTGTTAATTCATCCCACAGAGTTACACCTTTATTTTCATGGAACAGCTTGCAAACACTGTTTCCCTGCAATCTGCAAAGGGATATTTGTGAGCACATTGAGGCCTATGGTGAAAAAGGAAATATCCTCAGATAAAAACTGGAAAGAATCTCTCTGAGAGACTGCTTTGTGATGTTTGTGTTCATCTCCCAGAGTTACACCATTCTTTTCTTGGTACAGTTTGGTAGCACTGTGGTTGGGGAGTCTGAGAATGAATATTTTGGATTGCTTTGAAGTCTAAGGTGGCAAAGGAAATATCCTCAGATAAAATTTAGAAAGAAGCTTTCTGAGAAAGTTCTTTGTGATGTGTGAATTCAACTTACAGATTTATAACTTTCTATTCATGCAGCAGTTTGCTAACACTGTTTTCGTTTAATCTGTACAGGGTTATTTGGGAGCGAATTGAGGCCTATAGTGAAAAAGGAAATATCCTCAGCTAAAAACTAGGAAGAATCTTTCTGAAAAACTGTTTTGTGATGCGTGAATTCATCTTACAGTGTTACACCATTCTTTTCATTGAGCACTTTGCTCACACTGTTTTCAGGGAATCTGAAAAGGGATTTTTGGCAGTGCATTGAAGCCTATGTTCACAAAGGAAATATCGTCAGATAAAATCCAAAAATAAACTTTCTGAGACACTGCTTTGTGATGTGCTAATTCAACTCACAGTGTTACATGATTCTTCTCATGGATCAGTTGTGTAGCACCGTTTTTAGGGAAACTGAGAAGGGATATTTTGGATCACATTGAAGCCTATGCTTTCAAAGGAAATATCCACAGATAAAAACTATAAAGAAGCTTTCTGAGAATGTTCTTTATGACATGTGAATTCATCTCACAGAGTTACATTGTTCTTTTCATTGAGCAGTTTGCTAACACTGCTATCATGGAATCTGCAAAGGGATATTTGGGAGCACCGTGAGGTCTATGGTGAAAATGGAAATATGTTCAGATAAAAACTAGAAAGAAGCTTTCTGATAAACTGCTTTGTGATGTGTGAATTCATCTCACAGAGATACATTGTTGTTTTAACTGAGCAGTTTGTTAACACTGTTTTCGTGGTATCTGCAATGGGATATTTGGGATCGAATTGAACCCTGTGGTGACAAAGGAAATATCCTCAGATCAAAACCAAAAAGAAGTTTTCTGAGAAATTGATTTGTGATGTGTGAATTCGTCTCACAGAGATACACTGTTCTTTTCATTGAGACAGTTTTCTAACACTGTTTTCTTGGAATATGCAGTGGGATATTTCAGAGTGCATTGGAGCTTAGGGTGATAAAGGAAATATCCTCACATAAAAACCAGAAGGAAGATTTCTGAGAAACGGCTTTGTGGTGGTTTAATTCCTCTCACAGAGTTGAACACTCCTTTTCACGGTTGAGTTTGGTAGCACTGTTTTTGCGGAAACATCCTCAAATAAAAACTAGACAAAAGCTTCCTGAGGAAGTTGTTTGTGATTTGTGAATTCATCTCACGGAGTTACACCTTACATTTCATGGAGCATTTTGCTAACACTCTTTTCGTGGAATCTGCAAAGGGACATTTGGGAGCGATTTGAGACCTATGGTGAAAAAGGAAACATCCTCAGATAAAAATTAGAAAGAAGCTTTCTGAGAAACTTCTTTGTGATGTGTGAATTCATCTCGCAGAGTTACACATTTCTTTTCATGGAGCAGTTTGCTAACACTATTTTCCTGGAATCTGCAAAGGGATTTTTGGGAGTGCATTGAGGCTTCTGGTGACAAAGGAAACATCCACAGAAAAAAAACTAGAAAGAAGCTATCTAAGAAACTCTTTATGATGTATGAGTTCATCTCACAGAGTAACACTATTCTTTTCATTGATCAGTTTGCTATCACTATTTTTTTTAATCTTCAGTGGGATATTTTGGAGCACATTGAAGCATATGGTGAAAATGGCAATATCCTCTTATAAAAGCTAGAAATAATTTTCTTGAGAAACTGCTTTGTGATTTGTAAATTATTCTCAGAGAGATACACGATACTTTTAATGGATCAGTTTGGTACCACTGATTTTGGGGAGTTTAAGAAGGGATGTTTTGAATCATATTGAAGCATATGGTAACAAAGGAAACATACTCAGATAAAAACTAGAAAGAAGCTTTCTGAGAAAGTTCCTTGTGATGTGTTTTTTCATGTCACAGAGTTACAACTTTGTATTCATGGAGCAGTTTGCTAACACTGTTTTTGTGGAATCTGCAAAAGTACATTTGGGAGTGCATTGAGGCCTATAGTGAGAAGAGAAGTATCTTCTGATAAAAACCAAAAAGAAGCTTTCTGAGACACTGCTTTGTGATGTGGGAATTCGTTTCACAGATATACACTGTTCTTTTCATTGAGCTGTTTGCTCACCCTGTATTCTTGGAATCTGCAAAAGGATATTTTGGAACACATTGATGCTTATGGTGAGAAAGGAAATATCCCCATATAAAAACTAGAAAAAAACATTGTGAGAAACAGCGTTGTCATGTGTTAATTCATCTCATGGTGTTATGCGACTCTTTTCATGTAGTAATATGGTAGCAGTGTTTTTTGGTGAATCTGAGAAGGGATATTTTGGATCGCATTGAAGCCTAAGGTGACAATGGAAACATCCTGAGATAAAAACGAAAAAGAAGCTGCTTTGTGATGTGTGAATTCATCTCACAGGGATACACCATTTTTTTCATTGAGCAGTTTGCTCACATTGTAATCTTGGAATCTGCAATACGTTATTTCGGAGCATATTGAAGCTTATGGTGACAAAGGAAATATCCTCAGACAAAAACCCGAAAGAAGCTTTCTGATAAACTGCTTTGTGACTTCTGAATTCATCTCATAGACTTACACCTTTCTTTTCATGGATCAGTGTGGTAACACTGTTTTTGTGGAATGTGAGAAGGGATATTTTGCATCACTTCAAACCATATGGTGACAAACTAAACATCCTCAGATAAAATCTATAAAGAAGCTTTCTGAGGAACTTCTTTGTGATGTGGGAATTCATCTCATAGTGTACAATTTTATTTTCATTGAGCAGTTTTCTAACACTGTTTTCTTGGAATGTGCAGTAGTATATTTCAGAGCAAATTGAGGCCTATGTTGAAAAAGTAATTATCCTCAGATAAAAAATAAAAAGAAGCATTCTGAGAAACTGCTTTGTGATGTATGAATTCATCTCACAGAGTTACACTGTACTTTTCACTCAGCAGTTTGCTAACACTGTTTTCTTGGAATCTGCAGTGGGATACATCAGAGCACATTGAAGATAATGGTGACAAAGGAAATATCTTCTGATAAAAACTAAAAGCAAGCTTTCTGCGAAACTGCTTTGTGATGTGTGAATTCTCACAGAGTTACACTGTTCTTTTTATTGAGAAGTTTGATAACACTTTTCTCGTTTAACCTGCAATGGGATATTCAGGCGCACGTTCAGGAATATAGTGAAAAGGAAGTATCCTCAGATAAAAACTGGGAAGAAGTTTTCTGAGAAACAGCTTTTTGATGTGTGAATTAATCTCACAGAGTTACGCCACTGTTTTCAGGGAGCACTTTGGTAGCAATGTTTTTGGGGAATCTGAGAAGGGATATTTTGAATTGCATTGAAGCCTATGGTGACAAAGGAA
>NW_012101651.1:39962-41585 GCF_000951045.1 Mandrillus leucophaeus | reverse complement strand
CTGAGAAACCGCTTTGTGATGTGTTAATTCATCTCACAGAGCTGCACAATTCTTTTCATGAATCATTGGTAATACTGTGTTTGTGGAATCTGAGAAGTCATACTTGGATCGCATTGAAGCCTGTATTGACAAAGGAAATATCATCAGATAAAAACTAGAAAGAAGCTTTCTGAGAAAGTTCTTTGTGATGTGTGAGTTCATCTCACAGAATTAAACATTCCTTTTCATGAATCACTTTCCTAACATTGTTTTCATGGAATCTGCAAAGGGATATTTGGGATTGCTTTGAGGCCTATAGTGAAAAAGGAAATATCATCAGAAAAAAAAGAGGAAGAAGCTTTCAGAGAAACTGCTTTGTGATGTGTGAATTCGTCTCACAGAGTTACACGTTCTTTACAATGAGTAGTTTGATAACACTGTTTTCGTGAAATCTGCAATAGGATACTTTTGAACACATTGAAGCCTATGGTGACAAAGGATCTATCCTCTGATAAAAACCAAAAACACGCTTTCTGAGAAACTACTTTGTGATGTGTGATTTCGTCTCACAGAGTTACACTGTTCCTTTTTTGAGCAGTATGCTAACTCTCTTTCCTTGGAATCTACAAAGGCATATTTCAGAGCCCATTGAAGCTTACTGTGACAATGGAAATATCCTCAGAGAAAAACTGGAAAGAAGTTTTCTGAGAGACTGCTTTGTGGCATGTTAATTCATCACACAGAGTTACCTGGTTCTATTCATGGAGCACTTTGGTAGCACTGTTTTTGGGGAATCTGAGAAGGGATATTTTGGATCGTATTGAAGCCTATATTGAAAAGGAAATGTCCTCAGATAAATGTAGAAAGAAGCTGCCTGAGAAAGTTCTTTGTGATGTGTGAACTCATCTCACAGAGTTACAACTTTCTTTCCATGAAACAGTTTGTTAAAATTGATTTCATGTAATCTTCAAGGGCATATTTTGGAGCGCATTGAGGCTTATGATGAAAAACTAAATATCCTTAGATAAAAACCAAAAAGAAGCATTCTGAGAAACTGCTTTGTGATGTGTGAATTCATCTCACAGTGTTACATTGTTCTTTTCACTGAGCAGGTTGCTAATACTGTTTTCTTGGAATCTGCAATGGGATATTTCAGAGCACATTGAATCTTATGGTGACAAAGAAAATATCCTCATATAAAAACCAGAAAGAGGCATTCTGAGAAACAGCTTTTTGATGCGTTAATTAATCTCACACAGTTCACAATTCTTTTCATCGAGCAGTTTGGTAGCACTGCTTTTGGGGAATCGTGAAGGGATACTTTGGATTGCATTGAAATCTATGGTGACTAAGGATATATCCTCAGAAAAATACTAGAAAGAAACTTTCTGAGAAACTTCTTTCTGATATGTGAATTCATCTCATAGAGTTACATCATAGTTTTCATTGAGAAGTTTGCTAACCCTTTTTTCGTTGAATCTGCGATGGGATATTTTAGAGCGCATTGAGGCCTAGGGTGAAAAAGGAAATATCCTCAGATAAAAACTAGAAAGAAACTTTCTGAGAAACTGCTTTGTGATGTGTGAATCCATCTCACAAAGTTACACCATTCATTTCATTGAGCAGTTTAATAACACTGTTTTC
>NW_012101651.1:33876-39672 GCF_000951045.1 Mandrillus leucophaeus | reverse complement strand
GGGATATTCGGGCGTGCATTGAGGCATATGATGTAAAAGGAAATATCCTCAGATAAAAACTAGAAAGAAGGTTTCTGAGAAGCACCTTTTAATGTGTGAATTCATCTCACAGAATTACAACACTGTTTTCATGGAGTAGTTTCATAGCACTGTATTTGGGAAATCTGGGAAGGGGTATTTTGTTTTGCTTTGAAGCCTAAGGTGACAAAGGAAATATCCTCAGATAAAAACTAGAAAGAAGCTTTCTAAGAAAGTTTTTTGTGATGTCTGAATTCATCTCAAACAGTTAAACCTTTCTTTTCATGGAGCAGTTTGCTAACACTCTTTTCATGGAATCTGCAAAAGGATATTTGGGAGTGCATTGAGGCCTATGGTAAAAAAGGAAATACCCTCAGATAATACTAGAAAGAAACTTTCTGAGAAAATTCTTTGTGATGTGTGAATTCATCTCAGAAAGTTACACTTTTCCTTTCGTGGAGCAGTTTGCTAACACTGTTTTCATGGAATCTGCAATGGGATATTCTGGAGTGCTTTGAGGTCTATAGAGAAAAAGTAAATAACCCCATTTAAAATCTAGATGGAAGCTTTCTGAAAAACAGCTTTGTGATGTGTGAATAAATCTTACAGAGTTACACCATTCTTTTCATTGAGCAGTTTGATAACTCTGTATTCATGGAATCTGCAATAGGATATTTAGGAACGCATTGAAGCCTATATTGACAAGAGATATATCCTCAGATAAAACCCTAAAAGAAGCTTTCAGTGAAACTGCTTTTTGATGTGTGAATTCATCACACTGAGTAACACCATTTTTTCATTGAGAAGTTTGCTAACACTTTTTTCGTGTAATCTTCAATGGGATATTCAGGAGCGCTTTGAGGAATATGGTGAAAAAGGAAATATCCTCAGTTAAAACTAGAAAGAAGCTTTCTTAGAAACGGCTTTGTAATGTGTGAATTCATCTCACAGAGTTACACTGTTCTTTGCCTTGAGCAGTTTACTTACACTGTTTTCTTGGAATCTGCAATCTGATATTTCTGAGCACATTGAAGCTGATGTAGACAAAGAAAATGTCTTAATATAAAAACTAGAAAGAAACATTCTAAGAAAATGCATTCTGGTGTGTTAATTCATCTTACAAATTTACACGATTCTTTTCATGGAGCAGTTTGGTAGCATTATTTTTGGTGCATCTGAGAAGAGATATTTTGGATCACATTGAAACCTGTGGTAACAAAGTAAGTATCCCCAGATAAAAACTAGAAAGACGCTTTCTGAGAAAATCCTTTGTGATGTGTGAATTCATCTCACTGAGTTAAATCTTTCTTTTCATGGAGCAGTTTGCAAACACTGTTTTTGTGGGATCTGCAAAGGCATATTTCCGAATGCTCTGAGGCCTATGGTGAATAAGGAAATATCCTCAGATAAAAACTAGAAAGAAGCTTTCTGAGAAACTGCTTTGTGATGTGTGAATTCATCTCACAGAGTTACACTGTTTTTTTCATTTACCAGTGTGCTAACACTCTTTTCTTGGATTCTGCAATGGGCTATTTCTGAGTGTATTGAAGCTTATGGTGACAAAGGAAATATCCTCATATAAAACCTAGAAAGAAGCATGTTGAGAAACCGTTTTTTGATGTGTTAATTCAGCTCACAGTGTTACACGATTCCTTTGATGGATCAGTTTGGTAGTACTGTTTTGGGGGAATCTGAGATGGGATATTTTTTATTGTATTGAAGCTTATGGTGACATAGGAATTATCCTCAGATAAAAACTAGAAGGAAGCTATCTGAGAAAGTTTTTGTGATGTATGAGTTCATCTCACAGAGTTACACCTTTCTATTCATGGAGGAGTTTGCTAATACTGTTTTTGTGGAATCTGCAATGGGATATTTGAGTTCACATTGAGGCCTTGGGAATATCCTCAGATAAAAACTAGAAAGAAGCTGTCTGAGAAAGGTTTCTGTGACTTTATCTTACAGAGTTACATTGTTGTTTTCATTGACCAGTTTGATAACACTATTTTCGTGGGATCTGCAATAAGACACTTGAGAGTGAATTGAAGCTTGTGGTGACAAATTAAATATCCTCAGAGTAAAATCAAAAAGAAGCTTTCTGAGAAACTGCTTTGTGATGTGAGAATTCATCTCACAGATTTACACGTTTCTTTTCATGGAGCAGTTTGCTAACACATTTTTTGTGGAATCTGCAAAGGGTTGTCCACAAGTGCATTGAGGCAAATGATAAAAAAGGAAATATCCTCAGAGAAAAACTAGAAAGAATCTTTCTGAGATGTTGCTTTGTGATTTGTGAATTCGTCTCACAGAATTACATGATTCTTTTCATGGGGCAGTTTGGTAGCACTGTTCTTGCAGAATCTGAGAAGTGCTATTTTGGATTGCATTGAAGCTGTGGTGACAAAGGAACTATCCTCAGATAAAATCTAGAAAGAAACTTTCTGAGAAACTTCTTTGTGATGTGTGAATTCATCTCACAGGGTTACACTATTCTTTTCATGGAGAAGTTTGGTGGCACTTTTTTTGGGAAATCTGAGAAGGGATATTTTGAATCTGCAATAGGACATTTGGGAGTGCATTGAAGCCTATGGTGACATAGGAAATATCCTCAGACAAAAACCAAAAAGAAGCTTTCTCAGAAATTGCATTGTGATGTGTGAATTCATCTCACAGATTTACACCTTTCTTTTCTTGGAGCAAATTGCTAGCACTGATTTCATGGAATCCGCAAAGGGATATACAAGAATGCATTGAGGCCTAAGGTGAAAAAGGAAATATCCTCAGTCAACAACTAGAAAGAAGATTTCTGAGAAACTGCTTTGCTATGTATGAATTCATCTCACAGAATTACACCTTTCTTTTCATGGAGGAGTTTAGTAGCACTGTTTTTGGGGAACCTCAGAAAGGATATTTTGGACTGCCTTGAAGCCTAAGGTGACAAGGGAAATATCCTCAGATAAAAACCAAAAAGAAGCTTTCTGTGAAATGGCTTTGTTATGTGTGAATTCATCTAACTGAGTAACATTGTTCTTTTCACTGAGATGTTTGCTAACACTTTTTTCGTTTAATCTGCAATGGGATATTCTGGAGCACATTGAGGAATACGGTGAAAAGGAAATATCCTCAGATAAAAATGAGAAAGAATCTTTCAGAGAAACTCCTTTGTGATGTGTGCATTCATCTCATAGAGCTCAATGTCTCTGTTGAAGGAGCACTTCAGTATCACTGTTTTTGTGGTATCTGAGAAGGGATATCTGAGAACGCATTGAAGTCTATTGTGGAAAAGGAAATATCCTCAGATAAAAACTAGAAAGAAGCTTCCTGAGAAACTTCTTTGTTATGGGTCAATTTATCTCGCAGAGTTACATCATTCTTTTCATGGAGCAGTTTGTAAGCACTATTTTTGTGGAATCTGCAGAGGGATAATTAGAAGCGCATAGAGGCCTAAGGTGAAAAAAAGTAATTTCTTCAGGTAACAAATGAAGAAAAGCTTTTGGAGAAACTTCCTCATGATTTATGAATTCATCTCATAGAGTTAAACGTTTCTGTTGAGGGAGCACTTTGACATCACTGTTTTTGTGGTGTCTGAGAAGGGATATTTGGGAGCGCATTGAAACCTATGGTGGAAAAGGAAATATCCTCAGATAAAAACTAGAAAGAAGTTATCTGAGAAAACGCTCTGTCATGAGTTAATTCATCTCACAGAGTTGCACGATTGTTTTCATGGAACAGTTTGGTATTACTGTTTTTGGGGAACGTGAGAAGGGATATTTTTAATCGCATTGAAGCCCAAGGTGATAAAGGAAATATCCTCAGATAAAAACTAGAAAGAAACTTTCTGAGAAAGTTCTTTGTGATGTGTGAATTCATCTCACAGAGTTACACCTTTCCTTTCATGGAGCAGTTTGCTAACACTGTTTTCGTGCAAGCTGCAAAGGGAAATTTGGGAGTGCATTGAAGCCTAGAGTGAAAAAGGAAATACCCTCAGATAAAAACCAAAACGAAGCTTTCTGAGAAACTGCTGTGTGATGTGTGAGTTCATCTGACAGAGATACACTGTTCTTTACATTGATGAGTTTCCTAACACTATTTTCTCTGGAATCTGCAATGGGATATTTTGGAGTGCTTTGAAGCTTAGGGTGACAATGAAAATATCCACAGACAAAAACTAGAAATAAGCTTTCTGACCAACTGCCTTTTATTTGTGAATTCATCTCACAGAGTTTCACGATTCTTTTCATGGAGCAGATTGGTAACACTGTTTTTATGGAATCTGCAAAGGGATATTCAGGAGCTTCTAGAGGCCTATAGGGAAAAGGAAGTAACTTCAGATGCAAACTGGAGAGAGGCTTTTGGAGAAATGGTTTTCTGATATGTGTATTCATATCATAGAGTTTAACCATTTTCCTTATTGAGCAGTTCTTCATCACTATTTTTCTGGTATCTGAGAGGAGACATTTGGGAGCACATTGAAGCCTACAGTGAAAAAGGAAATATGGTCAGATTTGAACTAGAAAGAAGCTTTCTGAGAAACTGCTTTGTGATGAGTGAATAAGCTCACAGAGTTTCAATTTTGTTTTCATTGAACAATTTGGTAACACGGTTTTTGTGGAATCTGCAAAAGGGTATTTGGGAGTGCATAGAGTCCAATGGCGAAAAAGGAAATACATTCAGTTAAAAACTGGAGAGAAGCTTTCTGAGAAACTCCTTTGTGATGTGTGCATTCATCTCATAGAGCTAAACGTTTCTTTTGAGGGAGCACTTTGGCATCACTGCTTGTGTGGTGTCTGAGAAGGGATATTTGGGAGTGCATTGAAGCCTATGGTGGAAAAAGAAATATCCTCAGATAAATCTAGGGAAAAGTTTCCTGAAAAACTGCTTTGTGATTGGTCAATTTATCTCATAGAGTTACATCATTCTTCTCGTGGTGCAGTTTGTTAGCACTCTTTTTGTGGAATTTGCAGAGGGATCTTTGGGAGCACATAGAGGCCTAAGATGAAAAAAGAAATTTCTCTAGGTAACAATTGGAGAGAAGCTTTCAGAGAAACTCCTTTGTGATGTTTGCATTCATCTCATAGAGGTATCATTTCTGTTGAGGAAGCACTTTGACATCAAGGTTTTTCTGGTGCCTGAGGAGGGATATTTGGGAGTGCATTGAAGGCAACATTGGAAAAGGAAATATCCTCATATAAAAACCAGAAAGAACCTTTCTTTGAAACTGCTTTGTGATGTGCTAATTCATGTTACAGAGTTACACAATTCTTTTCATGGAGCTGTTTGGAAACACTATTTTCATGGAATCTGCGAAGGAATATTTGGGAATGCATTGAGGCCTATAGCGAAAAAGGAATGTCCTCGGATAAAACCTAGAAAGAAGCTTTCTGAGATACTGTTTTGTGATGTGTGAATTCATCTCACAGAGTTACACCGTTCTTTTCATTGAACAGTTTGCTAACACTGTTTTCTTGGAATCTGCAATAGGATGTTTCAGAGTGCATTGACGGCTATAGTGACAAAAGAAATATTGTCAGAAAAAAACTAGAAAGAAGCTTTCTGAGAAAGTTCCTTTGATTTGTGAATTTTTCTCACAGAGTTTTACCTTTCTTTTTATTCAGCAGTTTGCTAACACCGTTTTCGTGGAATCTGCTAACACCGTTTTCGTGGGGGCAAATTGAGGCCTATGTTGAAAAAGGAAATAACCTCAGGTATTAAGTAGAAAGTAGGATTCTGAGAAACTGCTTTGTGATGTGTGAACTCATGCCACAGAATTAAAATGTT
>NW_012101651.1:29678-33826 GCF_000951045.1 Mandrillus leucophaeus | reverse complement strand
GCATTGAAGCCTATGGTGGAAAAAGAAATATCCTCAGATAAATCTAGGGAAAAGTTTCCTGAAAAACTGCTTTGTGATTGGTCAATTTATCTCATAGAGTTACATCATTCTTCTCGTGGTGCAGTTTGTTAGCACTCTTTTTGTGGAATTTGCAGAGGGATCTTTGGGAGCACATAGAGGCCTAAGATGAAAAAAGAAATTTCTCTAGGTAACAATTGGAGAGAAGCTTTCAGAGAAACTCCTTTGTGATGTTTGCATTCATCTCATAGAGGTATCATTTCTGTTGAGGAAGCACTTTGACATCAAGGTTTTTCTGGTGCCTGAGGAGGGATATTTGGGAGTGCATTGAAGGCAACATTGGAAAAGGAAATATCCTCATATAAAAACCAGAAAGAACCTTTCTTTGAAACTGCTTTGTGATGTGCTAATTCATGTTACAGAGTTACACAATTCTTTTCATGGAGCTGTTTGGAAACACTATTTTCATGGAATCTGCGAAGGAATATTTGGGAATGCATTGAGGCCTATAGCGAAAAAGGAATGTCCTCGGATAAAACCTAGAAAGAAGCTTTCTGAGATACTGTTTTGTGATGTGTGAATTCATCTCACAGAGTTACACCGTTCTTTTCATTGAACAGTTTGCTAACACTGTTTTCTTGGAATCTGCAATAGGATGTTTCAGAGTGCATTGACGGCTATAGTGACAAAAGAAATATTGTCAGAAAAAAACTAGAAAGAAGCTTTCTGAGAAAGTTCCTTTGATTTGTGAATTTTTCTCACAGAGTTTTACCTTTCTTTTTATTCAGCAGTTTGCTAACACCGTTTTCGTGGAATCTGCTAACACCGTTTTCGTGGGGGCAAATTGAGGCCTATGTTGAAAAAGGAAATAACCTCAGGTATTAAGTAGAAAGTAGGATTCTGAGAAACTGCTTTGTGATGTGTGAACTCATGCCACAGAATTAAAATGTTGCTTTCATTGAGAAGTTTGCTAACACCATTTTTGTGGAATCACCAAAGGGATATTTAGTAGTGCATTGAGGCTTATTGTGAAAAAGCAAATATCCTCAGGTAATAAATAGAAAGAAGCTTACTGAGAAATTGCTCTGTGATGTGTGAATTCATCTCATAGAGTTAAAATGTTTCTTTCATTGAGAAGTTTGCTAACAGTTTTCTTGGGGTCTGCAAAGGGATATTTTGGAGTGCATTGAAGCTTATGGGACAAAGGAACAATCCTCAGACAAAAACAAAAAGAATCTTTCTGAGAAACTGCTTTGTGATTCGTGAATTCATCTCACAGAGTTACACGAATCTTCTCATGGAACAGTTTATTAGCATCGTTTTTGGAGAATCTGAGAAGGGATATTTTGGATCAGATTGAAGCCTACGGTGACAAAGGGAGTATTCTCAGATAAAAACTAGAAAGAAGCTTTACGAGAAAGTCCTTTGTGATGTGTGAATTCATCTCACAGAGTTACACCTTTCCTTTCATAGAGTAGTTTGTTAACACTGTTTTCATGGATTCTGCAAAGGGATATTTGGGAGTGCATTGAGGCCTATGGTGAAGAAGAAAATATCCTCAGATAAAAACTAGAAAGAATCTTTCTGAGAAACTGCTTTGTGATGTGTGAATTCAACTCACAGAGTTAAACCATTCTTTTCATTGAACAGTTTGCTCACACTGTTTTCGTGGAATCTACAAAGGGATATTTGGGAGTGCATTGCAGTCTATGTTCACAAAGAAAATATCCTCAGATAAAAACCAAAAATAAGTTTTCTGAGAAACTCCTTAGTGATGTGTTAATTTATCTCACAGAACTGCACAATCCTTTTCTAGGATCAGTTTGGTTGCCGTGTTTTTAGGTATTCAGAGAAGGGATATTTTGAATTGCATTGAAGCCTGTGATGACACAGGAACTATCCTCAGATAAAATCTATAAAGTTACATTCTGAGAATCTTCTTTGTGATGTGTCAATTCATCTCACAGAGTTACAGCATTCTTTTCATGGAGAAGTTTGGTAGCACTCTTTTTGGGGAATCTGATAGGGGATATTTTGGATCACATTGAAGTCAAGGGTGTCAAAGGAAATATCCCCAGAAAACACTAGAAAGCTTTATGTGATACTTCTTGTGATGTGTGAATTCATCTAACAGAATTACACTATTTCTTTCTTGGAGCTGATTGCTAACAATGTTCTCCTGGAATCTGCAATAGGATATTTGGGAGCATATTGAAGCCTATGGTGACAAAGGAAACATCCTCAGATTAAAGCCAAAAAGAAACTTTCTGAGAATGTTCTTTGTGATGTGTGAATTCATCTCACAAAGTTACACTTTTTGTATCATTAAGAAGCTTGCTATCACTCTTTTTGTTTAATCTCTAAAGGGTTATTCAGGAGTGCATTAAGAAATATGGTGAAAAAGGAAATATCCTTGGTTAAAACCAGAAAGAAGTAATCTGAGAAACATCTTTGTGATATGTGAATTCATCTCTCTGAATTACACCGTTCTTTTCATAGAATAATTTCATAGTACTGTTTTTGGGGAATCTGAGAAGGAATCATTTGGGTTGCATTGAAACCTATGTTGACAATGGAAATATCCTCAGACAGAAACCAAAAAAAAGCTTTCCGAGAAATTGCTTTGTAATGTGTGAATTCAACTCACAGATTTACACCTTTCTTTTCATGGAACACTTTGCTTACACTATTTTCCTGGAGTCTGCAAAGGGATATTCCCGAGTGCATTGAGGCAAATGGTGAAAAAGGAAATATCGTCAGACAAAAACTAGAAAGATGCTTTGTGAGAAACTGCTTTGTGATTTGTGAATTCATCTCACTGAGTTACACGACACTTTTCATGGAGCAGTTTGGTAGCACTCTTTTTGGGGAATCTGAGAAGAGATATTTTGGATTGAATTGAAGCCTATGGTGACAAAGTAAATACCCTCAGATAGAATCTAGAAAGAAGATTTCTGAGAAATTTCTTTTTGATGTATGAATTCATCACAGAGAGTGACACTGGTATTTTTATTGAGAGTTTTGATAACACTTTCTTCGTGGAATCTGCAATGGGATATTCCAGAGTGAATTGAGGAACATGGTGAAAAGGCAAATATCCTCAGATAAAAACTAGAAAAAAACTTTCTGAGAAACAGCTTTGTTATGTATGAATTTATCTCACAGACTTACTCTGTTCTTTGCATTGAGCAGTTTGCTTACACTGTTTTTCTGTAATCTGCATTCTGATATTTCGGAGCTCATTGAAGCTTATGGAAACAAAAGAAATATCCTCAGAAAAAACTAGAAAGAAGCGTTTTGAGAGACTGCTTTCTGACGTGTGAATTCATCTCACAGAGTTACACTGTTCCTTTCATTGAGCAGTTTGCTAACACTGTTTTCTTGGAATCTGAAAAGAGATATTTTGGATTGCATTGAAACTTATGGTGACAAAGGCAATATCCTCATATAAAAACTAGAAAGCTTTCTCAGAGACCGCTTTGTGATTTGTAAATTCACTTCACAGAGTTACACGATTCCTTTCATGGATCAGTTTGGTAGCACTGTTTTTGGGGAATCTGAGCTAGGATATTTTGTATCACACTGAAGCCAGTGGCAACAAAGGAAACAACCTTACATAAAAACTAGAAATAAGCTTTCTGAGGAAGTTCTTTGTTATGTGTGAATTCATCTCAGAGAAATAAACCTTTCTTTTCATGGAGTAGTTTGCTAATTTTTTTTTGTGGAATTTGCAAAGGGACATTTTGGAGTGCAAAGAGGCCTACAGGGATAAAGGAAATTGCCTCAGATAAAAACTAGAAAGAAACTTTCTGAAAAACTTCTTTGTGATGTGTGAATTCATCTCACAGAGTTACACATTTCTTTTCATAGAGCAATTTGCTAACACTGTTTTCCTGGAATCTGCCAAGGGATCCTTGGGAGGGCATTGAGGCCTGTGGTGAAAAAGGAAATATCCTCAGATAAAAACTAGAAGAAAGCTTTCTACAAAACTGCTTTATGATGTGTGAATTCATCTCACCCAGGTACACTGCTCTTTTCATTGATCATTTTGCTAACAGTTTTCTTGGAATATTCAATGGGATATTTCAGAGCACATGGAAGCTTATGATGACAATGGAAACATCCTCATA
>NW_012101651.1:18103-29628 GCF_000951045.1 Mandrillus leucophaeus | reverse complement strand
TGCAAAGGGATATTCCCGAGTGCATTGAGGCAAATGGTGAAAAAGGAAATATCGTCAGACAAAAACTAGAAAGATGCTTTGTGAGAAACTGCTTTGTGATTTGTGAATTCATCTCACTGAGTTACACGACACTTTTCATGGAGCAGTTTGGTAGCACTCTTTTTGGGGAATCTGAGAAGAGATATTTTGGATTGAATTGAAGCCTATGGTGACAAAGTAAATACCCTCAGATAGAATCTAGAAAGAAGATTTCTGAGAAATTTCTTTTTGATGTATGAATTCATCACAGAGAGTGACACTGGTATTTTTATTGAGAGTTTTGATAACACTTTTTTCGTGGAATCTGCAATGGGATATTCCAGAGTGAATTGAGGAACATGGTGAAAAGGCAAATATCCTCAGATAAAAACTAGAAAAAAACTTTCTGAGAAACAGCTTTGTTATGTATGAATTTATCTCACAGACTTACTCTGTTCTTTGCATTGAGCAGTTTGCTTACACTGTTTTTCTGTAATCTGCATTCTGATATTTCGGAGCTCATTGAAGCTTATGGAAACAAAAGAAATATCCTCAGAAAAAACTAGAAAGAAGCGTTTTGAGAGACTGCTTTCTGACGTGTGAATTCATCTCACAGAGTTACACTGTTCCTTTCATTGAGCAGTTTGCTAACACTGTTTTCTTGGAATCTGAAAAGAGATATTTTGGATTGCATTGAAACTTATGGTGACAAAGGCAATATCCTCATATAAAAACTAGAAAGCTTTCTCAGAGACCGCTTTGTGATTTGTAAATTCACTTCACAGAGTTACACGATTCCTTTCATGGATCAGTTTGGTAGCACTGTTTTTGGGGAATCTGAGCTAGGATATTTTGTATCACACTGAAGCCAGTGGCAACAAAGGAAACAACCTTACATAAAAACTAGAAATAAGCTTTCTGAGGAAGTTCTTTGTTATGTGTGAATTCATCTCAGAGAAATAAACCTTTCTTTTCATGGAGTAGTTTGCTAATTTTTTTTTGTGGAATTTGCAAAGGGACATTTTGGAGTGCAAAGAGGCCTACAGGGATAAAGGAAATTGCCTCAGATAAAAACTAGAAAGAAACTTTCTGAAAAACTTCTTTGTGATGTGTGAATTCATCTCACAGAGTTACACATTTCTTTTCATAGAGCAATTTGCTAACACTGTTTTCCTGGAATCTGCCAAGGGATCCTTGGGAGGGCATTGAGGCCTGTGGTGAAAAAGGAAATATCCTCAGATAAAAACTAGAAGAAAGCTTTCTACAAAACTGCTTTATGATGTGTGAATTCATCTCACCCAGGTACACTGCTCTTTTCATTGATCATTTTGCTAACAGTTTTCTTGGAATATTCAATGGGATATTTCAGAGCACATGGAAGCTTATGATGACAATGGAAACATCCTCATATAAAAACTAGAAAGAAGCTTTCTGAGAAACTGCTTTGTGATTTATAAATTCATCTTACAGAGTTACAGGACTCTTTTCATGGATCAGTTTGGTAGCACTTTTTTTTGGAATTTGTGCAGGTATATTTTGTATTGCATTGAAGCTAATGGAGACAAAGGAAATATCCTCAGATAAAAAATAAAAAGAAGCTTTCTGAGAAAGTTCTTTGTAATCTGTACTTTCATCTCACAGGGTTACACCTTTCTTTTCATGGAGCAGTTTGCTAACACTGTTTTCGTGGAATCTGCATAGGTATATTTGGGAGTGCATTGAGGCCTATATTGAAAAGAGAAATATCCTCAGATAAAAACTAGATGGAATCTTTCTGAGAAACTGCTTTGTGATGTGTCAACTCATCTCACAGAGTTACACTGTTCTTTTCGTTGAGCAGTTTGCTAACATTGTTTTCTTGGAATCTGCAATGGAATATTTTGGAGCACATTGATCTTATGGTGACAAAGGAAATATCATCAGGCAAAAAGTAGAAAGAAGCTTTCTGAGAAACTTCTTTGAGATTTGTGAGTTCATCCCACAGAGTTACATGATTCTTCTCATGGGGCAATTTGTTAGCACTGTTTTTGGGGAATCTGAGAAGGAATATTTTGGGTTGCATAGAAGCCTATGGTGACAAAGGGAATAACCTCAGATAAAAACTAGACAGAAGCCTTCTGAGAAAGTTCTTTGTGAAGTGTGAATTCATCTTATAGAGTTACACCTTTTTTTCATGGAGCCATTTGCTAACACTGTTTTCGTGGAATCTGCAAAAGGATATTTGGGAGCGAATTTAGGCCTATGGTGAAAAAGGAAATATCCTCGGGAAAAAACTGCAAGAAAGTTTTCTGAGAAACTACTCTGTGATGTGTGAATTCACCTCACAGAGTTACACTGTTCATTTCATTGAGCAGTTTGCTAACACAGTTTTCTTGGAATCTGCAATGTGATATTTCAGAGCACATTATAGGTTATGGTGACAAAGGAAATATCCTCAGAAAAATACCAGAAAGAAGCTTTCTGAGCAACTGTTTTGTGATTTGTGACTTCATCTCACAGAGTTACACAACGCTTTTCATGGAGCATTTTGGTTGCACTGTTTTTGGGGAATCTGATAAAGGATATTTTGGATCACGTTGAAGCTTATGGAGACAAGGGAAATATCCTCTGATGAAAACTAGAAGCAAGCTTTCTCAGAAACTGCTTTGTGATGTGTTAATTCATCTCACAGAGTTACACGATTTTTTTCATGTATCAGTTTGGTGGCACTGTTTTTGGGGAATCTGAGGGAGGATATTTTGGATCACACTGAAATCAATGGTGACAAAGAAACATCCTTAGGTAAAAGCTAGAAAGAAGCTTTCTGAGAAAGTTCTTTGTGATGTGTCAATTTATCTCACAGAGTCTGGAATGGGACATTTTGGAGCACAATGATTCCTATAGTGAAAAAGGAAATATCCTCAGATAAAAACTAAAAGTAAGCTTCCTGAGAAACTTCTTTGTGATGTGTGAATTCATCTCCAAAAGTTACACCTTTCTTTTCATGGGGCAGATTGCTAACACTGTTTTCGTTGGATCTGCAAAGTGATATTTGGGAGTGCATTGAGGAATATGGTGAAAAAGGAAATATCCTCAGACAAAAACTAGAAAGAAACTGTCTGAGAAACTGCTATGTGATGTGTGAATTCATTTCAAAGATTTACATTCTTCTTTTCATTGATCAGTGTGCTAACACTGTTTTCGTGGAATCATCAAAGGGATATTTCGGAGCACATTGAAGCTTATGGTGACAATGGAAACATCCTCATATAAAAACTAGAAGGAAGCTTTCTGAGAATCCGCTGTGTGATTTGTAAATTCATCTCACAGAGTTACATGATTCTTTTCATGGATCAGTTTGGTAGCACTGTTTTTGGGAAATCTGAGGAAGGATATTTTGGATCACATTGAAGTCAATGGTGACAAAGGAAATATCCTCAGATAAAAACTGGAAGGAAGCTTTCTGAGAAACTGCTAGTGATTTTTGATTTCATCTCACAGAGTTACATGATTCTTTTCATGGAGCAGCTTGGTAGCCTTGTTTTTATGGAATCTACAAAGGTATATTCGGGAGCTCCCAGAAGCCTACTGTGAAAAAGGAAATAACTTCAGATAAAATCCAGACAGAAGCTTTTCGAGAAATGGTTTCATTACGTGTATTCACCTCATAGAGTTTAACCTCTTTGTTGAATGAGCAGTTTGGCACTACTGTTTTTGCACTATCCAAGAGGAGCTATTGGAACACATTGAAGTCTATGGTGAAAAAGGAAATATACTCAGATTTGAACTAGAAATGAAGCTTTCTGAGAAACTGCTTTGTGATGGGTCAACTCATCTCAGAGAGTTCGACCTTTCGTTTCATGTAGTAGTTTGTTAGCACTGTTTTTGTGGAATCTGCAGAGGGATATTTGGGAGTGCATAGAGGCCTAATGTGAGAAAAGAAAATTCTTCAGGTAAAAACTGGAGAGAAGTTTTCTTGAGAAACTCTTTGTGATGTGTGTATTCATCTCATAGAGCTAAATGTTTCTATTGAGGGAGCACTTTGGTATCACTGTTTTTGTGGTGTTTGAGAAGGGATATTTGGAAGCATATTGAAGTCTATAGCAGAAAAGGAAATATCCTGAGACAAAAACTAGAAAGAAGGTTCCTGAGAAATTGCTTTTTGATGAGTCAATTTATCTAACAGAATTACATTATTCCTTTCATGGAGCAGTTTGTTAGCACTGTTTTTGTGGAATGTGCAGAGGGATAATTGGGAGTGCATAGAGGCCTAAGGTAAAAAAAGAAATTTCTTCAGGTAACAACAGGAGAGAAACTTTCAGAGAAACTCCTTCATGATGTGTGCATTCATCTCATATAGCTAAAAGTTTCTGTTGAGGGAGCACTTCGGTATCACTGTTTTTGTGGTGTCTTAGAAGGGATATTTCGGAGCACATTGAAGCCTATGTTGGAAAAGGAAATATCCTCATACAAAAACTAGAAAGAAGCTTTCTTCAAAAGCGCTTTGTGATTTGTTAATTCATGTCACACAGTTACATGATTATTTTCATGGATCAGTTTGGTAGCACTGTTTTTGGGGAATCTAAAAAGAGATATTTTGGATCACATTGAAGTCTATGGTGACAAAGCAATATCCTCATATAAAAACTAGAAAGAAGCTTTCTGAGAAAGTTCTTTGTGATGTGTGAACTCATCTCACAGAATTACACCTTTCTCTTCATGGCAGAGTTTGCTAACACTGTTTTTGTGGAATCTGCAAAGAGATATATGGAGCACATCGATGTCTATGGCGAAAAGGGAAATATTCTCTGATAAAAACTATAAAGAAGCTTTCTGAGAAACTGCATTGTGATGTGAGAATGTATCTCACAGAGTTACATTGTTCCTTTAACTGAGCAGTATGCCAACCTGTTTTCTTGGAATCTGCAATGGGATATTTTGTAGCGCAATGAAGCTTATGGTGACAAACGAAATATGCTCAGATAAAAACTAGAAAGAAGCTTTCTCAGAAACTACTTTGTGATGGGTTAATTCATCTCACAGAGTTACACCGTTCTTTTCATCGAGCAGTCTGCTAACACTGTTTTCGTGGAATCTGCATTATGAAATTTGGGAGCACATTGAAGCCTATGATGACAAAGGAAATATCCTCAGATAAAAACCGAAAAGAAGCTTTCTGAGAAACTGCTTTGGATGTGTGAATTCATATCCCAGAGTTACAGATTCTTTTCATAGATCACTCTATTAGTACTGTTTTTGGGTTATCTGAGAAAGGATATTTTGGATCACATTGAAGCCTATGGTGACAAGGAAATATCCTCAGATAAAACCTGGAAAGAAGCTTTCTGAGAAATTTCTTTGTGACATGTGAATTCATCTCAGAGAGTTACAGCTTTCTCTTCATGAAGCAGTTTGCTAACACTTTTTTCATGGAATCTGCAAAGTGATATTTGGGAGCACTTTGAGGCCTATGGTGAAAAAGGAAATATCCTTAGGTAAAAACTAGAAAGAAACTTTCTGAGAAACTGCATTGTGATGTGTGAATGCATCTCACAGAGTTACACTGTACTTTTTTGGACCAATTTGCTAAAACTGTTTTCTATGAATCTGTAATAGGATATTTCTTAGCACAATGAAGCTTATGGTGACAAAGGAAATACTCTCAGATAAAAACACTGTTTCGTGGAATCTGTTTTAGGATATTTGGGAGTGCATTGAAGCCTATGGGGACAAAGGAAATATCCTCAGATAAAAACCAAAAAGAAACCTTCTGAGAAACTGCTTTGTGATGTGTGACTACATCTCAGAGAGTTACAGTGTTCTTTTAAATAAACAGTCTGCTAACACACTTCTCTTGGAATCCTCAAAGGCATAATTCAGAGGGCATTGAAACTTATGGTTACAAAGGATTTATCCTCAGAGCCAAACTGGAAAGAAGGTTTGTGAGAAATTGCTTTCTGATGTGTGAATTCATCTCACAGAGTTAAACGATTCTTTTCGTGGATCACCTTGCTAGCACTGTTTTTGGGGAATCAGAGAAAGGATATTTTGGATGGCATTGAAGCCTGTGGTGACAAGGAAATATCCTCAGATAAAAACTGGAAAGAAGCTTTCTGAGAAAGTTGTTTGTGTATGTGTGAATTCATCTCACAGAGTTCCACCTTTCTTTTCATGGAACAGTTTGCTAACTATGTTTTCATGGAATCTGCCAAGGGATATGTGGCAGCACGTTGAGGCTGATAGTGTAAAAGGAAATATCCTCAGATTAAAAACTGAAAGAAGCTTTCTGAGAATCTGCTTTCTGATGTGTAAGTTCATGTCACAGAATTATACCGTTCTTTTCATACTGCAGTCTACTAAAACTGTTTTCGTGGAATCTGCAATAGGATGTTTGGGAGCTCATGGAAGTCTATAGTGACAAAGAAAATATCCTTAGATAAAAACCGAAAAGAAGCCTTCTGAGAAACTGCTTTGTAGTGTGTGAATACATCTCACAGAGTTACAGTGTTCTGTTCATTGAGCAGTCTGCTAACACTGTTTCCTTGGAATGCACAAAGGGATATTTTGGAACTAATTGAAGCCCATGGTGACAAGGAAATATACTCCGATAAAAACTGGAAAGAAGCTTTCTGAGAAACTTCTTTGTGATGTGTGAGTTCATCTCACAGCATTTCACCTTTCTCTTCATGAAGCAGTTTGCTACCATTGTTTTCATGGAATCTGCAAGGAGATGTTTCGGAGCACATTGACTTCTAAGGTGAAAAAAGAAATATCCTCAGAAAAAAAAACAGAAAAATACTTTCTGAGAAACTGCATTGTGATGTGTGAATGCATCTCACAGAGTTGCACTGTTCTTTTCATTGATCAGTTTGTTAACACTGTTTTCCTGGAATCTGCAATGGGATATTTTTTAGTGCAATGAAGCTTATGGTGACAAAGGAAATATCCTCAGATAAAAACTAGAAAGAAGCTTTCTGAGAAACTTCTTTGTGATGTGTGAATTCACCTCACAGAGTTACACCTTTCTCTTTATGAAGCCATTTGCTAACACTGTATTCATGCTATCTGCAAAAGGACATTTGTTAGTGCCTTGAGGTCTCTGGTGAAAAAGGAAATATCCTCAGTTAAAAACTAGACAGAAGCTTTCTGAGAAACTGCATAGTGATGTGTGAATGCATCACACAGAGATACACTGTTCTTTTCATTGATCACTTTGCTAACACTGTTTTCTTGGAATCTGCAATGGGATATTTCTTAGCACAATGATGCTTATGGTGTCAAAGAAATATCCTCAGATAAAGACTAGAAAGAAGCTTTCTGAGAAACTGTTTTGTGATGGGTTAATTCATCTCATAGAGTTACACCGTTCTTTTCATTGATCAGTCTATTAACACTGTTTCATGGAATTAGTTTTTGGATATTTGGGAGTGCACTGAATCCTATGGGGACAAAGGAAATATCCTCAGATAAAAACCAAAAAGAAACCTTCTGAGAAACTGCTTTCTGATGTGTGAATACATCTCACAGATTCACAGAGTTCTTGTTATTGAGCAGTCTGCTAACACTGTTTTCTTGGACTCCGCAAAGGGATAATTCATACGGCATTGAAGCTTATGGTGACAAAGGAAATATCCTCAGAGACAAACTGGAAAGAAGATTTCTGAGAAACTGCTATCTGATGTGTGAATTCACCTCACAGAGTTACACTTTCTTTTCATGGAGGAGTTCGTTACCAGTGTTTTTGGGGAATCTGTGAAGGGATATTTTGGATTGCATTGAAGCCTACACTGACAAAGGAAATATCCTCAAATGAAAACTAGAAAGGCACTTTATGAGAAACTTCTTTGTGGTGTGTGAATTCATCTCACAGAGTTACACTTTCTTTTCATGGAGGAGTTCGTTACCAGTGTTTTTGGGGAATCTGTGAAGGGATATTTTGGATTGCATTGAAGCCTACACTGACAAAGGAAATATCCTCAAATGAAAACTAGAAAGGCACTTTATGAGAAACTTCTTTGTGGTGTGTGAATTCATCTCACAGTGTTACACCTTTCTCTTCATGAAGCAGTTTGCTAATACTGTTTTCGTGGAATCTGCAAAGTGATATTTGGGAACGCATGGAAGTCTATGGTGAAAAAGGAAATATCCTCAAAGAAAAACTAGAAAGAAGCTTTCTGAGAAACTGCATTGTGATGTGTGAATGCATCTCACAGGGTTACATTGTTCCTTTCATTGGTCAGGTTGCTCACAGTGTTTTCTTGGAATCTGCAATGGGATATTTCTTAGCACAATGAAGCTTATGGTGACAAGGGAAATATCCTCAGATAAAAACTAGGAAGAAGCTTTCTGAGAAACTGCTTCATAATGGGTTAATTCATGTCACAGAATTACGTCATTCCTTTCATTGAGCAGTCTACTAACACAGTTTTCGTGGAATTTGTGTTAGGATATTTGGGAGCGCATTGAAGCCTATGGGGACAAAGGAAATATCCTCAGACAAAAACCAAAAAGAAGCTTTCTGAGAAACTGCTTTGGATGTGTGAATTCGTCTCACAGAGTTATATGACTCTTGTCATGGATCACTTTACTTGCACTGATTTGGAGAATGTGAGAAGAAATATTTTGGAATGCATTGAAACCTATGGTGACAAGGAAATATCCTCACAAAAAAGCTGGAAAGAAGCTATCTGAGAAAGTTCTTTTTGATGTGTGAATTCATCTCACAGAGTTACACCTTTCTTTTCATGGAAGAGTTTGCTAACACTGTTTTTGTGGAATCTGCAAAGGGATATTTGGGAGCACTTTGAGGCCTATAGTGGAAAATGAAATATCCTTAGATAGAAACTAGAAAGAAGTTTTCTGAGAAACTTCTTTGTGATGTGTGAATTCATCTCACAGGTTTACACTGTTAGTTTCATACAGCAGTTTGCTAACCCTGTTTTCTTGAAAAATACAATAGGATGTTTGGGAGCTCATTGAACCCTATGGTGACAAAGGAGATATCCTCAGATTAAAACCAGAAAAAAGCTTTCTGAGAAACCGCTTTGTGATGTGGGAATATATCTCACAGAGTTCCAGTGTTCTTTAAATTGAACAGTCTGCTAACACTGTTTTCTTGAAATCTGTAAAGAGATATTTCGCAGTGCATTGAAGCTTATTATGACAATGTAAATATTCTCAGAGAAAAATCAGAAAGAAAGCTTCTGAGAACCTGCTTTCTGACGTGTGAATTTATCTCACAGAATTACACCAGTCTTTCACAAAGGAGTTTGCTAGCACTGTTTTTGTGGAATCTCAGGGGTGATATCTTGGATAGCATAGAATTGTATGGTAAGAAATGAAGAAGTATCCTCAGATAAAAATTGGAGAGAAGCCTCCTCAGAAACTGCTTTGTGGTGTATGAATTTATCTCAGAGAGACATTGAGGCCTGAAATCCTGAGATTAAAACCAGAAAGAAACAATCTGAGAAACTGGTTTGTGACATGTGAGTTCATCTCACAAATTTACACCACTCTTTCATGGAGGAGTTTGCCAGCACTCTTTCTGAAGAATCAAAGAAGTGATATCTTGGAAAGTGCTGAATCCCATGGTGAAAAGTGAAATATCCTCAGATAAAAACTGGAGAGAAGCCTTCTCAGAAACTGCTTTGTGGTGTGTGAATTAATCTCACAGAGGTACAACACCGCTTTCATTGAGAAGTTTGCAACACTCCTTTTGCAAAATCTGCAATGAGATATATAGGAGCTCACTGAGGCCTGAAATTTTCTCACATAAAAGCAGGAAAGATGTTTTCTAAGAAACTGCTTTGTGATCTGTGAATTCATCCAACAGTGTTACACAACTCTTTCCTGGATCCATTTGCTAGCACTGTTTTTGTGGAATCTGAGAAGGTATATTTTTGTTTGCTTTGAGGCCTATGTTGACAAAGGAAATATCCTCAGATAAAAAACAGAAAGAAGCTTTCTGAGAAAATGCTTTTTTGTTTTATTAATTCATCTCACAGAGATACATCAATCTTTCCTGAATCCGTTGGCTAGCACTGTTTTTGTGGAATCTGAGAACGGATATTTTAGATCGTTTTGAAACCTATGGTGACAAAGGAAGTATCCTCCGATAAAAACTAGAAAGAGGCTTTCTGAGAAACTACTTTGTGACGTGTGAATTCATCTCACAGAGTTACACCACTCTTTCACAGAGGAGTTTGCTGGCACTGTGATATCTTGGTTACCATAGAATCCTATGGTGAGAAATGAAATATCCTCGGGTAAAAAATGGAGGGAAGCCTTCTCAGAAACTGCTTTGTGGTATGTGAGTTCATCTCAGAGAGTCACACCATTGCTTTCATTGAGAGGTCTGCTAACACTGTTTTCACAGAATCTGCAATGAGATATATGGGAGCACATTTTTTTAAAAGAAATATCCTCGGATAAAAGTAAGAAGGAAGCTTTCCAGAAACTACTTTGTGATGTGTGAATTCATTACACAAAGTTACAGTGCCCTTTCAAGGAGCAGTTTGATATAACTCAATTTGTTCAATATGAGAAGGGATATTTTGGATTGCTTTGAAGCCTGTGGTAACAAAGCAAATATCCTCAGATAAAACTAGAAAAAGTTTTATGAGACAATGCTTTGTGATAAGTGTATTCATCTCACAGAGATGCACCTTTTGTTACATTGAGCAGTTTGCTAACACTGTTTTCATGGAAACTGCCATGGGATATTCTGAGGGCATTGACTCCTATGGCAAAAAATTAAATATCCATAGATAAATAATGGAGGGAGGCCTTCTGAGAAACTGCTTTGGGATATGTTCATTCATCTCACAGAGCTATACCACTTTTTTCCTTGAGAAGTTTCCAAACAATATTGTCGCGGATTCTGCAATGAGGTATACGGGGGTGCATCGAGGCCTGAAATATCGTCAGATAAATTCAAGAAAGAATCTTTCTGAAAAACAGCTCTGCGATGTGTGAATTCATTTCACAGAGTTTCACCGCCCTTTCCTGGAGCAGTTGGATAGCACTGTTTTTGTGGAATCTGAGAAGTGATATTTTGGATAGCTTTGAAGCCTATGGCAAAAATGGAAATATAAGCAGATAAAAACCAGAAAGAATCTTTCTGAGAAACTGCTTTGTGATGTGTGAATTCATCACACAGTGTTACACAAATCTTTCATGGAGCGGTTTGTAAGCACTGTTTTTCTGGAATCTGAGAAGGGATATTTTTGATTGCTATGAAGCCTATGGTGACAAATGAAATATCCTCAGATAAAAACAAGAAGAAGCTTTTCGAGAAACAACCTTGTAATTTTTGAATTCATCTCACAGAATTACACCTCTCTTACGTGGAACCGTTTGCTAGCACTGTTTTTATGGGATCTGAGAAGGGATATTTTTGATTTCTTTGAATCCTATGGTGACAAAGGAAATATCCTCAGGTAAAAACAAGAAGAAGCTTTCCGAGAAACAACCTTGTAATTTTTGAATTCATCTCACAGAATTACACCACTCTTACGTGGAACCGTTTG
>NW_012101651.1:5485-18053 GCF_000951045.1 Mandrillus leucophaeus | reverse complement strand
CCGTTTGCTAGCACTGTTTTTATGGGATCTGAGAAGGGATATTTTTGATTTCTTTGAATCCTATGGTGACAAAGGAAATATCCTCAGGTAAAAACTAGAAAGAAACTTTGTGAGAAACTGCTTTGTGATGTGTAAATTCACCTACAGGATTACACCACTGTTTCATGGAGGAGTTTCCTAGCACTGTTTTTGTGGAATCACCGAAGTGGTATTTTAGATACCATAGAATCCTAGGGTGAGAAATGAAATATGCTCAATAAAAACTGGATAGAAACCTTCTCAGAAACTGCTTTGTGGTGTGTGAATTCATCTCACAGATTTACACCATTTATTTCATTGAGAAGTTTACTAACACTGTTTTCCCAGAATCTGCAATGAGATATACAGGAGCGCTTTGACACTGGTGTTTAAAAAGGAAATATCCTCCGATGAAATCTGGAAAGAAGCTTTCTGAGAAACTGCCTTGTGATGTGTGAATTCATCTCACAGAGTTACACTACTCTTTCATGGGGTACTTTGCTAGCATTGTATTTGTGGAATTTGAGAAGGGAAATACTCTCATATAAAAACTACAGAGAAGTTTTCTGAGGAAACGTTTTCTGATGTGAATTCATTTCACAGAGCTACACTGTTCTTTTCATTGACCAGTTCGACAGCACTCTTCTTGGGGAATCTGCAATGGGCAATTTCGGAGCACAATGAAGCCTTTGGTGACAAAGAAAATATCTTCATATAGAAACTAGAGTAAATATTCCCAAAAACACATAGGAAATATCCTCATATAAAAGCACTTTGTGATGAGTTAATTCATCTCACAGAGTTACATGATTCTATCTATAGAGCAGTTTTGCAGAACTGTTTTTGAGGAATCTGAGAAGGGATATTTTTGATCGCATTGAAGTCTATGATGACAAAGAAAATATCCTCAGGTAAAAACTAGAAAGAAGCGTTCTGAGAGACTGCTTTGTGATGTGTGAATTTATCTCACAGAGTTACACTCAGGTTTTCATTGAGCAGTTTGCTAACACTATTTTCTTGGAATCTGCAATGGGATAGTTCAGATCGCATTGAAGGTCATGGTGACAAAGGAAATATCCTCATATAATAATTAGAAAGAAGCTTTCTGAGAAACTCATTTGTGATGTGTTAATTCATCTCACAGAGTTACAGGGTTCTTTTCACGGATCAGTTGGGTAGAACTGTTTTATGGGAAACTGAGAAGCAATATTTTGGATCGCATTGAAGCCTAAGGTGACAAAGGAAATATCCTCAGATAAAAACTAGACAGAAGCTTTCTGAGAAAGTTCTTTGTGATGTGTGAATTCAACTCACAGTGTTACACATTTCTTTTCATGGAGTAGTTTGATAACACTACTTTCATGGAATCTGCAAAGGGATATCTGGGAGTGCAATGAGGTCTATAATGAAAAAGGAAATATCTTCAGGTAAAAAATAGAAAGAATCTTTCTGAGAAGCTGCTCTGTGATGTGTGAATTCATCATACAGAGTTACACCATTCGTTTAATGGAGCAGTTTGATAACACTGTTTTCGTGGATTCTGCAATGAAGTAATTTGGAAAGTATTGAAGCCTATGGTGACGAAGGAAATATCCACAGATGAAAACCAGAAAGAAGCTTTCTGTGAAACAGCTTTGTGATGTGTGAAATCATCTTACAGAGTACACCATTCTTTTCATTGAGAAGTTTGCTGACATGTTTTCCGTGGATTCTGCAATGGGCTACTCCAGAGCACATTGAGGTATATGGTGAAAAAGAAATATCCTCTGTTAAAAACTAGAAAGAAGCTATCTGAGAAACAGTCTCGGATGTGTGAACTAATCTCACAGAGTTACACCTCTCTTTTCATAGAGCAGATTTGTAGCACTCATTTTGGGGAATCTGAGAAGGGATACTTTGAATAACATTGAAGCCTACGGTGACAAAGGAAATATTCTCACATCAAAACTAGAAAGAAACCTTCTGAGAAACTGCTTTGTGATGTGTGAATTCATCTCACAGAGTTATACCTTTATTTTCTTGCAGCAATTTGCTAACACTGATTTCATGGAAACCGCTATAGGATATTTGCGAGTGCATCGAAGCCTATGGTGACAAAGTAAATCTCCTCAGACAGAAACCAAAAACAAACTGCAAAGGGATATTTTGGACCGCATTGAAGCTTATGGTGACAAATGAAATATCCTTAGGTAAAAACTAGAAAGAAGCTGTCTGAGTAACTACTTTGTGATTTGTGAATTTAACTCACAGAGCTACATGATTCTTTTCATGGAGCAGTCTATTAGCCCTGTTTTTGGGGAATCAGAGAAGCCATATTTTGGATTGTATTGAAGCCTATGTTGACAAAGGAAATATACTCAGACAAAAGCTGGAAAGAAGCTTTCTCAGAAAGTTCTTTGCGATGTGTGAATTCATCTCACAGAGTTACACCTTTTCATAGAGCCATTTGCTAACACTGTTTTCATCGAATCTGCAAGGGACATCTGGGAATGCATTGAGGCTTATGGTGAAAAGCTAAGTATCTTCAGATAAAAACTAGAAAGAAGCTTTCTGAGAATTTGCTTTGTGTATTGTGAATTCCTCTCAGGGTGTTACACTGTTCTTTTCATTGAGTAGTTTGCTAACACTCTTTTCATGGAATCTGCAAAGAGATATTTGAATGCGCATTGAGGCCTAAAGTGAAAAAATAAATATGCTCAGATGAAAAATGGAAAGAAGCTTTTCTGAGAAACTGTTTTGTGATATGTGAAAACATCTCACAAATGTACACGAGTGTTTTCATAGATCTTTTTGGTAGCACTGTGTTTGTGGAATCTGAGAAAGGATATTTTGGATCGCCTCGAAGCCTATGGTGACAAAGGAAATATTCTCAGATCAAACCTAGAAAGAAGGATTCTGAGAAAGTTCTGCATGATGTGCGAATTAATCTCACAGAGTTAGAGTTTTCTTTTCATGGAGCAGTTTGCTAACTCTATTTTCATGGATTCTGCTAAGGGATATATGGGAGCACATTGAGGCATATGGTGAAAAGGGAACTATCCTGAGATAAAAGAAAGGAGCTTTCTGAGCAACTGCTTTTTGATGTGAGAATTCATCTCACAGTGTTACACTGTGAGCAGTTTTCTAACAGTGTTTTTTTGGAGTCTTTAATGGGATATTTTGGAGCATATTGAAGCTTATGGTGACATAGCAAATATCCTCATAAAAAAGTAGAAATAAGCATTCTGAGAAACTGATTTGTGATGTGTTAATTCATCTCACAGAGTTACACAATTCTTTTCATGGATCAGTTTGGTAGCACTGCTTTAGGGAAATCTGAGAAGGGATATTTTGTATCACCTTGAAGCCTATAGTGACAAACGAAATATCCTCAGGTGGAAACTAGAAATAAGCTTTCTGAGAAAGTTCTTTGTGATGTGTAAATTCACTTCACAGAGTTACACTGTTGTTTTCATTGAATAGTTTGCTAACACTGTTTTCTTGGAATGTGCAGTGAGAAAATTCGCAAGGCATTGAAGGTTATGGTGACAAAGAAAATATCCTCAGACAAAAAACTAGAAAGAAATCTCTGAGAAATTTCTTTGTGATGCATGAATTCATCTCACAGAGTTACACCATTCTTTTCATTGAGCTGTTTGAAAACACTGTTTTCGTGGAATCTGCAAGGGGATATTGCAGAGTACAATGAGGCCTGTGGTGAAAAAGGAAATATCCTCAGATAAAATCTAGAAAGAAGCTTTCTGAGAAACTGATTTTTGAGGTGTGAATTCATCTCATAGGCTTACACTGTTCTTTTCATTGAACAGTTTGATAACACTATTTTCTTGCAATCTGCAATGGGATATTTCAGCGCACATTGAAGTTTATGGTGACAAATGAAATATCCTCAGACAAAAACTAGAAAGAAATTTTCTGAGTAACTGCTTTGTTATTTGTGAATTCGTTTCAGAGTGTTACAAGATTCTTTTCATGGAGCAGTTTGTTAGCACTGTTTTTGGGGAATCTGAGAAGGGATATTTTGGATAACGTTGAAGCCTATGTTGACAAAGGAAATAACCTCATATAAAAACTAGAAAGAAGCGTTCTGAGAAAGTTCTTCATGATGTGTGAATGCATCTCACAGAGTTACACTGTTCTTTTCCTGGAGCCGTGTGTTATCACTGTTTTCAAATAATCTGCAAAGGGATATTTGGGAGTGCATTGAGAAATAGAGTGACAAAGGAAATATCTTCACATAAAAAGTAGAAAGAAGCTTTCTGAGAAACTGCTTTGTGATGTGTGAATTCATCTCACAGAGTTACACTGTTCTTTTCATTGAGTATTTGTTAACACTGTTCTCATGGAATCTGCAATGGTATACTTCGGAGTACACTGAAACTTATGTTGGCAAAGTAAATAACCTCAGATACAAACTAGAAAGAAGCTTTCTGAGAAACTGCTTTGTGATGGGTGAATTTATCTCACAGAGTTACATTGTTCTCTTCATTGAGCTGTTTGAAAACACTGTTTTCGTGGAATCTGTAAAGAGATATTTGGGAGCAAATTGAGGTCTATGGTGAAAAAGGAAATAACCTCAGAAAAAAACTAGAAAGAAGCTTTCTGAGAAACTGCTTTTTGATATGTGAATTCATCTCACAGAGTTTCACTGTTCTTTACATTGAGCAGTTTGCTGAAACTGTTTTCTTGGAATCTGCAATGGAATATTTTGTAGCACATTGAAGATTACAGTGACAAATGAAATATCCTCAGACAAAAACTAGAAAGAAGCTTCCTGAGAAACTGCTTTGTGATTTTTGAATTCATCTCACAGAGTTACACGATTCTTTTCCTGGAGCAGTTTGCTAACAATGTGTTCGAGGAATCTGAAATGGGATATTTCAGAGCACATAGAAGCTTATGGTGACAATGGAAATATCCTTAGACAAAAACTAGAAAGAAGCTTTCTGAGAAACTGCTTGGTGATTTGCGAATTCATTTCACAGAGTTACACATTTCTTTTCATTGAGCAGTTTGCTAACAGTGTGTTCATGGAATCTGCAAAGAAATATTTCTGAGCACATTGAAGCTTAAGGTGACAAAGGAAATACCCTCATATAAAGACTAGAAAGAACCTTTCTGAGGAAATGATTTCTCATGTGTTAATTCATCTCACAGAGTTACAAGATTCTTTTCATGGAGCAGTTTGGTAGCACTCTTTTGGGGATTTTTTGATCACATTGAAGCCTATGGTGACATATATCCTCAGATAAAAACTAGAAAGAGGATATTTACTATCCTCAGATAAAAAGTAGAAGGAATCTTTCTGAGAAAGTTCTTTGTGATGTGTGAATTCATCTCACAGGGTTACACCATTCTTTTCATTGACCAGTTTGATATCACTGTTTTCGTGGAATCTGCAACAGGATATTTGGGAGCACATTGTAGCCTATCATGACAGAGAAAATATTCTCAGATAAAAACAAAAAGAAGCTTTCTGTGAAATGCTGTGTGATGTCTGAATTCATCTCACAGAATTATAGTGCTGTTTTCATTCAGCAGTTTGCTAATACTGCTTTCTTGGAATCTGCAATAGGATATTTCAGAGAACATTGTAACTTATGGTGACAAAGAAAATATCGTCATAAATGAACTAGAAAGAAGCATTCTGAGAAACAGCTTTGTCATGCGTTAATTCATCTCACAGAGTTACATGATTGGTTTCATGTAACTGTATGGTAGCAATGTTTTTGGAGAATTTGATAAGGGATACTTTCGATCACAATGAAGCCTACGGTAACAAAGGGAATATCCTGAGATAAAAACCAAAAAGAAGCTTTCCGATAGGTTTCTTTGTGATGTGTGAATTCATCTCACAGACGTACACCCTGTTTTTTCTTGGAATCTGCAATGTGTTATTTCAGAGCGGATTGAAGCCTAAGGGTGACAAATGAATTATCCTCAGACGAAAGTAAAAAGAAGCTTTCTGAGAAACTGCTTTGTGGTTTTTGAATTCATCTCACAAATTTACATGATACTTTTCATGGAGCAGTTGGGTAACATCCTTTTTGGGGAATCTGGAAAGGGATATTTTGGATCGTGTTCAAGTGTATGATGACAAAGGAAATATCCTCAGATAAAAACTAGAAAGAAGCTTTCTGAGAAAGTTCTTGTGATGTGTGAATTCATCTCACAGACGTACACCCTTCCATTCATGGAGCCGTTTGCTAAGACTGCTTTTGTGGAGTCTTCAAAGGGATATTTGGGAGCCTATGGAGGCCTATGGTGAAAAACTACATATCCTCAGTTAAAAACTAGAAAACAGCTTTCTGAAAAACTGCTTTGTGTTGTGTGAATTCATCTCACAGAGTTACACTGTTCTTTTCATTGAGCAGTTTGCTAATACTTTTTTCGTGGAATCCGCAAAGGGTTATTTGAGAATGCATTGAGGCCTATAGTGAAAAGGTAAGTACCCTCAGTTAAAAAGTAGAAAGAAGTTTTAGGGGAAACCACTTTGTGATGTGTGAATTCATCCACAGAGTTACACTTTTCTTTTCATTGAGCTGTTTGATAATACTGTTTTCATGGAATCTGCATTGGGATATTTGGGAGTGCATTGAAGCTTTTGGTGACATAGAAAATATCCGCAGGAAAAAAACAAAACAAACTTTCTGAGAAACTGCTTTGTGATGTGGGAATTCATCTCACAGAGTTACACATTTCTTTTCATGGAGCAATCTGCCTACACTGTTTTCATGGAATCTCTAAAGCCATTTATGGGAGGGCATTGAGGCCTATGGTGAAAAAGGAAATATCCTCAGAAAACAACTAGAAAGAAGCTATCTGAGAAACTGCTTTGCCATGTGTGAATTCATCTCACAGTGTCACACTGTTCTTTTCATTGAGCAGTTTGCTAACACTGTTTTCCTGGAATTGGCAATGGGATATTTTGGAGTGCACAGAAGCTTATGGTGACAAAGGAAATATTCTCATATAAAAGTAGAAAGATGCTTTCTGAGAAAATGCTTTGGGTTGTGTTAATTCATCTCATGGAGTTACATGATTCTTTTCATTCAGCCATTTGGTTGCACTGTTTTTGGGGAATCTGAGAAGGGATATTTCAGATCACATTGAAGCCTGTGATGACAAAGTAAATATCCTCAGATAAAAACTAGAAAGAAGTTTTCTGAGAAAGTTCTTTGTGATGTGTGAATTCATCTAACACACTTACACCGTCCTTTACATTGACCAGTTTGATAACCCTGTTTTCGTGGAATCTGCAACAGGATATTTGGGAGTGCATTGAATCCTATGGTGACAAAGGAAATATCCTCAGATAATAAACCAAAAAGAAGCTTTCTGAGCGATTGCTTTGTGATGTCTGAATTGATCTCACAGTGTTACACTGTTCTTTTCATTGAGCAGTTTATTAACACTGTTTTCTTGGAATCTGCAATGGGATATTTCGGAGCACATTGAAGCTTACGGTGACAAAGTAAATATCCTCAGACAAAAATTAGAAAGAAGCTTCCTGGGAAACTGCTTTGTGATGGGTCAATTTATGTCACAGAGTTACATCATTCTTTTCATGGAGCAGTTTGCTAGCACTGTTTTTGTGGAATCTGCAGAGGGATATTTGGGTCAGCATAGAGGACTAACTTGATGAAATAAATTTCCTCAGGTAACCCCTGGACAGAAGCTTTCAGATAAATCACTTTGTGATATGTTTATTGATCTCATAGAGCTAAATGTTTCTTTTGATGTAGTACTTTCACATCGCTGTTTTTGTGATATCTCAGAAAGGACATTTGGGAGCACATTGAAGCCTATGGTGGAAAACTAAATATCCTCATATGAAAACTGGAAAGAAGCTTTCTGAGACTGCTTTGTGATGTTTTAATTCATCTCTCTGAGTTACACGATTCTTTTCATGGAGCAGTGTTGTAGCACTGTTTCTGGGGAATCTGACAAGAGATACTTTGGATCACATTGAAGCCTATGGTGGAAAACTAAATATCCTCATATGAAAACTGGAAAGAAGCTTTCTGAGACTGCTTTGTGATGTTTTAATTCATCTCTCTGAGTTACACGATTCTTTTCATGGAGCAGTGTTGTAGCACTGTTTCTGGGGAATCTGACAAGAGATACTTTGGATCACATTGAAGCCTATGGTGACAAAGGAAATATCCTCAGATAAAATCTAAAAAGAAGCTTTCTGAGAAACTGCTTTGTGGTGTGTGAATTCATCTCACAGAGTTACATCCTGCTTTTCGTTCAGCAGTTTGCTAACAATGTTTTCTTGGAATCTGCAATAGGATATTTTGGAGTGCATTGAAACCTATGGTGAAAATGGAAATATCCATTGATAAGAACCAAAAAGAAGCTTTCTGAGAAACTGCTTTGTGATGGGTGAATTCATCTCACAGAGTTACACTGTTCTTTTCATTAATCAGATTGCTAACACTGTTGTCTTGGAATCAGCAATTTGATATTTTGGAGCACATCGAATCTTTGGGTGACCAAGGAAATATCCTCGGACAAAAACCAGGAAGAAGCTTTCTGAGAAACTGCTTTGTGATTTGTGAATTCATCACAGAGTTACATGACTGTTTTCATGGAGTAGTTTGGTAGCACTGTTTTTATGGAATCTGCAAAGGGATATTGGGGAGATTCTAGAGACCTATGTTGAAAAAGGAAATAAGTTCAGATAAAAACTGGAGAGAAGTTTTTCGAGAAACGGTTTTGTGATGTATCTCTTCATCTCATAGAGTTTAACCTTTTTTTTTTCATTGAGAATTTCAGTATCACAGTTTTTGTGGTATCTGAGAAGAGGTATTTGGGAGCACATTGAAGCCTATGGTGAAAAAGGAAATACTCTCAGATTTAAACTATAAAGAAGTTTTCTGAGAAACAGCTTTATGGTGTGTGAATTCAACTCACAGAGTTACACCTTTCTATTCATTGAGCAGTTTGGTGACACTGTTTTTGTGGAATCTGCAAAGGGATATTTGGGAGCACATAGAGTCTAATGGCAAAACAGGAAATATCTTCAGGTAAAAACTGGAGAGAAGCTTTCTGAGAAACTCTTTTGTGATGTGTGCATTCACCTCATAGAGCTAAACGTTTCTGTTGAGGGGGCAGTTTGGCATCACTGTTTTTGTGGTGTCTGAGAAGGGATATTTGGCAGTGCATTTAGGCCTTAGGTGAAAAAGGAAATGTCCTCATATATAAAGTAGAAAGAAGCTTCCTGAGAAACTACTATGTGATGTGTCAGTTTAGCTGACGGAGTTACATCATTCATTTTTATAGAGGAGTTTGTTAGCACTGTTTTTGTGGAATCAGCAGGGGGATATTTTGGAGCATGTGGAAGCCCAAGGTGAAAAAACACTTCAAGTAACAACTGGAGAGAAGCTTTGGGAGAAACTCCCTTGTGATGTGTTCATCAGTTTAATAGAGCTAAACCTTTCTGTTGAGGGAGCACTCTGGCATCACTGTTTTTGTGGTGTCCGAGAAGGGATATTTCAGAGCACATTGAAGCCTGTGGTGGAAAAGGAAATATCCTCAGAAAAAATCTGGAAGGAAACTTCCTGAGAAAATACTTTGTGATGGGTGAATTTATCTCACAGAATTAAAACTTTCTTTTCATTGCGCAGTTTGGTAGCACTGTTTTTGTGGAATCTGTAGTGGGATATTTGGGAACGCATAGAGGCCTAATGGGAAAAAGGAAAACTTTTCAGGTAAAACCTGGAGAGAAGCTTTTTGAGAAGTTCCTTTGTGATGTGTTCATTTGTCTCATAGAGTTAAACGTTTCTGTTGAGGGAGCACTTTGGCATCACTGTTTCTGTGGTGTCTGAGAAAGGAAATTTTGGAGCACATTGAAGCTTATGTTGGAAAAGGAAATATCCACATATAAAAACTAGAAAGAAACATACTGAGAAACCTCTTTCTGATGTGTTAATTCATCTCACAGAGTTACACGATTCTTTTCATGGAGCAGTTTGGTAGCACTGTTTTTGTTGGATCTGAGAAGGGATATTTTGGATCACATTGAAGCCTATGGTGACAAAGGAAATATCCTCAGATAAAAACAAGAAAGAAGCTTTCTGAGAAAGTTCTTTGTGATATGTGAATTCATCTCACAAAGTTACACCTTTCTTTTCATAGTGCAGTTTGCTAACACTGTTTTTGTGGAATCTACAAAGGGATATTTTGGAGTACATTGAAGTGTATTGTGGAAAAAGAAACATTCTCAGATAAAAACTAGAAAGAAGCTTTCTGAGCAACTGCTTTGTGATATGCGAATTCATCTCACAGAGTTACACCTTTCTTTTCATGGAGCAGTTTGTTAGCACTGTTTTCATGGAATCTGCAAAGTGATATATGGTAGTGCATTGAGGCCTATGGTAGAAAAGGAAATATCCTCAGATAAAAATTAGAAAGAAGCTTTCTGATATATTTATTTGTGATGTATGAATTCAACTCACAGAGGTTCAGTTTTCTTTTCTTGGAGCAGTTTGCTAACCCTTTTGTCACGGAATCTGCAAAGGAATATTTGGGAGTGCATTAAAGCCTATGGTGAAAAAGGAAATATTCTCAGATAAAAACCAAAAAGAAACTTTCTGAGAGACTGCTTTTTGATGTGTGAATTGATCTCCCAGAGTTACACTGTTCTTTTCATTGAGCAGTTTACTAACAGTGTTTTCTTCGATTATGCAATGAGATATTTCAGAGTGCATTGAAGCTTAGGATGACAAAGGGAATACCCTCATGTAAAAACTAGAAAGAAATTTTCTGAGGAAACACTTTTTGATGTGAGAATTCACCGCACAGAGTTACAGAATTCTTTTCATGGAGCTGTTTGGTATCACTGTTTTTGGGGAATCTGAGAATAGATATTTAGGATCACAGTGGAGCCTAGAGAGACAAAGGAAATATTCTCAGTTAAAAACTAGAAGGAAGCTTTCTGAGAAAGTTCTTTGTAATGCGTGAATTGATCTCATAGAGTTATAGCTTTCTTTTCATAGAGGAGTTTGCTAACACTCTTTTCATAGAAACTGCAAAGGGATATTTGGGAGTGCCTTGAGGCCTACCTTGAAAAAGGAAGCATCCACAGAGAAAAACTAGAAAGAAGCTTTTTGAGAAACTGGTTCGTGTTGTGTGAATTCATCTAACAGAGTTACACAGTTCTTTTCATAAAGTTGTTTGCTAACACTGTTTTGGTGGAATCTGCAAAGGGATATATGGGAGCGACTTGAGGCCTATGGTGAAAAAGGAAATATCCTCAGACCAAAACTAGAAAGAAGCTTTCTGAGAATCTGCTTTGTAGTGTGTGAATTCATCTCACAGAGTTACATGGTTCTCTTCAATGAAGAGTTTGCTAACACTGCTTTCATGGAATCTGCAAAGGGATATTTGGGAGAGCATGAAAGGCTATATTGAAAAAGGAAATATCCTCAGATAAAAACCAAAAAGAAGCTTTCTGAGAAACTGCTTTGTGATGTGCGAATTCATCTCATGGAGTTACACTTTTCTTTTCATTTACCACTTTGCTAACACTCTTCTCTTGAATTCTGCAATGGGATATTGCTGAGCACATTGAATCTTATGATGACAAAGGAAATATCCTCATATAAAAAGTAGAAAGAAGCATATTGAGAAATGGCTTTATGATGTGTTAATTCATCTCACAGAGTTGCACGATTCTTTTCATGGATCAGTTTGGTAACACTGTTTTTGGGGAATCTGAGAAGGGATAGTTTTGATCACCATGAAGCCTATGGTGAAAAAAGGAAATATTCTCAGACAAAAACTACAATGTAGTTTTTGAGAAAGGTTTTTGTGATGTGTGAATTCATCTCACAATGTTACACCTTTGTTTTCATGGAGGAGTTTGCTAATACTGTTTTCATGGAATCTGCAAAGGGATATTTGGGAGCACATTGAGGCCTAGGAAATATTCTGAGATAAAAACTAGAAAGAAGCTTTCTGAGAAACAACTTTCTGATGTGTGAATTCATCTCACACAGTTACACCATCCTTTTCATGGAGCAATTTGGTAACACTGTTTTTGGGGAATCTGAGAAGGGATATTTTGGACTCCATTGAAGCCTAAGGTGACAAAGGAAATATCCTCAGATAGAAACTAGAAAGAAGTTTTCTGAGAAAGTTCTTTTTCATGTGTGAAATCATTTCCCAGAGTTACACCTTTGCTTTCTTGGAGCTGTTTCATAACACTCTCAGTGGAATCTGCAATAGGATATTTGGGAGCACATTGAAGCCTAAGGCTACAAAGGAAATATGCTCAGATAAAAACCAAAAATAATTTTTCTGTGAAACTGCTTTGTGATGCATGAATTCATCTCACTGAGTAACACTGTTCTTTTCATTGAGAAGATTGCTAACACTTTTTTCATTTAATCAGCAATGGGATATTCAGGAACGCACTGAGGAATATGGTGCAAAAGGAAATATTCTCAGATAAAAACTAGAAAGAAGCTTTCAGAGAAACTCCTTTGAGATGTGTACATTCATCTCATAGAGCCAAACCTTTCTGTTGAGGGAGCACTTTGGCATC
>NW_012101651.1:0-3795 GCF_000951045.1 Mandrillus leucophaeus | reverse complement strand
GGAGCTGTTTGGTATCACTGTTTTTGGGGAATCTGAGAATAGATATTTAGGATCACAGTGGAGCCTAGAGAGACAAAGGAAATATTCTCAGTTAAAAACTAGAAGGAAGCTTTCTGAGAAAGTTCTTTGTGATGCGTGAATTGATCTCATAGAGTTATAGCTTTCTTTTCATAGAGGAGTTTGCTAACACTCTTTTCATAGAAACTGCAAAGGGATATTTGGGAGTGCCTTGAGGCCTACCTTGAAAAAGGAAGCATCCACAGAGAAAAACTAGAAAGAAGCTTTTTGAGAAACTGGTTCGTGTTGTGTGAATTCATCTAACAGAGTTACACAGTTCTTTTCATAAAGTTGTTTGCTAACACTGTTTTGGTGGAATCTGCAAAGGGATATATGGGAGCGACTTGAGGCCTATGGTGAAAAAGGAAATATCCTCAGACCAAAACTAGAAAGAAGCTTTCTGAGAATCTGCTTTGTAGTGTGTGAATTCATCTCACAGAGTTACATGGTTCTCTTCAATGAAGAGTTTGCTAACACTGCTTTCATGGAATCTGCAAAGGGATATTTGGGAGAGCATGAAAGGCTATATTGAAAAAGGAAATATCCTCAGATAAAAACCAAAAAGAAGCTTTCTGAGAAACTGCTTTGTGATGTGCGAATTCATCTCATGGAGTTACACTTTTCTTTTCATTTACCACTTTGCTAACACTCTTCTCTTGAATTCTGCAATGGGATATTGCTGAGCACATTGAATCTTATGATGACAAAGGAAATATCCTCATATAAAAAGTAGAAAGAAGCATATTGAGAAATGGCTTTATGATGTGTTAATTCATCTCACAGAGTTGCACGATTCTTTTCATGGATCAGTTTGGTAACACTGTTTTTGGGGAATCTGAGAAGGGATAGTTTTGATCACCATGAAGCCTATGGTGAAAAAAGGAAATATTCTCAGACAAAAACTACAATGTAGTTTTTGAGAAAGGTTTTTGTGATGTGTGAATTCATCTCACAATGTTACACCTTTGTTTTCATGGAGGAGTTTGCTAATACTGTTTTCATGGAATCTGCAAAGGGATATTTGGGAGCACATTGAGGCCTAGGAAATATTCTGAGATAAAAACTAGAAAGAAGCTTTCTGAGAAACAACTTTCTGATGTGTGAATTCATCTCACACAGTTACACCATCCTTTTCATGGAGCAATTTGGTAACACTGTTTTTGGGGAATCTGAGAAGGGATATTTTGGACTCCATTGAAGCCTAAGGTGACAAAGGAAATATCCTCAGATAGAAACTAGAAAGAAGTTTTCTGAGAAAGTTCTTTTTCATGTGTGAAATCATTTCCCAGAGTTACACCTTTGCTTTCTTGGAGCTGTTTCATAACACTCTCAGTGGAATCTGCAATAGGATATTTGGGAGCACATTGAAGCCTAAGGCTACAAAGGAAATATGCTCAGATAAAAACCAAAAATAATTTTTCTGTGAAACTGCTTTGTGATGCATGAATTCATCTCACTGAGTAACACTGTTCTTTTCATTGAGAAGATTGCTAACACTTTTTTCATTTAATCAGCAATGGGATATTCAGGAACGCACTGAGGAATATGGTGCAAAAGGAAATATTCTCAGATAAAAACTAGAAAGAAGCTTTCAGAGAAACTCCTTTGAGATGTGTACATTCATCTCATAGAGCCAAACCTTTCTGTTGAGGGAGCACTTTGGCATCCCTGTGCTTGTGGTGACTGAAAATGGATATCTGAGAGTACATTGAAGCCTATGTTGGCAAAGGAAATATCCTAAGACAACAACCAACATGAAGATTTCTGAGATACTGCTTTATGATGTTTGAGTTCATCTCACAGATTTACACCTTGTTTTCCATGAAACAGTCTGCTAAAACTATTCTCATGGAATCTGCAAAGGAAGATTCCTAAGTGCATTGACACTAATGGTGAAAAAGGAAATATCTTCAGACAAAAACTAGAAAGAAGCTTTCTGACAAACTGCTTTGTGATTTGTGAATACATCTCACAGAGTGACATGATTCTTTTCATAGAGCAGTTTGGTAGCACTGTTTTTGGAGAATCTGAAAAGGGATAATTTGGATCGCATTGAAGACTATGGTGACATAGGAAATATCCTCACATAAAATCTAAAAAGAAACTTTCTGAGAAAATTCCTTTCACTTTGTGAATTCATTTCACAGAGTTATGCCATTCTTTTCATTGAGAAGTTTGCTCACACTTTTTTCGTGGAATCTGTGATACGATATTATGGAGCACAAAGAGGCCTATGGTGAAATAGGAAATATTCTCATATAAAAACTACAAAGAAGCTTTCTGAGAAACTGCTTTCTGATGTGTGAATTCATCTCACAGAGTTACACCATTCTTTTCATGGAGCAGTTTGGTAGCACTGTTTTGGGGGAATTTGAGAACGGATATTTTGGATCGCATTGAAGCCTATGGTGACAAAGGAAATATCTTCCGAAAAAAACAAGAAAGAAGCTTTCTGAGAAACTTCTTTGTGATGTGTGAATTCATCTCACAGAGTTCCACCTTTATTTTCATGGAGCAGTTTGCAAACACTGTTTTCATGGAATCTGCAAAGTGATGTACGGGAGCGCATTGAGGCCTATGGTGTGAAAGGAAATATCCTCAGATAAAAACTGGAGAGAAGCTTTCTGAGAAACTAACTTTGGATGGGTGAATTCATCTCATAGAGATACATTCTTCTTTTCTTTGAGCAGTTTGATAACACTGCTTTCATGGAATCTGAATTAGGATATTTTGAAGTGCACTGAAGCCTATCGTGACAAAGTAAATATCCTCAGAGAAAAACCAAAAAGAAGCTTTCTGAGAAACTGTTTTGTGATGTGTGAATTCATCTCACAGATTTACACCTTTCTTTTCATGGAGGAGTTTGCTAACACTGCTTTCCCGGAATCTGCAACAGGATGACCACGAGCCCATTGAGGTATATGATGATATAGGAAATATCCTCAGACAAAAGCCTGAAAGAAGTTTTATGAGAAACAGCTTTGCGATGTGTGAAATTGTCTCACAGAGTTACACCATTCTTTTCAATGAGCAGCTTGATAACACTGTTTTTGTGGAATCTGCAGTAGGATATTTAGGAGCACCTTGAAGCCCACGGTGACAAAGGAACTATCCTCAGATAACAGCCAAAAAGAAGCTTTCTCTGAAACGGCTTTGTGATGTGTGAATTCACCTCATGGAGTTACACCATTGTTTTCATTGAGAAGTTTGCTAACAATTTTTTCAATTACTCTGCAGTGGGATATTGGAGAACACCTTGAGGAATATGATGAAAACGCTAATATCCTCAGATAAAACTAGAAAGAATGTTTGTGAGAAACAGCATTGTGATATGTGATTTCATCTCACAGAGTTACACCTTTCTTTTCATGCAGCAGTGTGCTAACACTCTTTTTGTGGAATCTGCAAAGGGATATTTGGGAATGCACCTAAGCCTATAGTGAAAAAGGAAATATCCCTAGATAAAAAGTAGAAAAACGAGAAATAAGTGACAAATGCACAAGCTTCAGTAACCGACTCAATCAACTGGAAGAAAGAGTATCAGCGATTGAGGATCAAATTAATGAAATGAAGCGAGAAGAGAAACCCAAAGAAAAAAGAAGAAGAAGAAATGAACAAAGCCTGCAAGAAGTATGGGTTTATGTAAAAAGACCAAATCTACGTCTGATTGGGGTGCCTGAAAGTGAGGGGGAAAATGGAACCAAGTTGGAAAACACTCTTCAGGATATCATCCAGGAG
>NW_012101650.1:81487-83882 GCF_000951045.1 Mandrillus leucophaeus | reverse complement strand
TTTTTCAATACTCTTTCTATGGGCAGGAGAACGTCATAGGAACTCTGAGGGTTACAATCCTGGGCGACACAGCAAGATTCTGGGGAGGAAAAAAACCCAAAAGACTCCTGTTCTTTTTTTTTTTTTTTTTTTCTGAGACGGGGTCTCGCTCTGTCACCCAGGCTGGAGCACAGTGGCCGGATCTCAGCTCACTGCAAGCTCCACCTCCTGGGTTTTCGCCATTCTTCTGCCCCAGCCTCTGGAGTAGCTGGGACTACAGGCGCCCGCCACCTCGCCCGGCTAGTTTTTTGGTATTTTTTTAGTAGAGACGGGGTTTCACCATGTTAGCCAGGATGGTTTTGATCTCCTGACCTAGTGATCCTCCTATCTCGGCCTCCTAAAGTGCTGGGATTACGGGCTTGAGCCACCATGCCCGGCCAAAAATCTCCTGTTCTTTACCCACGGGTGTGAGGGGTTTCCATTCCCATGGCCATCCCCATTCTCTGGCTCCTTGAGCATTTCACTTTCTACAGACAAACCACCGCCATCACTTTCGTTTTCCTCACGTTGGTGATACACTGACAATCAATTTCTTATCTGGGCTGGAGACATAAACAGGCTCTCTTCTTTGACATCCAATGGTGGAGGTGCATTTGCCCCTCACCAAAAATGCCAGCCTCACCCACTCACCTACCTGGCTTCACCACAGTCTTCCAGACCAGAATCTCATGTCTTTTTTCAGTAATTTCAAGTTGAATGGGTTCCTTCATCTGCCCAGCATAGAATTTCGAGAAGGGCTGGATTTCTCCGGGGCTCCGGTAGGACAATTTCAACTCCTAGAGGAAACAGAGCAGTTGACTTGAAGCAGTGGAGGGTGGAAAGGCCCGGCTCCCTACAGTGAACTGGTCAATGGAACTTAACCCCTGTTTTCTGCACAATGTCATGGCTGGTTGGGGGGGAAACAGAGGGAGAGAGGTAAACATCCTGAACATCCTCTTCTTGTTTTTGTTTTGAGAGGGGGTGTTGCTCTGTTGCACAGGCTGGAGTGCAGTGGCGCAATCTCAGCTCACTGCAACCTCTGACTCCCAGGTTCGAGCAATTCTCCTGCCTCAGCCTCCCGAGTAGCTGAGATTACAAGTGCACACCACCACGCCCGGCTGATTTTTGTATTTTTAGTAGTGACGGGGTTTCACCATAGTGGCCAGGCTGGTCTCGAACTGAAGACCTCATGATTCGCCCCCCTCGGCTTCCCAAAGTGTTAGGATTATAGCATGAGCCACCGCAACCAGCCAGTAAACATCCTTTTAAATTTACAATGTTAGGAAATAATTTTATTCTATGAAAGCAAGAGTAAACTAGCTCTCAACACCCCATGAGTCAGAGAAAAATGATCTGAACTGAATATAAAAATCTTAGGTGTTGGCCAGGCGCAGTGGCTCATGCCTGTGATTTCAGCACTTTGGGAGGCCACGGTGGGCGGATCACCTGAGGTCAGGAGTTTGAGACCAGCCTGGCCAACATGGTGAAATCCCGTCTCTATTAAAGATATAACAAATTAGCTGGGCATGGTGGTGGGTGCCTGTAATCCCAGCTTATTGGGAGGCTGAGGCAGGAGAATCGCTTGAACTCGGGAGGTGGAGGTTGCAGTGAGCCAAGATCATGCCAATGCACTCCAGCCTGGGCGACAAGAGCGATATTCCATCTCAGAAACAAACAAACAAACAAACAAAAAAGTCTTAGGTGCTGAGGCTCCTCATTAATATTGTTACTAACTCAGAATCTCAGACGACACAGAAACGTGAGAAAACTGGTAAAGGCAGCTCATCAGGTCTGTCCTGGCCTCACTGGGAAGCCAAGGGTCAGATGTGGCATTGTGCTTTCACGTCCTTCCTTCTCTTCGTTCTGCACCCGACTTCCCCAGGATTCCTCAGCAAAGCTGCCCTGGGGAATAGGGAGCTAACCTCATAGGCAGGACAGAATTAGGAAAAGCTTAGCTCATGCAAATTTCTAGTTTCTTTAGGAAACAAACCCTACAACTCTCGGAAAATAGTAACTAAATTTTTTTTTTTAAATTTTATTATACTTTATGTTGTAGGGTACATGTGCACAAGGTGCAGGTTTGTTACATATGTATACATGTGCCACGTTGGTGTGCTGCACCCATTAACTCGTCATTTACATTAGGTATATCTCCTAATGCTACCCTTCCCCACTCCTCCCACCCGACAACAGGCCCTGGTGTGTGATGTTCCCCTTCCTGTGTCCAAGTGTTCTCACTGTTCAATTCCCACCTAGGAGTGAGAATATGTGGTGTTTGGTTTTCTGTCCTTGCAATAGTTTGCTGAGAATGATGGTTTCCAGCTGCATCCATGTCCCTACAAAGGACACGAACGCATCCTTTTTTATGGCTGCAGAG
>NW_012101650.1:77320-79599 GCF_000951045.1 Mandrillus leucophaeus | reverse complement strand
ATCCCTGTCTTGTGCCAGTTTTCAAAGGGAATGCTTCCAGTTTTTTCCCATTCAGTATGATACTGGCTGTGGGTTTGTCATAAATAGCTCTTATTTTGAGATACGTTCCATCAGTACCTAGTTTATTGAGAGTTTTTAGCATGAAGCATTGTTGAATTTTGTCAAAGGCCTTTTCTGCATCTATTGAGATAATCATTTGGTTTTTGTCATTTGTTTTCTTCATGTGATGGAATACGTTTATTGATTTGCGTATGTTGAACCAGCCTTGCATCCTAGGGATGAAGCCCACTTGATCTTGGTGGATAAGCTTTTTGATGTGCTGCTGGATTCGGTTTGTCAGTATTTTATTGAGGATTTTTGCATCGATGTTCATCAGGGATATTGGTCTAAAATTCTCTTTTTTGTGTGTGTGTCTCTGCCAGGCTTTGGTATCAGGATGATGCCGGCCTCATAAAATTAGTTCGGGAGGATTCCCTCTTTTTCTATTGATTGGAATAGTTTCAGAAGGAATGGTATCGGCTCCTCTTTGTACTTCTGGTAGAATTGGGCTGTGAATCCGTCTGGTCCTGGACTTTTTTTGGTTGGTAGACTATTAATTATTGCCTCAATTTCAGAGCCTGCTATTGGTCTATTCAGTGATTCAACTTCTTCCTGGTTTAGTCTTGGGAGGGTGTATGTGTCCAGGAATTTTTCCATTTCTTCTAGATCTTCTAGTTTATTTGTGTAGAGGTGTTTATAGTATTCTCTGATGGTTGTATTTCTGTGGGATCGGTGGTGATATCCCCTTTATCATTTTTTATTGCATCTACTTGATTCTTCTCTCTTTTCTTCTTTATTAGTCTTACTAGCAGTCTACCAATTTTGTTGATCTTTCCAAAATCCAGCTCCTGGATTCGTTGATTTTTTGAAGGGTTTTTTGTGTCTCTATTTCCTTCAGTTCTGCTCTGATCTTAGTTATTTCTTGCTTTCTGCTAGCTTTTGAATGTGTTTGCTCTTGCTTCTCTAGTTCTTTTAATTGTGATGTTAGGGTGTCGATTTGAGATATTTCCTGCTTTCTCTTTTGGGCGTTTAGTGCTATAAATGTCCCTCTACACACTGCTTTAAATGTGTCCCACAGATTCTGTGTCTTTGTTCTCACTGGTTTCAAAGAACATCTTTATTTCTGCCTTCATTTCATTATTTATCCAGTAGTCACTTGGGAGCAGGTTGTTCAGTTTCCACGTAGTTGTGCAGTTTTGAGTGAGTTTCTTAATCCTGAGTTCTTATTTGATTGCACTGTGGTCTGAGAGATAGTTTGTTGTGATTTCTGTTCTTTTATATTTGCTGAGGAGTGCTTTACTTGCAACTATGTGGTCCATTTTGGAATAAGTGCGACGTGGTGCTGAGAAGAATGTATATTCTGTTGATTTGGGGTGGAAAGTTCTGTAGATGTCTATTAGGTCTGCTTGGTGCAGAGCTGAGTTCAAGTCCTGGATATCCTTATTAACCTTCTGTCTCATTGATCTGTCTAATATTGACAGTGGGGTGTTAAAGTCTCCCATTATTATTGTGTGGGAGTCTAAGTCTGTTTTTAGGTCTCTGAGGACTTGCTTTATGAATCTGGGTGCTCCTGTATTGGGTGCATATATATTTAGGATAGTTAGCTATTCTTGTTGAATTGATCCTTTAACATTATGTAATGGTCTTTTTTGTCTCTATTGATCTTTGTTGGTTTAAAGTCTGTTTAATCAGAGACTAGGATTACAACCCTTGCTTTTTATTTTGCTTTCCACTTGCTTGGTAGATCTTCCTCAGTCCCTCTATTTTCAGCCTATGTGTGTCTCTGCACATGAGATGGGTCTCCTGAATACGGCACACTGATAAGTCTTGACTCTTTATCCAATTTGCCAGTCTGTGTCTTTTAATTGGGGCATTTAGCCCATTTACATTTAAGGTTAATATTGTTATGTGTGAATTTGATCCTGTCATTATGATGTTAGTTCGTTATTTTGCCCATTAGTTGATGCACTTTTTTCCTTGCATCAATGGTCTTTACAATTTGGCATGTTTTTGCAGTGGCTTGTACCAGTTGTCCCTTTCCATGTTTAGTGCCTCTTTCAGGAGCTCTTGTAAGGCAGGCCTGGTGGTGACAAAATCTCTCAGCATTTGCTTGTCTGTAAAGGATTTTATTTCTCCTTCACTTATGAAGCTTAGTTTGGCTGAATATGAAATTCTGGGTTGAAAATTCTTTTCTTTAAGAATGTTGAATATTGGCTCCCACTCTCTTCTGGCTTGTAGGG
>NW_012101650.1:72096-77270 GCF_000951045.1 Mandrillus leucophaeus | reverse complement strand
TGAATATTGGCTCCCACTCTCTTCTGGCTTGTAGGGTTTCTGCCGAGAGAGACCCGCTGTTAGTCTGATGGGCTTTCCTTTGTGGGTAACCCAACCTTTCTCTCTGGCTGCCCAAAACATTTTTTCCTTCATTTCAACCTTGGTGAATCTGACAATTATGTGTTTTAGGGTTGCTCTTCTCGAGTAGTATCTTTGTGGCGTTCTCTGTATTTCCTGAATTTGAATGTTGGTCTGCCTTGCTAGGTTGGGGAAGTTCTCCTGGATAATATCCTGCAGAGTGTTTTCCAACTTGGTTCCATTCTCCCTGTCACTTTCAGTTACACCAATCAGACGTAGATTTGGTCTTTTCACATAGTCCCATATTTCTTAGAGGCTTTGTTCTTTTCTTTTTACTCTTTTTACTCTAAACTTCTCGCTTCATTTCATTCATTTGATCTTCAATCACTGGTACCCTTTCTTCCACTTGATTGAATTGGCTTCTGAAGCTTGTGCATGTGTCACATAGTTCTCGTGCCATAGTTTTCTGCTCCATCAGGTCACTTAAAGTCTTCTCTACCTGTTTATTCTAGTCATTCGTCTAATCTTTTTTCAAGGTTTTTAGCTTCCTTGCGATGGGTTAGAACATGCTTCTTTAGCTTGGAGAAGTTTGTTATTACCGACTTTCTGAAGCCTACTGCTGTCAACTCGTCAAAGTCACTCTGTCCTGCTTTGTTCCATTGCTGGCAAGGAGCTGCGATCGTTTGGAGGAGAAGGAGTGCTCTGGTTTTTAGAATTTTCAGCTTTTCTGCTCTGGTTTCTCCCCATCTTTGTGGTTTTATCTACCTTTGGTCTTTGATGATGGTGACCTACAGATGAAGTTTTGGTGTGGATGTCCTTTTTGTTGATGTTGATGCTATTCCTTTCTGTTTGTTAGCTTTCCTTCTGACAATCAGGTCCCTCAGCTGCAGGTCTGTTGGAGTTTGCTGGAGGTCCACTCCAGACCCTGTTTACCTGAGTATCACCAGCGGAGGCTGCAGAACAGCAAATATTGCTGCCTGATCCTTTCTCTGGAAGCTTCATCTCAGCCAGGCACCTGGCTGTATGAGGTGTCAGTCAGCCCCCTACTGGGAGGTGTCTCCAAGTTGGGCTACATGGGAGGCAGAGCTGAAACACCTCACTGGGAGAACCACTGTTCTCTTCAGAGTTGTCAGACAGGGTCGTTTAAGTCTGTAGAAGTTTCTGCTGCCTTTTGTTCAGCTATGCCCTGCCCCCAGAGGTGGAGTCTACAGAGGCAGGTGGGCCCCACCTGAGGTCAGGAGTTCGAGACCAGCCATGGGCAACATGGTGAAACCCCATCTCTACTAAAAATACAAAAAATTAGTCAGGCATGGTGGCCCACCCCTGTAATCTCAGCAACTTGGGAGGTTGAGGCATAAGCATCCCTTGAACCAGGGAGGAGGAGGTTGCTGTGAGCACCCAGCCTGGGAGACAGAGTGAGACTCTGTCTCAAAAAAGTAAAGAAACAACAATAACAAAAAATAAAATGGACTGAGATGCATTTTTTCCCCATTCAAATTGGAAAACAATTAAATTTTGATACTTTATTCTAGAGGTGGATATTTTGTTGGATAATCTCGTCCTTTATTCTTGAGAACTTATATTGTGGGAAATCTTTGCAAATCTCTTTGGAAATGCACTAGCTTTAACTTGGTGAGTTCTCTTTGAATCAGTCATTTCTCTTAGGGCACCCTAGCTGTACATGAAAAATGCAAAACTGTATGAATTGAAATATTTATTGCCAGGACACTTGTTATGAGAAACTATAAGGAACTCAACTATGCTGAATAATAATGAAGTGATTTTAAAAGCTCTAGGGTTTTAGCTACATGGCATATTATGTCCTATTAAAATAATATGTAGGAATAATTTCAATTGTGCAGAAATATACAGTAATCTCCAGTAAAAATACAAAAATGTAACATATAATATAAAATATATTTCTTTTACTTTTCTAATTTTATGTTTATGTTTTTGTTTTTGAGATGGAGTCCGACTCTTTCGCCCAGGCTGGAGTGCAGTGGCACTATCTCGGCTCACTGCAAACTCCAGCTCCTGGGTTCAAGTGATTCTCCTACCTCAGCCTCCTGAGTAGCTGGGATTACAGGTGTGCACCACCACACCTGGCTAATTTTTTGTGTATTTTAGTAGAGAAGGGGTTTCACCATGTTGGTCAGGCTGGTCTCGAACTCTTGACTCATGATCTGCCTGCCACGGCCTCCGAAAGTGCTGGGATTACAGGTATGAGCCACCGAGCCCAGCCAAGATATTATATTTCTTCATTCAAACATCTCAACAAATATTTGTTAAGTGACTTAGCTAGGCAAGATGTCAGGCCTGCAGGGAACCATAACAGAGAAGGAGAAACTTCAATTCAGATAACTAAATGTACACTTTTAATCACAATATAAGTACCCCAAAGGCTAAAATGTTACCTCTGCCTGTGTTAAGGTTTTGGAAATATTTAATTTGATTAAGACTGTTTTCCTGTATTTTCAATTTTTTAAAAACTTTGTATTCGTGATTAATGAAAAAAATTGCATTTTGCTAAAATTCTTCTATTTGTTTCAAAAGTACAAAACATTCTGAAATCTGCTGTGTTAGATTTGAATTCTACCAACCGTGGGTATTATTTCCAGATGAGCAGAATTAGACACAATATAATGGGCACCAAAGGTCAGGGGTTCCACTGGGGGTGAAGTCTGTAGACGCACACCACAGAAGCGCTCTTCCTCATCATCTATCATCTGAGGAATAACGGGGAGAAACATTAGAAAGCATACAGAAAAAGAAATAAGCACAAATAGTGGCATAAAAGTTTTCTATATATTGTATTAAGTAGCATGTAGGATATGATTCAGTTGATGTAAAGATTGAGAGGATAGAGCTGTGCGCGGTGGCTCACACCTGTAATCCCGGCACTTTGGGAGGCCGAGGCAGGTGAGCCACCTAAGGTCCGGAGTTCAAGATCAGCCTGGCCGACATGGTGAAACCCTGTCTCTTCTAAAAATACAAAAATGAGCTGGGCATGGCCACGCACGTCTGTAATCCCAACTACTTGGGAGGCTGCGGTAGGAGAATCGCTTCAACCTAGGAGGCAGAGGTTGCAGTGAGCTGAGATCTCGCCACTGCACTCCACCTGGGTGACAGAGTAAGACTCCATCTCAAAAAAAAAAAAAAAAAAAATGAGATGATTGATAGATTACATTTTTAATTAATAAAATAGGCAAATAATTTATTGCTCCATAATTTTCACAGTGGACACATCCATGGAGCCAACATCCAGAAGCACACACAGAGATAAATAGACAGATAGATGGTAGAGTGATAAACTAGATAGATGTAAACATGCCTCTATGCAAAATAGACATGGTATTAACATTTTGCTGATGGACATCTCAGAGCCAAAGGGTTTCTTGTGAATGGTAAACTTATCATAAACTCCTGTATAGTTTGATTTTATTTTTACACTGTGGAGAGTTTGACCAGGGGACTTATAAAACCCGGGGACAAAGGGACTTCCTTTTGGTGCCTCAGCTGAGGACTGGTAGCTCGGCTGTGTCTGTGAACACATCTCTGATGGGTGAGGGTAGAGATGTCACTTCTCTCCATCACAGGGCTGCTGTGAGATGTTCGGCCACCTGAGCACCGGGGAGCAGATACAGAAGAGTGAGGTCCCCTCTGAGAGGCCCAGAAGCTGGAGCAGAAGGTAAGACCTCAGAACTATCTGAGCAGGCACCAAGGACATAGAATGGAATTCAATCAATAAGAAAACCTTTCAGAAGTCTCAGGGGCAACTCAATAGAGACTTTATGGAATTAATGAGCAAGAATTTAAACTAAAAGCAATTGACAGTAGGTGGCATTACTAGTCCAGCTGTTAGACACCCTTGGGGTAATGACTGGGAGAGGGTTCAAGGGGGCCTCAGAGAAGTTGGAGATGTTCTGTATCTTGTTCTGGTGCTGGATACATGGGCGTGTTCACTCTGAAAATTATGGAGCAATATATTATGTGCATATTACTTTAATTTAAAAGTATCAGTGATATTGATGAAGAAAGGATGGGCAAAGCTGAAACTTAAACTGGGTCTGGAAGATTAAATAAAAGAAAAAAATTCAAGTTGTATTGAGCAAAGAGATGAAATCATGATGGGGATTAAGCAGCGAAGGGATGTGGAGACCTATCCAGGAGGCATCCCACATATGCCTATAAAGAGAACCAACTCCAGAAGGATAAAAAGAAACTGGCGGAGGAAAGACATGATGTATCCTGCCATCTCTGATAAATGATTATTTTAAATGAACCGATATATTCAATGTAAATTATAACAACAACAGATTGGAAGTATAAGAACCAAAGATTTCACTATAATATTGGCAAGGTTATCTTTTTTTTTTTTTGAGACGGAGTCTCGCGCTGTCGCCCAGGCTGGAGTGCAGTGGCCGGATCTCAGCTCACTGCAAGCTCCGCCTCCCGGGTTCCTGCCATTCTCCTGCCTCAGCCTCCCGAGTAGCTGGGACTACAGGTGCTGCCACCTCGCCCGGCTATTTTTTGTATTTCTTAGTAGAGACGGGGTTTCACCGTGTTAGCCAGGATGGTCTCGATCTCCTGACCTCGTGATCCGCCCGCCTCGGCCTCCCAAAGTGCTGGGATTACAGGCTTGAGCCACAGCGCCCGGCCGGCAAGGTTATCTTTATGGACCGATTTCTGCAGAAGTTGAGAGACATACTGCTGTACTTATTTTCAAAGAATAGAACAGCATTCTTTATTTTTTAGAGTTTTACTATACACACATATATTTTTCCCATAGCATGAACATTCCATGTAACATCTTAGGTTGTCATGTTTTTCACTATTTCTTCACTGATGCATCCCCATCCCCTAAAATAGCACCTGGAATATATAAAGTACACAATAAATATTTGTTGAATACATGTATTAGTCCATTCTCACGCTGCTATAAAGGACTGCCCAAGACTGGGTAATTCACAAATGAAAGAAATTGAATTGACTCACAGTTCCACGTGGCTGGGGAGGTCTCACAATCATGGTGGAAGGCAAAGGAGGAGCAAAGTCACATCTTACATGGCAGCAGGCAAGAGAGATCCTTTGCAGGAAACTCTCCTTTATAAAACCAT
>NW_012101650.1:65744-66896 GCF_000951045.1 Mandrillus leucophaeus | reverse complement strand
ATGAAAGATTCATTGAAAAAATTACAAAATACAGTGGAAAGCTTTAATCATAGACTAGACCAAGCAGAGGAGAGAACCTGAAGTCTTTTTAATTAACCCAGTCAGACTAAAATAAAATACTAAATAAAAAAGAAGTATGGGGCTACATAAAGCAACGAAACTTATGAATCATCAGTATTTCCAAGGGAGAAGAAAAAGGGAAAAATTTAGAATCTAAGAAAATAATTGGCAAACATTTTCCTAGCCTAGCAAGATATTGAAAGATCTGAATACAGGAGGCCCAAATCATCACCAGTAAAATACCCTGCAACATGAACTTCACCATGATATGGAGCCATCAGACTGTCTAACACCAAGTGGAGGGAAATATCCGAAAATCAGAAACAGAAAAGCATCTAGTCACCTAGAAAGGAAACTCCATTCGATTAACAGTAGACATCTCAGCAGGAACCTTACAAACCAGAAGAGAATGGAGTCGTATTTTCAAACTGCTTAAAAAAACCCTGCCAACCACAGACGCCACCACGCCCAACTAATTTTTGTATTTTTAGTAGAGATGGGGTTTCACCATGTTGGCCAGGCTGGTCTCAAACTCCTGACCTCAGGTGATCCTCCCACCTGGGCCTCCCAAAGTGCTGGGATTACAGGCGAGATCCGTCGCGCACAGCCAATTTTCTCTTGTATTTAAATTACCCAGAATTACCACCTTAAATACAGCCAGGCATGCTCCTGCCTTTTGTGATTGGGATGCAAAGATGGTAGGCACCAAGACGGTAAAGTTTAATGAAATCTTCCTGGCATAATCTTCGCACCAAAGCTGGAGGCACAGAAGCAGCATTTTATTCACAAACACAGCAGCTATGGAGCTGCAGAAAGCAGAACATCTGCTTCATCCCTAACCTAAGAGAGGGTGTGGGACCATCAGCCTTTTGTAAAGGCGCTAGAGGGAGATGCCACTGAATGGAAGGAGTTACCCCAGAGATGTGAGCAAGTGTGAAACTGTCATTCAGATATTATCCATCTAAAATTTGGTGAGAGGCCGGGCACGGTGGCTTGTGACTGTAATCTCAGCATTTTGGGAGGCTGAGGCAGGAGGATCACTTAAGGTCAGGAGTTCAAGACCAGCCTGGCCCATATAGTGAAACCTGTCCC
>NW_012101650.1:59169-61534 GCF_000951045.1 Mandrillus leucophaeus | reverse complement strand
CCAATTTCTCTGCATTCTATATACGTTGACATTAAAATACCAATTTCGCAGCACAAGGAATAAACATATTATTGATGAAATTTTAGCTATCATAAGGGACGGAGCCGATACGCTTCCATTTTTATTTTTATATTTATTTAATTATTTTTGAGATGAATTCTCGCTCTGTCACCTAGGCTGCAGTGCAGTGGTGAGGTCTCATCTCACTGCAACCTCTGACTCCTGGGTTCAAGCGATTCTCCTTTCTCACCCTCCTAATTAGCTGGGACTACAGGCGGGTGCCACCATGCCTGGCTAATTTTTGTATTTTTAGTACAGACAGGGTTTCATCATGTTGGCCATGCTGGTATTGAACTCCTGACCTTGTGATCCGCCCTCCTTTGGGCCTCCCAAAGTGCTGAGTCACCACACCTGGCCTACACACTTCCTTTATATCAGAGCGGTTTTCAAATCATCAGCATCTTCCGTTCTTACCTGTATGTGTTTGTGCTCTTATCAATCAACTCAACATCCACATTTCCTTCAGGCCCCAGAAACTGATGATTTGTGTAATCTTGTTCAACCTCAGAACCGAGTTTAGCAGCATAAGAGGAAACTATTTGATTCTCTTCTGAGCAAATATCTCCTGAAAAGAAAATATAGACATGTAAGAGGTAAAGAGTTGGAAGAGGCATGGCCCGAAGGACTCCTGGAGGCTGAATTACACAGATGCTGTTGGGATACAGATATCAAATAAGAACAGAGAGTGACCGGAATATGCGGTTCTGCTTCTTTGAATCCAGACAAGGAAAGGCACAAGAATATTCTCTGTTGTGACTAAAAGTATACCCCAAATTCCACAGGGCTTTCTGGGAAGCCAGGCTGGACAGCTTTGGTGGGAGGCACCGTTTGCTGAGGACTGGAACCAATGCACCTACATTTCTACTGGCCCCAAAGAGCAGATGACAGCTTCTGCTGGTGAGGCAAGTCCAGGTCAGAAAAGGATCGAGCTTTTCTGCAAGGTGAAACAGCGTGCATCCTTCCTAGTCCCTGCTGCTGTCCCCAGTCACCAGGACCATCCCCTGGTTCCCCTGAGCATTTCCGTGCCCCTGCAGTGAGACTTACATGTCCCCATTTAAACTGCACAGTGCGCTGTGGCCGAGGTAAGGAAAATCACTCCTGATCTTCACTGCACAAAAGACTCTAAATTGTCTTCTCCACATAAAATAACAGAACATTTCCATCAATCCACATGCCCTTCACTCCTCTCCCTATTAGTCCATTACCTGATTCCTGTCCCTCTGAAGATTCCTGGTGTTCTGATACGCTGGAGGTTGGGATCCCCATGTCACAAAAAGATGAAAAATATCAAGAATTAGTTGATGAAGATGAAGACGATGTTATTAAAAACTAGAGCTGCACCGTCCAGTAGAGTAGCCGCTACCCGGATGTGTGTTTTAAATTTGTATGAATTAAACTTAGGTAAACTTTGGTTTCTCAGTGGCACCATCCACATTTCAACTTCTCGAACACCTACATGTCACTCACGGCGACAACACTGTGTAGCAGAGAATGGAACACTCCTGTCATGACAGAAAGTTCTCTTAGGATGGATCTAGACTATCAAAAAATAGAAGATATTTTGAATGAAGATATCTTTATCCAGATTTATAAATAATGGAGCTACGGTGCTCCCTAGAGCCAAATATATCTTGGCATCTCTTCCTCTTCTCTTTGTCCTGTGCTCATGTTCAACGTGGACACAGCCAGCTTCTCTGGCTTAAATTGATTGCTCCAATTGGTATCATATGATGTTGGAATCAAAGACTGAAGCAGTAATTCACCAATGCACAAAATGCATGCATTTATATTCCAAGTTAGTTCCAAACTTGACCACACCTGGGAAGCTTTAAAAACCACCCAATACCCAGGTCACAGCCCACACCAATTGAATCAGAAGTCTGGAGGTGGCACCAAAGCATCGGGGCTTTCAAAGACTCACAGGTGATTCCAATATTAGCCAACATGGGCTCCATGATCTACAGCGTGAGCCAGTGGTGCGTCAGGGCCCTGGAGAGAAATCTGCCCTAACACAGGCGATCCCTTCTGGAGGAAGGCAACCAACTCCATCAAATTCTCTGCCTTTGGTCTATTCCTCGAGGCATCTGTTTATTTCAACGTGAAAGAGATCAGCAGAAAAATTGACACGTGGATTAGGTTTAAAAAGAGAAGGTACCTGGAGAAGCGGGATGAAGAGAAAGGCTTTACAGCGCTTTTCTCAGAAGGGTTGTGTAGGCAAGTCAAGCATGGAGAGACCCTTGGCCTGACATCCTAAGACTGGTTGCTGTTTGCGGCTACACATTTTGCTGTGGATTCGGGTAGCTAC
>NW_012101650.1:54487-57669 GCF_000951045.1 Mandrillus leucophaeus | reverse complement strand
GTAAAATTTAACTGGATGCCTGTTTCCCACTATATGCTGCTTTTTCCATCCTAGGAAGCAGACGTCAATCAATTCTCAACATCTAGCATTTGCCACAAACTTTGGTTTCATAATAGGTCAACAAGTATGTTGACCTCTATAACCTTGCTAAGAATTTTAGGGAAAGGACGAGATTCCCAGTTTGACTTTTGACCTCAGGTGATCCACCTGCCCTCACCTCTCAGTGCGCTGGGATTATAGGTGTGAGTCACTGGGCCCCGACCTCTTTTTCCTACTTCTTATGAGATAGAAACTCTTTTGAAGTAAAAACTTATGATAACAAAGAAGAAAAGTAACATATATACTAATTTTTATGCAAATAACCTACACGTCTTTGCTTCTTATGAATGTACATGAACCAGTGCAGCAAAATTCCAAATCTTTCATTTTTCCCCAACCAACAGATGTCCCTTACGTATCATCTGTCACACAGGCTTCAGCCTGAGAAAAAATTCCAGTTCTCGTGTCTCGCAGTTTCTGTATGCTATTGTCAACCAGTACTGTCTGCTGTCTTATGAGTTCTGATGCATCTACACTCCTACTGGATCCATGGTCCCTGGGAAAACACAAATGGAGTTGGAATGTGAGCATGTCAGAGGAGCTCAATGGTGGGACAATCTTCTCACTGTGATGTAGCAAAAGTAGTCCAATCCTTAGAGATGTCCACCCTTAGACATGCGCATCCATAGAGATGCCATCCTTAGAGATACTATTCTTAGAGATGCCATCCTTAGAGAAGCCTTAGAGATGCCTATTCTTAAAGACACCTTCTTTGATGCCCATCCTATAATAAAATGCCATTCCTCCACATTTTTACTGAATTAACTGCATCTCTGTTTCCACACAGTAGACAATGATCTTATCTCAGGAGGCATGCCTCCTTTGATTCTCAATCCCTGATGTTCATCACAGTCTGTCACACTTGGCGATGCTCACTACTGACTTCTGAAAGGATACTGTGTTTTTGTAAACTATGGAGCATAAGAAGGGCCCTACTCTTCTATCCTTCGTTGGTCCTAAACAGGAGGGAATGTTAACCTGATGAAGTTGTTTGCACAACCCTGGATGGACTGAGTTTATTTGAAGGTAGGATCTCTTTATTTAGGGCAAGCGTGTCAAGGATGATGGACACCAGAGAAATCTGCATTCAGTGCCTTTCACAGACATCACTCAGCAGTGACAGACCTGTCAAAATTGTTGCTTAACCTCTCCGAGTATCAGCTTTCTAACTTGTAAAATAAGGATACAGTACTCTCATCACAAATCCTTGTGGTGATTAATCATAGAAGGCTAAAATTACTTAGCACAAGAGCTAGGAAACACTGGGTTCCCAAAGCAAACAATTCATCCTAGTCCGTGGTCTTTTATGCATGCCAGAGCATGTCTCACTCATTTCAGACTTTTTTTTCTTTTTTCTTTTTGAGTTTCACTGTTGTCGCCCAGGCTGGAGTGTGATGGCGTGATCTTGGCTCACTGCAACTTCCACCTCCCAGGTTCAAGCGATTCTCCTGCCTCAGCCTCCCGAGTAGCTGGGATTACAAGTGCCTGCCACCATGCCTGGCTAATTTGTGCATTTTTAGTAGAGATGGGGTTTCACCATGTTGGCCAGGTTGGTCTCGAACTCCTGACCTCAGGAGATCTGCCCGCCTCCACCTCCCAAAGTGCTGGGATTACAGGCGAGAGCCACCATGCCGGCCAAGGCTGCTCTTTTTAAAAAGTATGGACTGAGAAGGTTGTAAACAATGTAAATGTATTTGTCACAGCTCTGGATGCTGGAACGTCCAGGATCAAAGTGCTGGCAGACTCCGTGTCTGCTCCTGATTCATAGAGGGCAGACTTCTTGTTCTGTCCAAGCATGGGGAAAGAGAAAGGAGCTCTCCAGGGTCTCCTTCATGAGGGAACTAATTCCATTCATGAGGGAACTAATTCCATTCATGAGGGAACTAATTCCATTCATGAGGGAACTAATTCCATTCATGAGGGAACTAATTCCATTCATGAGGGGCTCTCCTTTATCACCTGACACCTCTCAAAGGCCCCATCTCCTAATAACATCACATTGGAAGTTAGGATTTCAACATACGAATATTGGAGGAACACAAACATTCATTCTACAGCAGTATCTGAATTGCATACACAGAAATATTTGGTCAGATTAATTTGTTTTGAGTTCCAAGACCATGTAAAACAGTGCATTCGTTTTCTACAAATGAGAGATAAGCCGCGTGCTGATGAGGAGCCACTGAAATGCACAGCGGGAGGGCTTAGTAAGTCAGGCTGCATGGTTCTGCTCTGATCTGGGTGCCATGCTGTGGCATTGTCAAGAGCATGGTCAAGGCCATAGGCCCATGCATCAAGGAAAGAGCTGGAAGAACAGCCCTAGACTCGCTTTTGCTCAGGTATGAAGCAGCCATGGTGAAAATCAGGGAAGGAGAGAGAAGGTCTAAAAAGTACACCTGGGCCGGGCGTGGTGGCTCACGCCTGTAATCCCAGCACTTTGGGAGGCCGATGGGCAGATCAAGAGGTCAAGAGATCAAGATCATCCTGGCCAACATGGTAAAACCCTGTCTCTACTAAAAATACAAAAATTAGATGGGTGTGGTGGTGCACGCCCGTAGTCCCAGCTACTGGGGAGGATGAAGCAGGGGAATCGCTTGAACTGGAGATGCGGAGGTTGCCATGAGTTGAGATTGTGCCACTGCACTCCAGCCTGGGTGACTGAGGGAGACTCCATTTCAAAAAACAAAACAAAAAAAGTACACCTAGGTGCCCCTGGGGGTTTTCCCCTTCATTCATACAGAGATGAATGAGTGAATACAATGTGAGCAGAACCTTTCTTCCAGAACACATCCATGGTGCTCTGTATCTCATGAACTATAACGAGATGCAGAAGAATCCGCCATTAGGAACCCGCACAGAGCACAAAGTCACTCACCGTCTCAACAGCTCTTCATCACTGCTGCTACTCTTTTCATGACACTCCTTTTTGTCCATCTGTCAAATGTTGTATTTATCTCTTTACTGTATCTTTTTCACCCTGAAAAAATTAAAAGAGGTTGTATTTAGGTACATGGGAAGAACCGTCAGAAAAATCTTAGCTTCCGTGTCTCTAAAAGGTTGACAAAAGCACTTATTGCTCATTC
>NW_012101650.1:46493-52917 GCF_000951045.1 Mandrillus leucophaeus | reverse complement strand
AAAAAAAAAAAAAAAAAAAAAGAAGTCAGCCATCTATGAACAAGGAAGCAGGTTCTCTCCAGTCACTGAATGTACCAGTGCCTTGATCTTGGGCTTCCCAGCCTCCAGAACTGTGAGAAATAAATCCTGTTGTTTAAGTCACGTGGTCCATGATACTTTTATTAAAAAAGCCCAAAGTGACTAAGACAGGCATCAAACAATATATTGTCCTTTGTGATGGATCCTTTCACTTCGCATAATGTTTTCAAGGTCCATCCGTGTCATACCACATAACAGAACCTCCTTTGTTTTCATGGCTGAATAATATTCCACTGTATGGAGACACCACATATTCTCTATCCATTCAGCAGACGATAGACATTTGGGTGAGTTCCACTTTGGGGCTGTTATGAAAAATGCTGCTGTGAATATTCAGGTCCAAATTTCCGTGTGGACAGATTATTTCATTCTCTTGGATACATACTTAGGAGTGGAGTTGCTGGGTCATATGGTAACTCTGCGTTTAACCTTCAAGGAACTGCCAGACTGTTTTCCAAAGCACCAATTTCCATTTCCACCAGCAGTGTAGGAGGGTGCCAGCTTCTCCATATCCTCATCTATAATTGTTATGATAGGCCTTTTAAAAATGGCCATTCTAGTACATGTAAAGTGATATCTTATTGTAATTTTTGAAGATTTTTATATAGTAGTAATAATACATATTATTAATAGCATTGTAGATACTTTGGATAACAGAAAAGAAAATTAGTGAATTACAAATCACTCAAAATCCAAACGCCCACAAATAATCCATCTTAACTTTTTGACTATTTGGTTTTATTAAATATATTAAAATAGGGTGTCTGGGCGCGGCGGCTCACGCCTGTAATCCCAGCACGTTGGGAGGCTGAGGCAGATGGATTACCTGAGCCCAGGAGTTCCAGACTTGCCTGGTCAGCATGGCGAAACCCATCTCTACTAAAAATACAAAAATTAGCTGGGCGTGGTGGCACACGCCTGTAATCCCAGCTACTCCAGAGGTGGAGCTAGGAGAATTGCTTGAACCCAGGAGGCAGAGGTTGCAGTGAGCTGAGATCGTGCCTCTGCACTCCAGCCTGGGTGACAGAGAGAGACTCTGTCTTCAAAACAAAAACAACAACAACAACAACAACAAAAATAGGGTAATACTATGCCTACTTTTTAAAACAAACTATTTGTATCCTAGGAATGCAACTTAATTTTAATAAATCAAATTGTGTTTAACACTCAGGATCATACAGCACTCCACTGTCTCACCATCCTCTCTCTGCAATATTGTTTCAAGCATCTTTAAACACACAAGTAGGTTTACAATTTCCAGTTGCAGGGAACTAGTGGGGGCACCTCTTAATCACCCACAAGTTGATCTTATCCATAGATCAAGTCTTAATACCATCTTGGAACAAAGCCCTACGATTGTGTTTGTGCAATTACAGTGTGTCCAGCATAGTGTGGCCTCAGAGTCTGTGCAGTTTATTTAAGAGGCTGAAGAAAAATATGTGACCGGATCAGTTTCCATACTGAGTTGAGTTCTTCACAATTACTATTAGAGATTTACAGATCAAAACATGAATTCTAGGCAGATACATCAGGCTCTTGCTGCTGGAGTGACAATGCATCTAATTATGTCAGTAGAGAAAGCTAGAGAGGGTATATTTGTATATTATATCACCACATATAACAAACCATAATTCTATCTCTGCTACTGAGCAATGCAAAACCAACTCCAATTAGCACCATTTTAAGACGAACAGTAAAGCTGCTCAATGAAATTCACAATTTCTTATGTGGTGGTTTTTGTTCTTTGCATCTCACTATTGTTCTACAGTCATGTCATTTTAAAGTTCTTCACAACTTCTTTAAGAAGAAAGTGAAACAATTGAATTAATTATTCAGAGTTCACCTTGGTTGAAATAGTTTGGTTTGTTTTTATTCTGAGGCAACTGGCCATTTAATATTGGAGAGTTCTAAGTTCTCTCTTTTTTTTTTTGGACGGAGTTTTTCTCTTGTTGCTAGGCTGGAGTGCAATGGCACGATCTCAGGTTCAAGCAATTCTCCTGTCTCAGCCTTCCGAGTAGCTGGGATTACAGGCATGTCCCACCACACCCTGCTAATTTTGTATTTTTAGTTGAGACAGGGTTTCTCCATGTTGCTCAGGCTGGTTTTGAACTCCCGACCTCAGGTGATCTGCCTGCCTCGGCCTCCCAAAGTCCTAGGATTAAAGACATGAGCCATCGTGCCCAGCCTGAGAGTTCTAAGTTCTTAGAAGGTGGTTGTGTTTACCTACTAGAATTTTGTTGGTAGCAATAATCATCTAATGGGAATTCAGAGAAGTGATTTTAAAGATTTGACTTCCAAAACCCTATACAAATGTTTTATTTTACCACCAATGAATTTATCAGCAATAACTGAATATTTATTTATATGCATAATAATCACTCACACGTTCCAACTAGACAAACCAAATATTTCTATGCAATTTTCAATAAAAATATAAAAATCTACATATTTCATGTATTTATGTTTAATTGTTATGTTTCTCACAGCCTGCAACAAATTTAATTTAGCTATCCTCTGAACTACAAGCTTCCCTTCGTTATAACAAACACTTTTCTTTTATTTAAGTATTGTTATTCCAGAGTTAATATAGTATGCATTCAAATGATTTCTTATTTAGTATTATTTTACCTAGTACCATTATATATTTAATTTTTTTCTCATGAAGCCAGGCACAGTGGTTTGCGCCTGTAGTCCCAGCCACTCGGGAGGCTGAAGTGAGAGGATCCCTTGAGCCCAGGAGTTTAAGGTCACAGTGAGCTGTGAAAGTGTCACTGTATTCCAGTCTGGGTGACAAAGCAATACCTCATTTCAAGAAACAAAATGGAGTTTTTTCCTTAGAAGAATTTAAAGAAGCTATACATTATTTTGGCTAACTTTCTATAGGATTAACTAGAAGTTACTGAGACTTGATCTACAGCCTTTTTTTTCATGAGCCAAAAAGCATCTCTCACTTTAATTACACCTGTATTAGGAGAGTTATGATCAATTTCAGCAGTTACAGTTTCTGAGAACTTGGATAAATATAAACATGAATTACATAAAATTTATATAAGTCCAGGTATTCAAAAATGAGAAATAATGTGATATATGATCAAAGTAATAGCAAGACAATATACAATTAAATCACTCAACAATTACTGGAAATATGTATGAAGCCTTGTTGGTAAAATTCTACCTGGTACTTCTGAAACGAACAAGGCAATGGGAAGTAACAGTTTATCTCGTCTATTACTGAGTATCGATGAAAGCAATAAGGTGAATGGAAAAGTCCATGCAAACTCCATTTTCAGAATAATGAGGAGACAGATATAACTCACAGATCCAAACATTTCTCACTGGCTGACAAAACTGGGTGAAGTCAGGGTGGAGCACGGCGGAGGAACAGGGAGGAAGTGGAGAGTGAGAAAACATAAAGAAGTCAGGAAGGGCCAGAAGAGGAACTTCCTGTGAGTAAAGCCCCATACTCGGTGATTTATCTGTAGAGTCTGAATACAAGAGCTGTGAGGTCTGGGCAGTTGTAATGGAGGCTGAGCAGGAGATAGATGTGGTAGAGGCAGGGGTGGATGGGAGATCCTTGAAGATAGAGAAATGGCTTCGTGTGACAGAGTACAGAAATACTACAAAAACTCACTTGTAGAAAGCACGTTCTGCATACAATCAGACATGGAATTGTCCCATGCATTCCATAATAATTAAGAAAAAGATACTAGCAGAGCATCGCTTAAAGGTACTACAAGAAAATAGGTGAGAAGACCAGGACGTTTTGTTTTGTTTGTTGGTTTGTTTGTTTGAAATAAAGAACAATCAAAGGAAAATGATGGACCAAAATTAACAATCATTCTTGGGGGGAAAAAAACTCCACCCACAATTTCTCAGTAAAAAGGATTACACACATTCTCGGCATAATACGTCTCTCTCAGGCCAAAGGCTATCCTTATGCTTCATGTGGACGCTATGAAATCATTCCAGCTGAGGTCAGGAAAATACCAAGTATGACCTTCCCTATTTAAGTTAAAATATTGGAAGCTTATTCCAAAATATTGGAATAAACTTGAAATACGGTGATTGAACGGAAGGACACTAAACTATAACTCACTAGACATGTTATTTTACTCTATAGACAAACACAACAAATCACCTGAAATAAGCTACAAAAGTAAGATAAACCAGTAAGTTAGAGAAAGAATCTTTTTTTTTTTCTTTTGAGACGGAGTCTCCCTCTGTTGCTCAGGCCAGAGTGCAGTGGTGCAATGTTGGCTCACTGCAACCTCTGCTTCCTGGGTTCTAGTGATTCTCCTCCTCAGCCTCCCAAGTAGCTGGGATTGCAAATATGCGCCACCAAGTCTGGCTGATTTTTCTTGTATTTTTAGTAGAGATGGGGTTTCACCATGTTGGACATGCTGGTCTCGAACACCTGACCTCAGGTGATTTGCCTGCTTCGCGTTCCCAAGTGCTGGGATTACAGGCATGAGTCACCGCGCCCGGCCAGAAGAATCTTAATATACAAAATTGAATAGCTTTTTAATATAACAGACTATCCCAATTCCATGAAAGAAGAAAATACACCCATTAAAACAGAAACTATGGTGCCTAGAATTAAACTGTACAAAAAAACTACATGACCCATATAATTTTTTTTTTGAGACGGAGTCTCACTCTGTCGCCCAGGCTGGAGTGCAGTGGCCGGATCTCAGCTCATTGCAAGCTCCGCCTCCTGGGTTTACGCCATTCTCCTGCCTCAGCCTCCCGAGTAGCTGGGCGCCTGTTTTTTGTATTTTTTTTAGTAGAGACGGGGTTTCACCATGTTGGCCTGGATGGTCTCGATCTCCCGACCTCGTGATCCGCCCGTCTCGGCCTCCCAAAATGCTGGGATTACAGGCTTGAGCCACTGCGCCCGGCCAATTTTTTTATGTTGAAATAATTTTAAACGTGAAAAAATAGCAAAGATTCGTATAAATCCTCAACCACCTTATCCTAATGTTAGCTTTATATAATTGTATTTATATATAATAGTTGTTATATGTAAAATAATTGTATATGTACATTTATCATATTATATATAATCATACATATACATTTATTGTATTATATATAATATACAGCTGTATATGTAATTATAATATAATAATTATACACATAATACTATATGTAATACAATTATCTAACCAGGAAATGGATGTTAGCATATCGTACCATTACCTAATGCACAGACCTTATTTGAATTTTGTCTACATTTGTCTGAATGTCCGCTTTCTTCTCCAAGATCTAATCGAGGATCTCACATTGCACTTAGTTGTTATCTGTCCTTAGATTCCTCCAGTCTGCGACAATTTCTTATTTTTTCCTTGTCTTTTGTGATTGTGACACTTTCGCTGAGCATGGTCAATTCTTTTACAGAATGTTTATCAATTTGGATTTCTTTGATGTTTTCCCATGATTAGGTTGAGGTCATGCACATTTGTCTTCCGTGTTCAGTCAACATGCCCCAGCCTTTTTGGAATATTTCTTCACGTTCTGGCGTCACAATTTATTCCAATGTTATCTTGTATATTCCCTGCCCCAGCCCTGGAAGTAACCACTTCTCCACAGATCCTTGGCTCCCTTGTATTCAAAACAGTATTTAGAAACCAAGGCCGGGCGCGGTGGCTCACGCCTGTAATCCCAGCACTTTGGGAGGCCGAGGTGGGCTGATCTCGAGGTCAAGAGACGGGGACCATCCTGGCCAACACGGTGAAACCCCGTTTTTACTAAAAATACAAAAAATTAACTGAGCGTGATGGCATGCGCTTGTAATCCCAGCTACTCGGGAGGCTGAGGCAAGAGAATCACTTGAACCCGGGAGGCAGAGGTTGCAGTGAGCCGAGATTGTACCATTGCACTCCAGCCTGGGTGACAGAGGGAGACTCAATCTCAAAAAAAAAAAAAAAAAAGTAATATTGCTTAAAAATCAAATTGCATGAGAATGCATAGCAGGATACCAAGCAAATACAACTTTTAAATATATAGAAAATAATATTTAAAATACAAACCAAACATATAAATCATGCAGAGGGATTAACACGTTTCTGGATAGTGGTAACAGCCGAGAGTGGCTGGATGAATTCCAGAGAAATTTCACATATTGCTTCAATTTTATTTAAAATATATTATTACCAGGCCGGGCGCGGTGGCTCAAGCCTGTAATCCCAGCACTTTGGGAGGCCGAGACGGGCGGATCACGAGGTCAGGAAATCGACACCATCCTGGCTAACACGGTGAAACCCCGTCTCTACTAAAAAATACAAAAAACTAGCTGGGCGAGGTGGCGGGCGCCTGTAGTCCCAGCTGCACGGGAGGCTGAGGCAGG
>NW_012101650.1:42303-44128 GCF_000951045.1 Mandrillus leucophaeus | reverse complement strand
GGCCTGCATTTCTTTTTTCAAAGCATTACTGTGGCATTTTTTCCAATGTCATTGTGTTCTGTGGTTCTTATCTAGTCTTCACATTTATTTACATAATGAACTTTAATGATGGATTTCTACAGAATTTTTGTCACTAAGTGGTTGCCTAGAAGTATATATACTAAGATGGAACATATTGAAATATGAGCTAACTTTTCTCATTCAATTATTGATTACTTAGTTAGTTTGTTTATTATTTGGGGGATGGGATCTTGCAATGCTGCCCAGACTGGACTCAAACTCCTGGGCTCAAACTCCTGCCTCAGCCTCCCAAGTAGGTGGGATTACAGGCATGTACTACTTCATCTGGCTCAATTATTTATTATTTATAACTCACTATATATATATTCAGATAACTTAATCTGTGAGCTAAACTGTTCCACTTTGTTGGCAGTCATTTCTGTGTTTGCTGTGTGGCTACGGATGCTATGTGTTTCCTCTATGCTTGAGATAGGATGATGGGGATTCTTCAATGGCTGTGTGAGTTGTTATTCTAGGGCACTTAAGAATATGAATTCGTCAATTTTTTATATCTCTACTGATATTCTGTTGTTCTGTTAATTGCCAAAAGACTATTGATCAGATTTCCCACAAGAGGGGAGGATTATTCTATATCTGTTTATCATTCTACCCATGTATACTATACACATATTGAAAGTGTTAATATGTATACACAAAATTAAAATTGTTCTTATTGAAGTGATCTACTTTATATTTAGTAATGCTGTTTAGGTAAAATGTATTTTGTCTAACGTTATTGGAGGTGCACCTGCTCCCCATTGATTACATTTTTACACAGACCGTCATCTTGCATTCTTTTATTGGAATCTTCATATAACTTCTTCTTTGGGTTTACCTCCTATAAGATGGAGGGAAATGCTCTTGAAGCCTAATTTGTCTGACATTCATATTGTTGCTCCAGATTCTTTTTAATAACCATGAATATGATATATCACGGCCATTGTCATGTGGGGGGGGGGGGGTGGGGAAGTGGCCCCAGCTGGAAACATTTGTGCAGATGAGTATTTACAATGATAAATGTTGGCCAGGCGTGGTTGCTCACGGCTGTAATTACAGCACTTTGGGAGGCCGAGGCAGGCGGATCACGTGAGTCCAGGAGTTCGAGACCAGCCTGGCCAACATGTTGAAACCCCGTCTCTACAAAAATACAAAAATTAGCCAGGCACGGTGATGCATGCCTGTAATCCCAGTCACTGCAGCTCCCTGCACCTGCACTCCCCGCACACCACATTCTCTTAACCAGTCCTATTCTTTTTAGCTCCTATCATGTGTACATATACCTTTTCCTGTACCACAAACATTCTGTATAATCTCTTGTGCTGTTATGTTTTATCTGTTCAGATCACGGATATACGTCCAACCCATTAAATAGTACCAAGAATAAGGAACATATGCAAAATATATTTGTGGAATGAACAAAAGAAGTGCCATAGAGCAGTACAGTTTAACAGAAATATAATCTAAGCCCCAAATGTATATTAAATTTTCTAGCAGCTGCATTTAAAAAAGCAAAAACAAGAAGATAAAATTAGTTTTAATAATATATGTGTAGTTGTATATGTCTACACATATATGTTTATGTATATATATACTTATAAGGCCAGTGCAGTGGCTCACACCTGTAATCCTAGCACTTTGGGAGGCCAAGGCAGGCAGATCACTTGAGGTCAGGATTTTGAGACCAGCCTGGCCAACATGGTGAAACCCCATCTATATTAAAAAATACAAAAAATTAGCTGGGCGTGGTGGTGCACACCTATAATCC
>NW_012101650.1:33071-41773 GCF_000951045.1 Mandrillus leucophaeus | reverse complement strand
CTCTTATATATATATTTACATATATATTTATATATATACTTAAATGTGTATATATGTATTTTATTTAAATATGCATATATATGTAAATATAAAACATACACCTATGTTTTACCCAAAATGTCATAATTTAAACTTGTCAGCAATGTGAAAATTATTAAGATAATATTTATATACTGTTATTTATATTGACTTCAAAACCTGAATGCTTTTTAAATTTATGATACACTTCAATTCAAACTAGCCCCAATTCAATTGTTCAATCACTGCATGACTTTTTCTCCACATAAGTCATCATGGAGACTTCCCAGCTGCAGAAGACGGTAGGGGATTTGAGGTCAGCCATTGAAAGCTCCCTGAGAACTGATCATTCTTGTCTTAGAGATGAAGCGGTAAATTAGGAAATAATTTTATTATTTTTCATCAGCACAAAAGGGCAGATGGTTGGGTAGCATGATGAAATAATTCCAGTGATCATCTCCAGCCTTGGGTTTTTCTCAGATTTATAAAAGAAATAAAGGGTGATGAAGTTGTTTGAGTAATAAAAGCACACAAAGCAACTGAGCAGCAGAAGGATGGTATGGGTGGCTCTGTGTTCACGAGATGGCTGGGAAGAGAGGCTGGGGCTGTGCAGACGCTGGGCTGGTGTCTGCAGAGCAGACTCGCCATGTCGATGCTGGTCCAGACCATGAAGAACACGAACAGGACATTGTGAATCACCATGACATTGATAAATGATCCTTGCGGGAGTTTTATCTGTTTAGATCATGGATGTACGTCAAACCCATTAAATAGTACCAAGAATAAGGAACATGTGCAAAATATATTTGTGGAATGAATAAAAGAAGTCCCATAGAGCAGTTCAGTTTAACAGAAATATAATCCAAGCTCCAAATGCATATTAAATTCTTGTATGTATGGCCTAGTTTGACAATAATCTTGTGAATATCCAGGACCAACACTGGTGAAACTGGTATTGGCTTCTGTGGTTTCAATGATGTGAACATGGATTAGCATGTTGGTGAGCCAGAGGGAAATGAAAAAGGGAATAAGTCTCAAGGCTGATATTCGGATCACACAATAGTTTACCAAACTCGTTACCAATATCGTAACGAGACATTCACACCACAAACCAGGAGAAAACGTTGGTGTTTTCACACAGTATAACTTTCTGCAAGACATTGAAACAAGACTGTATATCATAACGAGACTTTCATCTCACTTAATTCAACCTTTTCTACTTGGCAGAATAGTGGTATAATTCAAATTTTATGATCAATTCCTTCTGCTTATAACTTAACAGAACCCAACCTACAAAATTCTTTAGTATCCATTGGTTAAATAAGAAATTGTCTGTGCTGTTGCTAATATGACATGCTATACCTGGACAAACTCCTCTGAGAAAAGTTGAGGCCCCTATACACAACATAAGAACACAGGCCACATGGTTACCCCAGGACTCACCTAATTCCCTACTGTCTTGAATAACTGTTTGAGTTCTTCAATTAGTTGTCTTTAAACCTAGGTTTATGGCTCAAAACCATATGCAAACTGAAAATCTCATATTACTCTTAATTTGTATTTCTTCTTACTTTGTATTTCTCCTTTTTAAACTTTGTATCTGTTACTTGTTAAATTTTTTCAGAGGCGCAGCTCCTACCAAGATAATACTGAACCAGCACTTTAAAATGATAGCAAAAGATTGTAGAACAGACAAAATTGAACTTATTAATGGACTCCAGGGAGACTTAGCCTGAGAGTCGCACCCTTCAAATCTCATTTGTTGCTCAAATGCTTTTGACATCGATTCCTAGTCACCAATCACTCCCCAGAAGATGAGACGAGACCAGCAAACTGGGACAGGTCCATCCTGGCATCAAGGGACATCAAATCTTAATTACAGAATGATTGATCAATGATGCTTCCAGAGAAAGTTCTTGATCACAAGGGGAAATCTGAAAGTTGTCAGAACAAAATGGAGTCACTCATGTTAAGATAACCCTGACAAATAGAGCCAGGAAGGCCATGAAGAGAGGGGTCTTATCCTTGTATGCCTGAAAATGAAAAAGACTACAAAACCCACAACCTTGCATAAAGGTCTTCACAACCTTAAACAAAAAATGTTTCTGCAAGGAACACTGCCCAGCAATTGCCTGTCCAACCTTGGACTAATGTCACCTTTGTGACTGATCTTGGTAGCCAAGGAAAATTCTGTCAAAACAATATGCAATCCTCCCCATTTCTGTCTTCCTTTATCTCCCTGAATATACTCATAGTTTAATATGGCATGTCTATTCCCAATTGCAATGCTCCATTCTCAAATAAACACTGTTACCTTTAGGAAGCTTTCATATGTTTGTTATTTAGGTTAACACTTCTAAAAATTAAAGTATTACAGTTACAATGTAAAATTATTAGTATTAACAAGATAGACATTGGTATAAAATTATTATTACAGAAATTAAGACAAATTGTGTATGAGAGAGATTATTAAGACTGTCCCAGCCAAGTCACTGAAGTCATAAATTTAAGCTACGACAAAATTTATTTTGTTTGTTTTGTTTTTAACAAGGGGAGGGCGCTATTTCCCTTTCTGACAGCCTCACATGAACTTCCGGAACCCTTTGGAGTACTGCTTTCTTCCTAAGTGACCAAGAGGAACAGAACACAGAGCAGCCTGGCAGTGTCCAAGTCACAAGCCGCTGCTCCTCCTTCCTGTACCCTGGGGCTCGTGAAACTCACCGGGTAAGCGCTCCTGAAAAAAGCGCTCCTGAAAAGCAGCAGGTGGTGACTTTAGGGGAGGACAGGCCAAATGGGAGAATCCCCTTAGGATCCGGTTTCTCCAGTTCTCAAGTTCTTTTGAAATAATGCTCGTAGAGAAGGAGGGTTTTCTGAGAATTGAGGGAAATAAACTCTCAGGACTTCCGGTCGCCATGATGGTTGTGGGCAATCAACAGGGTCGCTGCAAGCATCGGGGGCATCTTTAATGTGGGCAGGAAAAAAACACGATTCCTTACTTCCGCAGCGTTTATAATATCCTTGCCCATTATTTAAAATAAAATATATATGACATAAGTAATAATATATTTTAAATAAAATTGAAGCAATGTATGAAATTTCTCTGTAATTCATCCAGCCACTCTCGGATGTTACCACTGCCCAGAAACCTCTTAACCCCCACCCCCGCGTGATTTATGTATTTGGTTTGTATTTTCAATATTATTTTCTGTAATATTTAAACCTTATATTTGCTTGGTGTCATGCTGTACAGTGTCATGCAATTTGATTTTTAATCAATATTACTTTTTTTTTTTTTTGTGATGGAGTCTCTGCTCTGTCACCCAGGCTGGAGTGCAATGGTGCGATCATTGCAACCTCCGCATCCCGGGTTCAAGCGATTCTCCTGCCTCAGCCTCCCGAGTAGCTGGGGTTACAGGTGCCATCTACTGCACCGGACTAATTTTTGTATTTTTAGTAGGATGGGGTGTCACCGTTTTGGCCAGTCTGGCATGGAACTCCTGATCTCAGGTGATCCGTCCGCCTCAGCCTCCCAAAGTGCTGGAATTACAGGTGTGAGCCACCGTGCCCAGCCCAATATTACACTTTAAATGTTTATCCACGTTTACATGTAGTTTTAATAATTTATGTTAACTGCACTACAGTATTAATGCAGTGATGATATTATAATCAATGTATCCATTCTTTGATGATGGACATTCAGTTTGTTACCCTGTTTTCTGATAGCAAACCATAATACAATGGACTTTTTATATGCATTTTCTTGTCCACACATAATTTCAAGGGTAGGTGTGTCTTGAAGTTGTCTGGATGTAGCCATTTTATTCTCCAAAGCGGCTGTGTTTTTGCTTATCTCCACTACCGGTTTACGAGTTTCCATAACTACACATTCATATTCATACTTGATTTTTTCAGATTTTCTTATTTGCATCAGTATTGTGGGTGAGAATGATATCTGATAGTGGTTGTCATGCACATTCCCCTGATTACTAGTGAATTTTAACATCTTTTCAGGACATTTGTGTTTTATCCTTTTGATTCCTTATTTATATCATTCGTTTATTTCTTTGTTGTTTGTTTCTTTAATATGTTAAGCAATAATTAATTTTATTCCAAAATTTTTAAAATTTTAGGATTTTTTTTTAAGTGACAGGGCTTCACCATGTGGCACAGACTGGTCTCGGACATCTGGGCCCAAGTGATCCTCCTACCTCCGCTTCCAGAGTGGCTGGGGCTACAGGCAATGCATGCAGGCAGGGCTACGCCTTCATGCGTGGCTGGGATTTTTATTAGATGTTCTTAAACATTTCCAGTGTCATATAAAATACATTATTTACTATACAAGAATTTTAGTATTTGAACTTTAAGGAATGTAATTTTGCATTGTTTTCTTGTGAAGATGAATACAGATTTTCGTGGGAGTAAAAAAGACAATTTAAAGTGAAGAGTATTTGGTTTTCTTGAAATAATTTGATTTCTAAAATAAAAGTAAACAATCTAAACTTTTTAAATGCAATATGAAAATGTTTTCAATTGAAATTGTGATAGTAACATTTGATGAGTGGTAACTGAATTTTAATTGAAATTTCAATTGAATGTGTATCAAGTGATAAAAATCATGTGTATTTTAATTTTAATTTTAAAATTTAAAATTTAGTGTAATTTTAATTTGGTTTGTATGACGTCCAGACAAATGAAAGTATTATATATATGTACATATGTATAATAACATAGTGTCATGAAAGTACTATATATGTAAATGAAATTTTCCATGTGAAAAATTTAGGTGGAGGTTTTTAAACTGTTTATTTACTTTATAAAGAGTAATAAATTCACATAGTCGGCTGCCCAAGCACAGTTGAATATGTCCTGTAGTATTACTTTATGTGTGTATATATATATATCCAGAGTTTATGCATATACAAATTTTTGCTTTTTTGTTGAGTAGGTTTACACACTGTTATTTACTATGCCTTTTTTTCCATTAACAATAGGTCTTAGTGATAATCAGTATCAGTTTTTAGAGATCTTTGACATTCTTTTAAAATTGCATATTGTTTCATCATTGGATGTATCATGATGTCTTTATTTATTCCCTTACTAAAAAACATTTGAGTCACTTCAAGTTTGATTTTATTTTATTTGAGTTTTTATTTTTGAGACGGACTCTTGCTGTGTCACCCAGGCTGGAGTGCAGTGGCACCATCTCGGCTCACTGCAACCTCTGCCTCCCGCGTTCAAGCAGTTCTCCTGCCTCAGCCTCCTAAGTAGCTGAAATTATAAGCCCGCACCACCATGCCTGGGTAATTTTTGTATTTTTAGTAGAGACAGGGTTTCACCATGTTGGCCAGGCTGGTCTCGAACTCCTGACTTCAAGTGATCTGCCTGACTTGGCCTCCCAAGGTGCTGAGATTACAGGAGTGAGCCACAGCACCTGGCTGTGAAGGGGGGCTGCCCCTCTACACCTGTGGGTATTTCTCTTCAGGTGGGACAAGAGACTGAGAAAAGAAATAAGACACAGAGACAAAGTATAGAGAAAGAACAGTGGGCCCAGGGGACGGACACACTCTGCATGCGAGGACCTGCAGAGACGCTGGTCTCTGAGTTCCCTCAGTATTTATTGATCATTATTTTTACTATCTTGGGGAGGGGAGTGTAGCAGGGCAACAGGTAGGGAGAAGGTCAGCAGGGAAACATTCGAGCAAAGGAATCTGTATCATGAATAAGTTCAAGGAAAGGTGCTGTGCCTGGATGTGCACGTAGGCTAGATTTACGTTTCACTTTACACAAACATCTCAGTGTAGCAAAGAGCAACAGAGCAGTATTGCTGCCAGCGTATCTCACCTCCAGCCACAGGGCAGTTTTCTTCTATCTCAGAATAGAACGAATGGGAATGGTCAGCTTTACATCGAGACATTCCATTCCCAGGGAGGAGCAAGAGACCGAAGCCTTCCTCTCATCTCAACTGCAAAGAGGCCTCCCTCTTTCACTCCTCCTCCTCCGCACAGACCCTTTAGGGGTGTCGGGCTGGGGGATGGTAAGGTCTTTCCTTTCCAACGAGGCCATATCTCAGGCTGTCTCAGTGCGGGGAGACCTTGGACAATACCCAGGCTTTCTTGGGCAGAGGTCCCTGCAGCCTTCTGCAGTGCACGGTGTCCCTCGTTAATCGAGAACGGAGAATGGCGATGACTTTTACCAGGCATACTGCCTGCAAACATATTGTTAACAAGGCACATCCTGCACAGCCCTAAATCCATTAAACTTTGATTCATCACAGCACATGTTTCTGTGAGCACAGGGTTGGGGCTAAAGGTACAGGTTAACAGCATCTCAAAGCAGAAACGATTTTTCTTAGTACAGATAAAAATGGAGTTTTTTACGTCTTCCTTTTCTACACAGACACAGTAACAATCTGATCTCTCTTTCTTTTCCCAACACACACGTTTCTAGAGCAATGGTTTTTTGTTTTTTTAAATTATTGATTTCCTGTTTCATGTATCAGAATAGCTCTTTTACTCTGCTATGCTCTATTTGTCTATCTGTTTGTCAGTCTATCCATCTAGAAGTAAATACAGGCATATGTGGGCAGAGTTCAGTATCCATGCATGGATTCCCTACGTCTTTCCACTGAGAGACTAGGACAATGATACCTTAGTAGCCATAAACACACATAGTTCCCAGAAACAAGGTTCCTAAAGACTGTTTAGTTCCCGTAAATACCCTTAGTTCCTAGAAACCAAGATTTCGAAATACTGTTTTTGAATACAAGGGAGCCAAGGTGAAGTGTTGACTTCCAGGGCTGGGGCAGGAATATACAAGATAAAATTGGAACAAACTGTGACACCAGAACATAAAGAAATACTCCAAAAAGGCTGGGGCATGTTAAGTGAACACAGAAGACAAATGTGCATGACCTCAACCTAATCATGAGAAAATGTCAGAGAAATCCAAATGGATAAACATTCTGTAAAATAATTGACCACGCTCAGCAAAAGTGTTACAATCACAAAAGACAACGAAAAAGTAAGAAACTGTCACAGACCGGAGGAATCTAAGGACCGGTAACAACTAAGTGCAATGTGAGATCCTCGATTAGATCTTGGAGAACACAGAGGATGTTAAGAGAAATATTGACAAAATTCAAATAAGGTCTGCACGTTAGGTAATGGTACGACATGCTAACACCAATTTCCTGGTTGGATAATTGTATTATATATACTATTATATATACAATTATTATATTACAATTACATATACAATTTTACATTATATGTAATACAATAAATGTATATATGCAATTACTGAGCTATAATATAATATATATACGATACAATATATAATAAAATAAATGTATATATACAATTATATATAACAATTATATATAATACAATTATATATATAGCTAATATCAGGATAAGCTGGTTGAGGAGTTATGTCAGCCTTTGCTATGTTTGCATGTTTAAAATTATTTTAACATAAAAAAATTATATGGGTTGTGTAGCTGTTTTGTAAAGTTTAACTCCAGGCTCCATAGTTTCTATTTTAATGGGTGCATTTTCTTCTTTCATGGAATTGGGATAGTCTGTTATATTAAGAAGCTATTCATTTTTGTATATTAAGATTCTTCTGACCATGTGCAGTTGCTCACGCCTGTAATCCCAACAGTGGCTGGATCTCAGCTCACTGCAAACTCCGCCTCCTGGGTTTACGCCACTCTCCTGCCTCAGCCTCCCGAGTAGCTGGGACTACAGGCGCCCGCCACCTCGCCCAGCTAGTTTTTTTGTATTTTTTAGTAGAGACGGGGTTTCACCGTGTTAGCCAGGATGGTCTCGATCTCCTGACCTCGTGATCCGCCCATCTCGGCCTCCCAAAGTACTGGGATTACAGGCTTGAGCCACCGCGCCCGGCCCATACTATGCCTGCTTTTTAAAATGAACTATTTGTATCCAAGGAATGCCGCGTAATTTTAATAAATCAACTTGTGTTTAACACTCAGGATCATACAGCACTCCACTGTCTCACCATCCTCTCTCTGCAATATTGTTTCAAGCATCTTTAAACACACAAGTAGGTTTACAATTTCCAGTTGCAGGGAACTAGTGGGGGCACCTCTTAATCACCCACAAGTTGATCTTATCCATAGATCAAGTCTTAATACCATCTTGGAACAAAGCCCTACGATTGTGTTTGTGCAATTACAGTGTGTCCAGCATAGTGTGGCCTCAGAGTCTGTGCTGTTTATTTAAGATGCTGAAGAAAAATATGTGACCGGATCAGTTTCCATACTGAGTTGAGCTCTTCACAATTACTATTAGAGATTTACAAATCAAAACATGAATTCTAGGCAGATACATCAGGCTCTTGCTGCTCGAGTGACAATGCACCTAATTATGTCAGTAGAGAAAGCTAGAGAGGGTATATTTGTATATTATATCACCACATATAACAAACCATAATTCTAACTCTGCTACTGAGCAATGCAAAACCAACTCCAATTAGCACCATATTAAGACGAACAGAAAAGCTGCTCAATGAAAATCACAATTTCTTTCTTTTTTTTTTTTTTTTGAGACGGAGTCTCGCTCAGTCGCCCAGGCTGGAGTGCAGTGGCCCGATCTCGGCTCACTGCAAACTCTGCCTCCCAGGTTCACGCCATTCTCCTGCCTCAGCCTCCCAAGTAGCTGGGA
>NW_012101650.1:30004-33021 GCF_000951045.1 Mandrillus leucophaeus | reverse complement strand
TGCCTCAGCCTCCCAAGTAGCTGGGACTACAGGCGCCTGCTGCCGCGCCCGGCTAATTTTTTGCATTTTTAGTAGAGACGGGGTTTCACCGTGTTAACCAGGATGGTCTCTATCTCCTAACCTCATGATCCGCCCGCCTCGGCCTCCCAAAGTGCTGGGATTACAGGCGTGAGCCACCGCGTCCGGCTGAAATTCACAATTTCTTATGTGGTAGTTTTTATTCTTTGTTTGCATCTCACTATTGTTCTATAGTCATGTCATTTTGAAATTCTTCACAACTTCTTTAAAAAGAAAGTGAAACAATTGAATTAATTATTCAAAGTTCACTTTGGTTGAAATTGGTTGAAATATTTTGGTTTATTTTTATTCTGAGGGAACTGGCCATTTAATATTGGAGAGTTTTAAGTTCTTAGAAGGTGGTTGTGTTTACCTACTAGAATTTTCTTGGTAGCTGTAATCACCTAATGAAAATTCAGAGAAATAATTTTTTTTTGTTTTTGGAGACAGAGTCTCAGTCTGTCACCCAGGCTGGAGTGCAGTGGTGTGATCTTGGCTCACTACAACCTCCTCCTCCTGGGTTCAAGCAATTCTCCTGTCTCAGCCTCCTGAGTTGCTGGGATTACAGGCATGCACCACCACACCCGGCTAATTTTTGTGTTTTTAGTAGAGATGGGGTTTCACCATGTTGACCAGGCTGTTCTGGAACTCCTGGCCTCAGGTAATCCACCCGCCTCGGCCTCCCAAAGTGCTGGGATTACAGGCATGAGCCACCGCGCCCTATCACGCTATTTTAATATAGTCAATACAATCAAATAGTCAAAAAGTTAAGATGGATTATTTATAGGTGTTTGGATTTGGGGTGATTTGTAATTCACCAATTTTCTTTTCTGTTATCCAAAGTGTTTACAATGCTATTAAATATGTATTTTTACTATTATATAAAACTTAATCTTCAAAAATCACAATAAGATATCACTTTACACGTACCAGAATGGCCATTTTTAAAAGGCCCATAATAACAATTAAAGGTGAGGATATGGAGAAGCTGGCACCCTCCTACACTGCTGCTGGGAATGGAAATTGGCACTTAGGAAACATTGGCTTGGTGCCAATTAAGGTTAAACATAGCGTTACCATATGACCCAGCAACTCCACTCCTAATTATGTACCCAAGAGAAGGAAATAATCTGTCCACACGGAAATTTGGACCTGAATATTCACAGCAGCATTTTTCATAAGAGCCCCAAAGTGGAACTCACCCAAATGTCTATCGTCTGCTGAATGGATAGAGAATATGTGGTGTCTCCATACAGTGGAATATTATTCAGCCATGAAAACAAAGGAGGTTCTGTTATGTGGTATAACACGGATGGACCTTGAAAACATTATGCGAAGTGAAAGGATCCATCACAAAGGACAATATATTGTTTGATGCCTGTCTTAGTCGCTTTTGGCTTCTTTAACAAAAGTATCATAGACCACGTGGCTTAAACAACAGGATTTATTTCTCACAGTTCTGGAGGCTGGGAAGTCCAAGATCAAGGCACTGGTACATTCAGTGACTGGAGAGGACCTGCTTCCTCGTTCATAGACGGCTGACTTCTTGCTGCATTCTCCCATGGTAGAAAGAGGGAGGGAGGTCTCTGGGGTCTCTTTTCTAAGGGCATTGAGACCATTCATGAGGAGTCCACCCTCATGACCTCATCACCTCCCGAAGGCCCCATCTCCTCGTATCCTCACATTTGGAGTTAGGATTTCAACACAGGAACTTGAGGGTGGACACATACATTCAGTCCATAACAACTCCTATTAAATCAAATGTCCAGAATGAGTAAACCTGTGGAGACAGAAGGTGGATTCGTGGGTGCCTGTGGCTGGGTGTGCGTGCATGTGGGGAATGGGGAGTGCCGCTTAGTGAGTTTCTTTTTGAGGTGACGACGCTGTCCTAAAACTGATTGTGGTGGTGGTTGTACAACTTTGTAACTATGCTATATACAACATTGAATTGTATAGTTTATTGTGTGGTTTGTGAATCGTGTGGTTTGTGAACTATATATCCATAAAGCCATTATTTTAAAAATCTAATCTTTAAAAAATGTCATAGCAGAACCGGTGAAGATAATGGGTCAGACAACGGTTCCTAAACCCAAGTATTTTAAAGAAATCTAGGTGACGATTTAGGCAAGAGAAACCATTAGAGTTGTACGAGAGAAGAATGGAAGGCAAGGAAAATAATCACACTTTTGCCTCTGTCAGGTTGGAATCTCTAGAAGTTACTATTCTACATGGCTTAACTTGCAGATGCAGGGCTACATCAAAAAGAAAAGAATTTGAAAAATCCATACACCTACTTCATTAGGAAAAAAAAAGTTTCTATTTTGCAGCTCTCCTGTTTTGGCCTCTGTCCTAAGCACCTACCGCTACTAGGAGCAATTCCACTGATGCATCTCTTTTGAATGAGCAATAAGTGCTTTTGTCAACCTTTTAGAGACACGGAAGCTAAGATTTTTCTGACGGTTCTTCCCATGTACCTAAATACAACCTCTTTTTATTTTTTCAGGGTGAAAAAGATACAGTAAAGAGATAAATACAACATTTGACAAATGGACAAAAAGGAGTGTCATGAAAAGAGTAGCAGCAGTGATGAAGAGCTGTCGAGACGGTGAGTGACTTTGCGCTCTGTGCGGGTTCCTGATGGCTGATTCTTCTGCATCTTGTTATAGTTCATGAGATACGGAGCACCATGGATGTTTTCTGGAAGAAAGGTTCTGCTCACATTGTAATAACTCATTCATCTCTGTATGAATGAAGGGGAAAACCCCAGGGGCACCCAGGTGTACTTTTTTTTTTTTTTTTGAAACAGAGTCTCCCTCTGTCACCCTGGAGTGCAGTGGCACAATCTCAACTCATGGCAACCTCTGCATCTCCAGTTCAAGCGATTCCCGTGCTTCATCCTCCCCAGTAGCTGGGACTACGGGCGTGCACCACCACGCCCATCTAATTTTTATATTTTTAGT
>NW_012101650.1:26079-28104 GCF_000951045.1 Mandrillus leucophaeus | reverse complement strand
CTTTCAGAAGCCAGTAGTGAGCATCGCCAAGTGTGACAGACTGTGATGAACATCAGGGATTGAGAATCAAAGGAGGCATGCCTCCTGAGATAAGATCATTGTCTACTGTGTGGAAACAGAGATGCAGTTAATTCAGTAAAAATGTGGAGGAATGGCATTTTATTATAGGATGGGCATCAAAGAAGGTGTCTGTTAAGGATGGGCATCTCTAAGACATTTCTAAGGATGGGCGTCTCTAGGGATGGCATCTGTAAAGCATCTCTAAGGATGCCAGGTCTAAGTATGGACATCTCTAAGGGTGGCATCTCTAAGGATGGCATCTCTAAGGATGGCACTCTAAGGATGGGCATATCTAAGGATGACATCTCCATGGATGGACATCTCTAAGGCATTTCTAAGGATGGACATCTCTAAGGAAGGCATGTCTAAGGCATCTCTAAAGATGGCATCTCTATGGATTGGCATCTCTAAGATGGCCTCTCTAAGGCATCTCTAAGGATGGACATCTCTAAGGGTGGTATCTCTAAGGATGGATGTCTCTAAGGATGGCATCTCTAAGGATGGCATCTCTATGGATGGGCATCTGTAAGGATGGACATCTCTACAGATGACATCTCTAAGGATGGCATCCCTAAGGATTAGGCTACTTTCACTACATCACAGTGAGGAAATTGTCCAACCATCGAGCTCCTCTGACATGCTCACATGCCAACTCCATTTGTTTTCCCTGGAACCGTAGATCCAGTATCAGTGTAGATGCATCAAACACACAAGGCTAAGGCTACGCAAAAAACTGCAAGAAATGAAAACTGTAATTTTTTTGTCAGGCTGAAGCCAGAGTGAGAAATTATTTGTAAGGGACATATATTTGTTGGGGAAAAATTAAAGATTTGACATCTTGCTCCTCTGGTTCATGTACATTCATAAGAATCAAAGACATGTAGGTTATTTGCATAAAAATTAGTATATATGTTATTTTTCTTCTTTGTTCTCATAAGTTTTTATTCCAACAGTTTCTATCTCATAAGAAGTAGGAAAAAAAGTGCTGGGCCCAGTGGCTCACACCTGCAATCCCAGCACTTTGGGAGGTGGAGGCAGGTGGATCACCTGAGGTCAGGAGTTTGAGACCAGCCTGAACAACATGGTGAAATCCCATCTCTACTGAAAATACAAAAATTAGCCATGCATAGTGGCCTACACCTGTAATCCCAGCTTCTCAGGAGGCTGAGGCAGGAGAATCCCTTGAACCCGGGAGGTGGAGGTTGCAGTGAGCTGAGGTCATGCAACTACACTCCAGCCTGGGAGACAGAGTGAGATTCCGTCTCAAAATAATAATAACAATAATAATAATAATAAAGTTGGGGAAAAAAGAGCAGAGTTCCCATGTAGCCTTCACCCAGCTTCCCCTAACAATAATACTTTTTTTTTTTTTGAGACAAAGTCTCTGTTGCCCAGGCTGGAGTGCAGTGGCATGATCTCTGCTCACTGCAACCTCCACCTGCCGGGTTCAAGGGATTCTTGTGCCTCAGTCTCCCAAGTAACTGAGATTACAGGTGCCTGCCACCACACCCAGCTAATTTTCATAGTTTTAGTAGACATGGGGTTTCACCGTGTTGGCCAGGCTGGTCTCAAACTCCTGATCTTGGGTGATCCACCTGCCTCAGCCTCCAAAAGTTTTTGGATTACAGGCGTGAGCCACTGCGCCTGGCTGATAATACTTCCTATAACAATAGTGATATGGTTTGGATGTTTGTCCTTTCCAAATCTCATGCTGAAATGTGATTCCCAGTGTCGGAGGTGGGGCCTGGAGGGAGGTGATTGGATCATGGGGGCATATCCCTCATGAATGGTTTAGCACCATCCCCTTGGTGATAAGTGGCGTGTTACTCTGAGTTCATGCAAGATCTGGTTGTTTAAAAGTGCGTGGTCGCAGTGGCTCAAGCCTGTAATCCGAGCACTTTGGGAGGCCGAGACGGGCGGATCGCGAGGTCAGGAGATCGAGACCATCCTGGCTAACACGGTGAA
>NW_012101650.1:20763-22824 GCF_000951045.1 Mandrillus leucophaeus | reverse complement strand
CCCTCATGAATGGAATTAGTTCCCTCATGAATGGAATTAGTTCCCTCATGAAGGAGACCCTGGAGAGCTCCTTTCTTTCCCCATGCTTGGACAGAACAAGAAGTCTGCCCTCTATGAATCAGGAGCAGACACCGAGTCTGCCAGCACTTTGATCCTGGACGTTCCAGCATCCAGAGCTGTGACAAATACATTTATATTGTTCACAAACTTCTCAGTCCATACTTTTTAAAAAGAGCAGCCTTGGCCGGGCATGGTGGCTCACGCCTGTAATCCCAGCACTTTGGGAGGCAGAGACGGGCAGATCTCCTGAGGTCAGGAGTTCGAGACCAACCTGGCCAACGTGGTGAAACCCTGTCTCTACTAAAAATACAAAAATTAACCGGGCCGGTGGCAGGCACTTGTAATCCCAGCTACTCAGGAGGCTGAGGCAAGAGAATCGCTTGAACCTGGTGGTAGTGCACCAAGATTGTGCCATTGCACTCCAGCCTAGGCGACAAGAGCGAAATTCCATCAAAAAAAAAAAAAGGTCTGAAATGATTGAGACAGATGCTCTGGCATGCATAAACGACCACGGACTAGGATGAATTGTTTGCTTTGGGAACCCAGTGTTTCCTACCTCTTGTGCTAAGTAATTTTAGCCTTCTATGATTAATCACCACAAGGATTTGTGATGAGAGTACTGTATCCTTATTTTACAAGTTAGAAAGCTGATACTCGGAGAGGTTAAGCAACAATTTTGACAGGTCTGTCACTGCTGAGTGATGTCTGTGAAAGGCACTGAATGCAGATTTCTCTGGTGTCCATCATCCTTGACACACTCGCCCTAAATAAAGAGATCCTACCTTCAAATAAGCTCAGTCCATCCAGGGTTGTGCAAACAACTTCATCAGGTTAACATTCCCTCCTGTTTAGGACCAACAAAGGATAGAAGAGTAGGGCCCTTCTTAGGCTCCTATAGTTTACAAAAACACAGTATCCTTTCAGAAGCCAGTAGTGAGCATCGCCAAGTGTGACAGACTGTGATGAACATCAGGGATTGAGAATCAAAGGAGGCATGCCTCCTGAGATAAGATCATTGTCTACTGTGTGGAAACAGAGATGCAGTTAATTCAGTAAAAATGTGGAGGAATGGCATTTTATTATAGGATGGGCATCAAAGAAGGTGTCTGTTAAGGATGGGCATCTCTAAGACATTTCTAAGGATGGGCGTCTCTAGGGATGGCATCTGTAAAGCATCTCTAAGGATGCCAGGTCTAAGTATGGACATCTCTAAGGGTGGCATCTCTAAGGATGGCATCTCTAAGGATGGCACTCTAAGGATGGGCATATCTAAGGATGACATCTCCATGGATGGACATCTCTAAGGCATTTCTAAGGATGGACATCTCTAAGGAAGGCATGTCTAAGGCATCTCTAAAGATGGCATCTCTATGGATTGGCATCTCTAAGATGGCCTCTCTAAGGCATCTCTAAGGATGGACATCTCTAAGGGTGGTATCTCTAAGGATGGATGTCTCTAAGGATGGCATCTCTAAGGATGGCATCTCTATGGATGGGCATCTGTAAGGATGGACATCTCTACAGATGACATCTCTAAGGATGGCATCCCTAAGGATTAGGCTACTTTCACTACATCACAGTGAGGAAATTGTCCAACCATCGAGCTCCTCTGACATGCTCACATGCCAACTCCATTTGTTTTCCCTGGAACCGTAGATCCAGTATCAGTGTAGATGCATCAAACACACAAGGCTAAGGCTACGCAAAAAACTGCAAGAAATGAAAACTGTAATTTTTTTGTCAGGCTGAAGCCAGAGTGAGAAATTATTTGTAAGGGACATATATTTGTTGGGGAAAAATTAAAGATTTGACATCTTGCTCCTCTGGTTCATGTACATTCATAAGAATCAAAGACATGTAGGTTATTTGCATAAAAATTAGTATATATGTTATTTTTCTTCTTTGTTCTCATAAGTTTTTATTCCAACAGTTTCTATCTCATAAGAAGTAGGAAAAAAAGTGCTGGGCCCAGTGGCTCACACCTGCAATCCCAGCACTTTG
>NW_012101650.1:0-16718 GCF_000951045.1 Mandrillus leucophaeus | reverse complement strand
ACAGAGCAAGACTCCATCTCAAAAAAAAAAAAAAAGTGTGTGGCACCTCCCACCTCACTCTTTTGCTCCTGCTGACATCATATGACAGGCCTGTTCCCACGTCACCTTCCACCATGAATTAAACCTTCCCCAGGCCTCCCAGAAACCAAGCAGAAGCTGGTCCCATGCTTGTACATCCTGCAGCACCATGAGCCAATTAAACCTCTTTACTTTGTAAATTACCTGGTCTCAGATATTCCTTTATAGCAATGCAAGAATGACCCAATACGGGCCAGGTGTGGTGGCTCACGCCTGTAATCCCAGCACTTTGGGAGGCTGAGGCGGGCAGATTACCTGAGGTCAGGAGTTTGAGACCAGCCTGACCAACATGGAGAAACTCTGACTCTACTAAAAGTACAAAATTAGCCGGGTGTGGTGGTGCATATGTGTTAATTCCAGCTACTTGGGAGGCTGAGGCAAGAGAATCACTTGAACCTGGGAGGCAGAGCTTGCAGTGAGCCGAGATCATGCCACTGCACTCCAGCCTGGGCAACAGAGCGAGATTTAAATTTTAAATCTTTTATTATTGTTATTATTATTTTATTAATATTTTAAAAATTGAGATGGAGATTTAAATTTTAAATATATAAATTTAAAAAATAATCATAATAAAAATAGAATAAAACCAATGCCAAATACCCCAAAGCAGGACTCTCTGGTCAACTGGACTGCAGCAGAAGTTCTAAAGTCAATGCTGTCCAATAGAGTTCTCACCCAGGATGGAAATGTTCCCTCTCTGTGCTGTCCAGTGTGGAAGCCACTGGCCACATGTGGCTTTTTTTTTTTTTTTTAAAGATGCATACTTTAATTAGAATTGCTGAAAAAATATTCAGGATTTTTGCTTTCGTTGTTGATGTCTTTAACAGGCTTTATGTTCCAGCTGAAAGCTGGTTTTGCATTGCAATCAAATGTTCTTTTTTTTTTTTTTAGACAAAAGTTGACTTAGTAATAATTCCTCAATTATTTTCTTTCTTTTTTTGCTTTCTTTTTTTTTTTTTTTATCAATGACTTTTTTCTACAGTTTGGTTTTGAACTTACTTCAGAATTTCTCAATAATTGCTTTCACGGATATTCAGCTGATGGAGGTGTTCACTGTTGTAACCTATTGTGGAGAGGGATTTGGGAATATCTATCAAACAGTAATGCTCAGGCTGAGTGCAGTTGTAATCCCAGTGCTTTGGGAGGCCATGGTGGAAGGATTTCTTGGGACTGGGAGTTGAAGAGCAGCCTGAGACCTCATCTCTGTTCCCTGGGGTCCTCTCCAAAGCAGATTTTGTTGCCAGACGTCCCACGCCTATGTCCATTCCCCAGAAAAATTCTTTTAGTTTCACATGGCTGGGGAGGCCTCACCATCATGGCAGAAATCAAAGGAGGAGCAAACGCATGTCTTACATGGTGGCGGGCAAGAGCCACGTGTGGCTTTTGAGCACTTGAAATATGGCTACTTCAAATGAGGAACTGATTTTCACATTTAACAATTTAAAACTAAGATGTGAATAGGCCTGTGTGGCTAGTGGCTGTCATATTGGCCAGTGAATATCTTGACCTAAAGGACACTCCATCACTTCTAACCTGATGAACCATTGACTGACCCTGTAGAACATGGAGCCCATGTTGGCTAATATTGGAATCACCTGTGAGGCTTTGACAGCAGTGATGCTTTGGTGCCACCTCCAGACTTCTGATTCAATTGGTGTGGGCTGTGACCTGGGTATTGGGTTGTTTTTAAAGCTTCCCAGGTGTGGTCAAGGTTGGAAGTACCTTGGAATATAAATGCATGCATTTCATGCATTGGTTCATTACTGCTTCAGTCTTTGATTCCAACATCATATGATACCAATTGGAGCAATTTAAGCCAGAGAAGCTGGCTGTGTGCACGCTGAACATGGGCATAGTCCAAAGAGAAGAGACGTCAGGACACATGTGGCTCAAGGCAGCACGTTAGCTCTATTATTTAGAAATCTGTATAAAAATATCTTTATTCAAAATGTCTTCTATTTTTTGGTCGTCTAGGCCCATCCTATGTAAGAGAACTTTCTGTGATGATGGGAGTGTTCTGTTCTCTGCTACACAGTGTTACAGCCGTGAGTGACACGTAGGTGTTGAGTACTTGAAATGTGCATAGTGCAACTGAGAAACTCAAGTTTACCTAAGTGTAATTCATACAAGTTTAAATACCACATCCGGGTAGCGGCTACTCTACTGGACGGTGCAGCTCCAGTTTTTAATAACGTCGTCTTCATCTTCATCAACTAATTCTTGATATTTTTCATCTTTTTGTGAAATGAGGATCCCAACCTCCAGCGTATCAGAAGACCAGGAATCTTCAGAAGAACAAGTTTCAGGTAATGGGCTAATAGGGAGAGGAGTGAAGGGCGTGTGGATTGATGGAAATGTTCTGTGGTTTTATGTGGAGAAGACAATTTAGAGTCTTTTGCGCAGTGAAGAGATCAGGAGTGATTTTCCTTACCTCGGCCACAGTGCACTGTGCAGTTTAAATGGGGATATGTAAGCCTCTCACCGCTGGGGCACGGAAATGCTCAGGGGAACCAGGGGATGGTCCTGGTGGCTGGGGATAGCAGCAGGGACTTCGAAGGATGCACGCTGTTTCACCTTGCAGAAAAGCTCGATCCTTTTCTGACCTAGACTTGCCTCACCAGCAGAAGATGTCATCTACTACTTGGGGCCAGTAGAAATGTAGGTGCATTGGTTCCAGTCCTCAGCAAACGGTGCCTCCCACCAAAGCTGTCTAGCCTGGCTTCCCAGAAAGCCCTATGGAATTTGGGGTATACTTTTAGTCATGAGCAAAACTCCATATTCTGGTCACTCTGTCCTCTTTCAATATCTGTATCCCAACAGCACCTGTGCAATTCAGCCTCCAGGAGTCCTTCAGGCCATGCCTCTTCCAACCCTTTACCTCTTATGTGTCTAGTATCTTTTTTTCAGGAGCTGTTTACTCAGAAATGCATCAGATGATTTCCTCTATTTATGCTGAACTCCATTTTATGTTCAAACAAGATTATAAATATGATCAGTTTCTGGGGCCTGAAGGAAATGTGGATGTTGAGTTGATCAATAAGAGTGCAAACAAATACAGGTAAGAATGGAAGATGCTGATTTGAAAACAGCTCCGATATAAACGAAGTGTATCGGCTGCATCCCTTATGATAGCTAAAATTTCATCAATAATATGTTTATTTCATGCGCTGTGAAATTGGTATTTTAATTTCGATATATATATATATAGAGTGCAGAGAAATTGGAGCCCAGAGAGGTTAATGAACTCCCCAGCGTTTTCTAATGTAGTGAAAGTCGCAGATGGGTCCTGAACTTGCCTCACTTCAAATCCCACCTCCCTCTGCACATTGCTGCTTAAATCCAAGTCCTGGGGTTCTCCCATCATGACATCACTCTGGCTCTTTTTAGCCTTCGGTTCCCCACTGCTGGCTGGTATCTGTGGTCAGCCACCGGCCTCGGCTTCATGGTAAGGGATGCGGTCACGGTGACGATTGCGTTTGGTTCCTGGAGTCAGCACCTGGCCCTGGACCTGCAGCACCATGAACAGTGGCTGGCGGCCGGCCCCTTGTTTGCCGTCACTGCAGAGCCAGAGGAGGCTGTGGCCGAAATCCACCTCCCCCACTTCATCTCCCTCCAAGGTAATGCGGGGTGAGCGGAGGCTGTGGGGGCTGCCGGGGCGCGTGCTGTCTCACTGCTGTTGCGGTTCTCCTGCGGCAGGTGAGGTGGATGTCTCCTGGTTCCTCGTGGCCCATTTTAAGGATGAAGGGATGGTCCTGGAGCGTCCATGCCGGGTGGAGCCTTTCTATGCTGTCCTGGAAAACCCTAGCTTCTCCCTGATGGGCATCCTGCTGCGGATCGCCAGGGGGACTCGCCTCTCCATCCCCATCACCTCCAACACGTTGCTCTATTTTCACCCCCACCCCGAAGACATTAAGTTCCACTTGTACCTTGTCCCCAGCGATGCCTTGCTGATGAAGGTAAGCTGAGCGATTTAGGAGACCAGAGAAGATGACAATGATATTTCCAGGTTATCCCCTCAGCCCCTCCAGTGGAACAGAAAGGGCAAGGCACAGTTTTCATGGAGAGAACATGGATCACTCTCCCCGAGGGTCACCTATAGGTGCTGAATATTGAGCCACATGCAAGAATCCCCGTCGAAATTCAGGACTACTGAGAAGGGACCTTCCTCTTCTGGCTCTCAAGGAGGAGATGGTTAGAAGAAGTAATAGCAGAGATTCTCTCACCAAATTTCATTTTATTTTATTTTATGTCTGAGACAGGGTCTTGCTCTGTCACCCAAGCTGGAATGCAGTGGTATGATCTCGCTACAACCTCCGCCTCCTGGGTTTAAGCGATTCTCCTGCCTCAGCCTTCCGAGTAGCTGGGATTACAGGCAAACGCTGCAATGCCTGGCTAACTTTTTGTATTTTTAGTAGAGACGGGTTTCACTATGTTGGCCAGGCTGGTCTTGAACTCCAGACCTTTAGTGACCCTCCTGCCTCAGCCTCTCAAGTGCTGAATTTACAGGCATGAGTCACTGTGCCCGGCCTCTATCACCAAATTTTAGATGGATAATATCTGAATGAGAGTCTCACACTCGCTCACATCTCTAGGGTAACTCCTTCCTTTCAGTGGCATCTCCCTCTAGCGCATTTACAAAAGGCTGATGGTCCCACACCCTCTCTTAGGTTAGTGATGAAGCAGATGTTCTGCTTTCTGCAGCTCCATAGCTGCTGTGTTTGTGAATAAAATGCTGCTTCTGTGCCTCCAGCCTTGGTGCGAAGATTATGCCAGGAAGATTTCATTAAACTTTACTGTCCTGGTGCCTACCATCTTTGCATCCCAATCACAAGAGGCGAGAGCATGCCTGGCTGTATTTAAGGTGGTTACTGTGGGTAATTTAAATACAGGAGAAAATTGGCTGAGGCGATGGCTCTCGCCTGTAATCTCAGCACTTCGGGAGGCTGAGGGGGGCGGATCACCTGAGGTCAGGAACTGGAGACCAACCTGGCCAACGTGGTGAAACCCCGTGTCTACTAAAAATACAAAAATTAGTCGGGCGTGGTGGCGTCTGTGGTTGGCAGGGTTTTTTTTAAAGCGGTTTGAAAATAGAACTCCATTCTCTCCTGGGTTAGTACGGTTCCTGCTGAGATGTCTACTGTTAATTGCATGGAGTTTCCTTTCTAGGTGACTAGATGCTTTTCTCTTGCTGAGTTTTGGATATTTCCCTTCACTTGGCCTTAGACAGTCTGATGACCATATCTTATGGTGAAGTTCATGTTGCAGGGTATTTTGCTGGTGATCACTGGGCCTCCTTTATCCAGATCTTTAAATATCTTGCTAGACTAGGAAAATTTTTGTCAGTTATTTTCTTTTTTTTTTTTTTTTTTTTTTGTGAGACAGAGTTTTGCTCTTGTTGCCCAGGCTGGAGTGCAATGGCGCGATCTCGGCTCACCACAACCTCCGCCTCCCAGGTTCAAGCGATTCTCCTGCCTCAGCCTCCCGAGTAGCTGGGATTACAGGTATGCGCCACCACCCCGGCTAATTTTGTATTTTTAGTAGAGACGGGGTTTCTCCATGTTGGTCAGGCTGGTCTTGAACTCCCGACCTCAGGTGATCCACCTGCCTCGGCCTCCCAAAGTGCTGGGATTATAAGCATGAGCCACCGCGCCCGGCCATTTTCTTAGATTCTAAGTTTTTTCCTTTTTCTTCTCCCTTGGAAATACTGATGATTCGTAAGTTTCATTGCTTTATGTAGCCCCATACTTCTATTTATTTATTATTTTATTTTAGCCTGACTGGGTTAATTAAAAAGGCTCGTCTCCAGGTTCTCTCTGCTTGTTCCAGTCTATGATTAAAGCTTTCCACTGTATTATATTTTCAATGAATCTTTCATTTCTAGATGTTAATTTTTTTAAGATATCTGTCTCCTTGGTAAATCTCTAGTTCACACCCTGAATGAATTTTCAGATTTTTTTGTGTTGGTTTTCAGATTTATCTTGCATCTCTTATTGAGCTTCTTTAAGCTCAGTCTTTTGAATTGTTTATCTGGCACTTTGAAAATTTCATTTTGGTCAGGATCCATTGGTAGAGAATTACAATGTTCCTTTGGGGGTGTCATAACACCTTAAAATAAAATAAAATAAAATAAAATGCAGTGAGAGAATCTCTGCATATTATTTTTTCTGCCCATCTCCTCCTCGAGACCCAGAAAAGGAAGCTCGCTTCTCGGAAGTCCTAAATTTTTATGGAGATTGTTGCATGTGGTTCAATATTCAGCACCAATAGATGAAAATTTCATTTTGGTTAGGATCCATTGGTAGAGAATTACTATGTTCCTTTGGGGGTGTCATAACACCCTGATTTTTCATACTTCCATTACTGTAATGCTGTGTCCCCACCCAAATCTCATCTTGAATTGTAGCTCCCATAATTCCCACATGTTGTGGGAGGTGATTGAATCATAAGGGCAGGTTTTTCCTGTGCTGTTCTTGTGATAGCAAATAAATCTCACGAGATCTGATGGTTTTATAAAGGGGAGTTTCCTGAACAGGCTCTCTCTTGCCTGCGGCCATGTAAGATGTGACTTTGCTCCTCCTTTGCCTCCCACCATCATTGTGAGGCTTCCCCAGCCATGTGGAACTGTGAGTCAGCTAAATTTCTTTCATTTATGAAGTACCCAGTCTTGGGCAGTCCTTTACAGCAGCATGAGAACGGACTAATATATCTATTCAACAAATATTTATTGTGTGCCTTATATATTCCAGGCACTATTTTAGGGGATGGGGATACATCAGTAAGAAATAGTGAAAAACATGACAACCTAAGATATTACATGGAATGTTCATGCTATGGGAAAAATATATATGTATATAGTAAGAACTCTAACAAATAAAGAATGCTATTCCATTCTTTGAAAATAAGTACAGCAGTATGTCTCTCGACCTCTTCAGAAATGAATCCATAATGATAATCCTGCCAATGTTATACTGATGTCTTTGGTTCTTATACTTCCAATCTGTTGTTGTTATAATTTACATTGAATATATCGGTTCATTTAAAATAATCATTCATCAGAGATGGCAGGATACATCATGTCTTTCCTCCGTCAGTTTCTTTTTATCCTTCTGGAGCTGGTTCTCTTTATAGGCATATGTGGGATGCCTCCTGGATAGGTCTCCACATCCCTTCGCTGCTTAATCCCCATCATGATTTCATCCCTTTGCTCAGTATAACTTGAATTTTTTTCTTTTATTTGATATTCCAGGCCCAGTTTATATTTCAGCTTTGCCCATTCTTTCTTCATTACTACCACTGATATTTTAAAATTAATATAATATGCACATAATGTATTGCTCTATAATTTTCAGAGTGGACATGCCCATGTATCCAGCACCCAGAGCAAGATACAGAACATCTCCAACTTCTCTGAGGCCCCCTTGAACCCTCTCCCAGTCATTACCCCGAGGGTGTCTGACAGCTGGACTAGTAATGCCACCTACTGTCAATTGCTTTTAGTTTAAATTCTTGCTCGTTATTTCCATAAAGTCTCTATTGATTGCCCCTGAGACTTCTGAAAGGTTTTCTTATTGATTGAATTCCATTCTATGTCCTTGGTGCCTGCTCAGATAATTCTGAGGTCTCGCCTTCTGCTCCAGCTTCTGGGCCTCTCAGAGGGGACCTCACTCTTCTGTATCTGCTCCCTGGTGCTCAGGTGGCCGAGCATCTCACAGCAGCCCTGTGATGGAGAGAAGTGACATCTCTACCCTCACCCATCAGAGACGTGTTCACAGACACAGCTGAGCTACCAGTCCTCGGCTGAGGCACCAAAAGGAAGTCCCTTTGTCCTCTGGTTTTATAAGTCCCCTGGCCAAACTCTCCACAGTGTAAAAATAAAATCAAACTGTAGAGGAGTTTATGATAAGTTTACCATTCACAAGAAACCCTTTGGCTCTGAGATGTCCATCAGCAAAAGGTTAATACCACATCTATTTTGCATAGAGGCACATTTACATCTATCTATCTAGTTTGCCACTCTACCACCTATCTGTCTATCTCTGTATCTCCTTCTGGGTGTTGGATACATGGGTGTATCCACTGTGAAAATTATGGAGCAATAAATTATTTGCATATTTTATTAAAATAGATTATATCTATTTATAATAGATTATAAAATTTAATAGATTATAAAATTTTAATAGACTATAAAATGTATAGATTATAAAAATATAATCTATCTATCTATCATCTCAATCTATTTTTTTGAAATGGGGTCTCACTCTGTCGCCCAGGCTGGAGTGCAGTGGCATGACCTCAGCTCACTGCAACTTCTGCCTTCTGGGTTCAAGCGATTCTCCTGCCTCAGCCTCCCAAATAGCTGGGATTACAGACGTCAGTCACCATGCCCAGCTAAGTTTTGTATTTTTAGTAGAGATGGGATTTCACCATGTTGGCCAGGCTGGTCTTAAACTCCTGACCTTAGGTGACCCACCTGCCTCGGCCTCCCAAAGTGCTGGGATTACAGGCGTGAGCCACCATGCCTGGGCCCCATCATCTCAATCTTTACATCAACTGAATCATATCCTACATGCTACTTAATACAATATATAGAAAACTTTTATGCCACTATTTGTGCTTATTTCTTTTTCTGTGTGCTTTCTGATGTTTCTCCCCGTTATTCCTCAGATGATAGATGATGAGGAAGAGCGCTTCTGTGGTGTGCGTCTACAGACTTCACCCTCAATGCAACCTCTGACCTTTGGTGCCCATTATATTGTGTCTAATTCTGCTCATCTGGAAATAATACCCACGGTTGGTAGAATTCAAATCTAACAACAGATTTCAGAATATTTTGTACTTTTGAAACAAATAGAAGAATTTTAGCAAGATGCAATTTTTTTCATTAATCGCAAATACAAAGTTTTAAAAAATTGAAAATACAGGAAAGCGGTCTTAATCAAATTAAATATTTCCAAAACCTTAACACAGGCAGAGGTAACATTTTAGCCTTTGGGGCACTTATCTTGTGATTAAAACTGTACGTTCAGTTTTCTAAATTGAAGTTTCCACTTCTCTGTTATAGTTCCCTGCAGGCCTGACATCTTGCCTAGCTAAGTCACTTAAGGAGTATTTGTTAAGGTGTTTGAATGAAGAAATATGATATCTTGGCCGGGCTCAGTGGCTCAGGCCTAAAATCCCAATACTTTGGGAGGCCGTGGCAGGCGGATCACGAGGTCAAGAGTTTGAGACCAGCCTGACCAACGTGGTGAAACCGCGTCTCTACTAAAAATACACAAAAAATTAGCTGGGTGTGGTGGCGTGCGCCTGTAATCCCAGCTACTCAGGAGGCTGAGGCAGGAGAATCACTTGAACCTCAGAGCTGGAGGTTGCAGTGAGCTGAGATCACACCACTGCACTCTACCCTGGGCAATAGAGTGAGACTGCATCTCAAAAAATAAAATAAATAAAATTAAAAAAATAAATATGATATGTATTATATTTTATGTATTTTTACTGGAGATTACTGTATATTTCTGCACAATTGAAATTATTCCTCCCTGTTTTTTTAATAGGACATAATATGCCATGTAGCTAAAACCCTAGAGCTTTTTAAATCACTTCATTATTATTCAGCATTTAGTTGAACTGCTTGTAATTTCTCATAACAAGTGCCCTGGCAATAAATATTTCAACTCATACAGTTTTATGTTTTTCATGTGAAGCTAGAGTGTCCTAAGAGAAATGACTGAGTCAAAGAGAACTCACCAAGTTAAAGCTAGTACATTTCCAAAGAGATTTTCAAAGGTTTTTCACAATGTAAGTTCTCAAGAATAAAGGACGAGATTTTCCAACAAAATATCCATCTCTAGAATAAAGTATCAAAATTTAATTGTTTTCTAATCTGAATGGGAAAAAATGCATCTCAGTCCATTATAGATTTTGTTGTTGTTTGTTTGTTTTCTTGAGACAGTCTCACTCTGTGTCCCAGGCTGCTGTGCTCACGGCAACCTCCACCTCCTTGGTTCAAGGGATGCTCCTGCCTCACCCTCCCAAGTTGCTGAGATTACAGTTGTGTGCCTCCATGCCTGGCTAATTTTTTGTATTTTTTACAAATTTTAGAATTTTTAAATTGCTATTTTCCAAGAGTCATAGGGCTTGTTTCCTAAAGAAACTAGAGATTTGCATGAACTAAGCTTTTCCTAATTCTGTCCTGCCTATGAGGGTAGCTCCTATTCCCCAGGGCAGCTTTCCTTAGGAATCCTGGGGAAGTCGGGTGCAGAACGAAGAGAAGGACGTGAAAGAGACAGGGTTTCACCATGTTGGTCAGGCTGGTCTTGAACTCCTGACCTCAGGTGATCCACCTGCCTTGGTCTGCCAAAGTGCTGGGATTACCAGCGTTGGGCCACCACGCGCCCAGTGCTTATTTGTGTTTTACAGCCTGATCTTCCAGGCTGCTCTTTGTTAGGAGACAAGCGATTTCTTTGAACTGCCTGAGGTTAGAAAGGGAGCAATTTCTGAGCTGCTTCTTGTTAGAAGGAAAGTTTTTTGCTGGGGAATCTCTTCACCCTATCTTCCTAAATGACTTTCTATCTCTGTAACACCAGCCAGACAGTTCCCAGAAGCTCAGTTGTCCTTCAGGCAAGATACATTCTTGGTTGTGGCAGGACCTTCCACAAACATTGTTGGTATGGAGATAAATAAAATACAGGGAGTTCCTTCAATAAAAATGCAAACAGTAAACATGGCATAAGGAATGGCCATCATAAGGCTGGGCGTGGTAGATCATGCCTGTAATCCCAGCACTTTGGGAGGCCAAGGTGGGCAGATCGCTTGAAGTCAGGAGTTCAAGACCAGCCTGGCCAACATGGTGAAACCTCGTCTCCACTGAAAATACAAAAATTAGCTTGGATTGGTGGCAAGCAATTGTAGTCCCAGCTACTCAGGAGGCAGAGACAGGAGAGTCACTTGAACCTGGGAGGTGGAGGTTGTAGTGAGCCAATATCACACCACTGCACTCCAGCCTGGGTGGCAGAGCAAAACTCTGTCTCTAGAAAAAAAAAAAAAAACAGTAAAAAAAAAAAAAAAAAAAAAAAAAAAAACATAAAAAAAGAAATGGCAGTTGTAATATGAGGTGATAATCTTGAGCAAGGTAAAATCTCCTTAGATTCGTCTTCCTTTTAAAGAGATGGAGAACCTAGGCCAGGGGCTGTGGCTCACGCCTATAATCCCAGCACTTTTGGAGCCTGAGGCAGATGGATCATGAGGTCAGGAGGTTGAGACCATCCTGGCTAACATGGTGAAAACCCGTCTCTACTAAAAATACAAAAAATTAGCTGGGCGTGGTGGCGGGTGCCTGGTCCCAGCTACTCAGAGGTTGAGGCAGGGGAATCCCTTGAACCTGGAATGCGGAGCTTGCAGTGAGCCGAGAACGAGCCACTGCACTCCATCCTGGGTGACAGAGTGAGACTCCGTCTCCAAAAAAAAAGAAAAAAAAAAAAAGACAAAGAACCAAGGACCTCACCTCTTAGAATTTTTAAATTGCTATTTTCCAAGAGTCGTAGGGCTTGTTTCCTAAAGAAACTAGAGATTTGCATGAACTAAGCTTTTCCTAATTCTGTCCTGCCTATGAGGGTAGCTCCTATTCCCCAGGGCAGCTTTCCTTAGGAATCCTGGGGAAGTCGGGTGCAGAACGAAGAGAAGGACGTGAAAGCACAATGCCACATCTGACCCTTGGCTTCCCAGCAAGGCCAGGACAGACCCGATGAGCTGCCTTTGCCAGTTTTCCTACATTTCTCTACAGTCTGAGATCCTGTTAGTAGAGTTATTAATGGGGAGCCTCAGCACCTAAGGTTTTTTTTTTTTTTTTGAGATGGAATATCGCTCTTGTCGCCCAGGCTGGAGTGCAGTGGCTTGATCTTGGCTCACTGCAACCTCCACCTCCCAGGTTAAAGGGATTCTCCTGCCTTAGCCTCCCAAGAAGCTGGGATTACAGGCACCCACCACCATGCCCAGCTAATTTGTTGTATTTTTAGTAGAGACAGGGTTTCATCATGTTGGCCAGGCTGGTCCCAAACTCCTGACCTCAGGTGATCTGCCCGCCTCGGCCTCCCAAAGTGCTGGAATTACAGGCGTGAGGCACCGTGCCCAGCCAACACCTAAGATTTTTGTACTCAGCTCAGATCATTTTTCTCTGATTCATGGGGTGTTGAGAGCTAGTTTACTCTTGCTTTCATAGAATAAAATTATTTCCTAACATTGTCAATTTAAAAGGATGTTTACCGACTGGGTGCGGTGGCTCATGCTATAATCCTAACACTTTGGGAGGCCAAGGGGGGCAGATCACGAGGTCAGGAGTTCCAGACTAGCCTGGCCAATTCGGTGAAACCCCATCTCTACTAAAAATACAAAAATTAGCTGGGCACGGTGGTGCGCACCTGCAGTCTCAGCTACTTAGGAAGCTGAGGCAGGAGAATCACTTGAACCTGGGAGCGGACATTGCAGTGAGCTGAGATTGTGCCACTGCACTCTAGCCTGGGCAACAGAGCAAGACTCTGTAAAACAAAACAAAACAAAACAAGGATGTTTACCTCTCTCCCTCTATTTCCTTCTCAACCAGCTAGGACATTGTGAAGATAACAGGGGGAAAGTTCCACTGGCCAGTTCACTGTAGGGAGCTGGGCCTTTCCACCCTCCACTGCTTAAGTCAACTGCTATGTTTCCTCTAGGAGTTGAAATTGTCCTACAGGAGCCCTGGAGAAATCCAGCCCTTCTCAAAATTCTATGCTGGGCAGATGAAGGAACCCATTCAACTTGAAATTACTGACAAAAGACATGGGACTTTGGTCTGGAAGACTGTGGTGAAGCCAGGTAGGTGAGTGGGTGAGGCTGGCATTTTTGGTGAGAGAAAATGCACCTCCACCATTGGATGTCAAAGAAGAGAGCCTGTTTCTCATTCCATCCCACATAAGAAATCCATTGTCAGTATATCGCCCATGTGAGGACAACGAAAGTGATGGTAGTCCGTGGGAAGTGAAATGCTCAAGGGATCCGAGAATGGGGATGGCCATGGGAATGGAAACCCCTCACACCTGGGGGTAAAGAACAGGAGATTTTGTTTTTTTTTGACAGAGTCTCGCTGTGTTACCCAGGCTGGAGTGCAGTGATACGATCTTGGTTCACTGCAACCTCCTGGTTCAAGTGATTCTCCTGCCTCAGTCTCCCAAGTAGCTGGGACCACAGGCACGTGCCACCACACCTGGCTAATTTTTGTATTTTTAGTAGAGATGGGGGTTTGCCCTGTTGGCCAGGCCAGTCTCAAACTCCTGGCCTCAAGTGATCCACCTGCCTCGACCAACCTGGCCAACGTGGTGAAACCCTGTCTTCACTAAAATACAAAAATTAACCAGGCGTGGTGGAGGGTGCCTCTAGTCCCAGCTACTCAGGAGGCTGAGGCACGAGAATCACTTGAACCCGGGAGGTGGAGGTTGCAGTGAGCCGAGATGGTGCCACTGCACTCCAGCCTGGGAAACGAGGGAAATTCCATCTAAAAAAAAATTTTTTTTCAGCTGTCATGAGCATGCTGATTCCTTAATAGGAAAATTCTGGATGACATGGGGAGTCTGTGGGTGGCTGGGCCTCTGGGTGAATGTGCTGTTCCATGAAGCTGATGCTCTTCCTGGAAGTCAAATGACCAGAAACCCCATTTCTGCACCTCATAGTCAATGGGAGACTCAGAGTCATCAGATTCATTCTGTGTTGGTGACACGGAGACTGAGCTGCTGCCAACGGAGGGGGTCACAAAATTCATCAGAACTTTAAACCACATCAGGGATTTTAGATAAAAGTATAAGACCATATTGAAGGCCTCCTGGGAAACATCATTTCGTGAGGCACCGTGCCCAGCCAACACCTAAGATTTTTGTACTCAGCTCAGATCATTTTTCTCTGATTCATGGGGTGTTGAGAGCTAGTTTACTCTTGCTTTCATAGAATAAAATTATTTCCTAACATTGTCAATTTAAAAGGATGTTTACCGACTGGGTGCGGTGGCTCATGCTATAATCCTAACACTTTGGGAGGCCAAGGGGGGCAGATCACGAGGTCAGGAGTTCCAGACTAGCCTGGCCAATTCGGTGAAACCCCATCTCTACTAAAAATACAAAAATTAGCTGGGCACGGTGGTGCGCACCTGCAGTCTCAGCTACTTAGGAAGCTGAGGCAGGAGAATCACTTGAACCTGGGAGCGGACATTGCAGTGAGCTGAGATTGTGCCACTGCACTCTAGCCTGGGCAACAGAGCAAGACTCTGTAAAACAAAACAAAACAAAACAAGGATGTTTACCTCTCTCCCTCTATTTCCTTCTCAACCAGCTAGGACATTGTGAAGATAACAGGGGGAAAGTTCCACTGGCCAGTTCACTGTAGGGAGCTGGGCCTTTCCACCCTCCACTGCTTAAGTCAACTGCTATGTTTCCTCTAGGAGTTGAAATTGTCCTACAGGAGCCCTGGAGAAATCCAGCCCTTCTCAAAATTCTATGCTGGGCAGATGAAGGAACCCATTCAACTTGAAATTACTGACAAAAGACATGGGACTTTGGTCTGGAAGACTGTGGTGAAGCCAGGTAGGTGAGTGGGTGAGGCTGGCATTTTTGGTGAGAGAAAATGCACCTCCACCATTGGATGTCAAAGAAGAGAGCCTGTTTCTCATTCCATCCCACATAAGAAATCCATTGTCAGTATATCGCCCATGTGAGGACAACGAAAGTGATGGTAGTCCGTGGGAAGTGAAATGCTCAAGGGATCCGAGAATGGGGATGGCCATGGGAATGGAAACCCCTCACACCTGGGGGTAAAGAACAGGAGATTTTGTTTTTTTTTGACAGAGTCTCGCTGTGTTACCCAGGCTGGAGTGCAGTGATACGATCTTGGTTCACTGCAACCTCCTGGTTCAAGTGATTCTCCTGCCTCAGTCTCCCAAGTAGCTGGGACCACAGGCACGTGCCACCACACCTGGCTAATTTTTGTATTTTTAGTAGAGATGGGGGTTTGCCCTGTTGGCCAGGCCAGTCTCAAACTCCTGGCCTCAAGTGATCCACCTGCCTCGACCAACCTGGCCAACGTGGTGAAACCCTGTCTTCACTAAAATACAAAAATTAACCAGGCGTGGTGGAGGGTGCCTCTAGTCCCAGCTACTCAGGAGGCTGAGGCACGAGAATCACTTGAACCCGGGAGGTGGAGGTTGCAGTGAGCCGAGATGGTGCCACTGCACTCCAGCCTGGGAAACGAGGGAAATTCCATCTAAAAAAAAATTTTTTTTCAGCTGTCATGAGCATGCTGATTCCTTAATAGGAAAATTCTGGATGACATGGGGAGTCTGTGGGTGGCTGGGCCTCTGGGTGAATGTGCTGTTCCATGAAGCTGATGCTCTTCCTGGAAGTCAAATGACCAGAAACCCCATTTCTGCACCTCATAGTCAATGGGAGACTCAGAGTCATCAGATTCATTCTGTGTTGGTGACACAGAGACTGAGCTGCTACCAACGGAGGGGGTCACAAAATTCATCAGAACTTTAAACCACATCAGGGATTTTAGATAAAAGGATAAGACCATATTGAAGGCCTCCTGGGAAACATCATTTCAATTATTTTCAAATGGGTAGCTCCAGTTGTGAAATCTTCTATCAACTTATAAGTCCTGGTACCAACATGTATAAAAATTTGCTCCTTAAATGTTGATTGTTCATGTCTAAAACACATTTACCTTGACTGTAATTTATGTAAGACAGTATGATATGATATTGTTGCAACCCTCAGAGTTCCTAAGACATTCACCTGTGCGTAGAAAGAATATTGGAAAAATGGGCTGGGCGCGGTGGTTTATGTCTGTAATGCCAGCACTTTGGGAGGCCGAGGTGGGCGGATCACCTGAGGTCAGGAGTTTGAGACCAGTCTAGCCAACATGGCAAAATCCTGTCTCCAATAAAAATACAAATATTAGCCAGGCATGGTGGCGCATGCCTTCAATCGCAGCTACTCAGGAGGCTGAGGCAGGAGAATTGCTTGAACCCGGGAGGCGGAGGTTGTAGTGAGTTGAGATTGGGCCACTGCAATCTAGCCTTGGTAACAGAGTGAGACTCTGTCTCAAAAACAAACAAACAAAAAACAAAAAAAGAAAGAATACTGGAAAAATGTGTTCCTTTCTCTGATACACTTCCTGAATGGGCGGTGAGTGGCTCTTGACTTACTGGGGTTTTATTAGTATATTAGTGTGCCAAACAAGATCCCTGCCTTATAAAATATGGAGAATTAAATTATTTTCATTGGCTCATGAAAGACTAGAAAAGCTCAGTAAGGGTATATGATTCATTGTATGTCATCTCCAATTCTTCCCTCTTTTGTAGTGGATATCCAGCTTGGAGCTGCATCAGCCCCTCGTACCTTCTCAGGTTAGTGAAATGTTTACACTAAAGCCAGATGGATGTATCTGATATCAAGAGGCCTTTGAGTGCTTTAACTTCACAAAGTGAGGCTCCATTTCTTCTAACCTTGTCATTTACAAAGAACAAGCGATGCCAGAGAAAAATACAAACAATGAGTATGATTTACTTAAGGGAGGATGTGAGGACATCACGTCCACACCAAGGAGCAGGAAACAGCAAGTTA
>NW_012101649.1:84190-85116 GCF_000951045.1 Mandrillus leucophaeus | reverse complement strand
ACCTGCAGATATTCTCAGGTGCAATAATCAACTGCAGGACCCTAAAGAAAATAAGAATCCCCCGCCAAATCCCTGAAGAGTTTTTGGGTTCACCACATGTCAAACGATTCAATGCCTCTGTAGCTCCAGGAAAGGGCTCCCCAGTGATGCATGAGAGCAATTCTTGCTCAATAACCTTCAGCTTCATTGTTTTGTGTGACCCATCAACTAATTACGTTACATCAAGGTTCTCAATGGCAGTTTCAAAAAAATATAAGGGATGTACAGAAGTTCCCTAATTAAAATAATACAATTGTGAACACAACCTCAATATTCAACCATGTCTCCACCCTTCACACCCTTCACCACAAAGGAATTTTCACCTCTCCTGGAAGTTGGGTTCATTTTGAAATTAGTGATTTTTTTTTCATTTTAGTATCTCAAGATTATCGTATGTGAGTATTTTATCACAAGGTGAGTTATGGGAACTTGAACTAAACAACTGAAAACAAATTCACAACTAATTAAGCAAGATGACAGAATGTGATTGGCTCCAGGCTTTGAAAGTCCAGCAGTTTATGTACCCACACTTTAAATTTACCCATCTTCCTGTTACCTTCATGGCGCAGTCCACTCTCATTATGAAAGAAATGGTGACTGCATTCCCAAGGGTTATGGACAGTTACAAAAATAGACTGAGTAAGGTGAGGAGTTGATTGTTTAAATTCCCGTTTGAAGAAGTAGAATCAACTACTTTTCTGAATGGCTCACAATGACTCCAGCTCACTCACAGAGCTCAGACAGAAACCTTCCTTCAGGGTGGGAGCTGGGCTGCAGAGGGCACTCGGTACCTACAAAGGTGAAAATAAGCTGTCAGATGGAACTTCCCTGTCACCTCAACATGTAATGTATTGTTTCATTTCATTAGCACTCTTTACATAATGGTT
>NW_012101649.1:74290-76070 GCF_000951045.1 Mandrillus leucophaeus | reverse complement strand
CTGACTTTTCACGTGCACGCAGAGAAGAGGCCATGTGGAGACGCAGTGTATTAGAAGGTGCCCCAGTGCATGCCAGGAAGAAGCTGCACCAAGAAACAACCCTGCCAGCATCTTGATCTTCAACATTTAGACTTCAGAATTGTAAAAAAAAAAATCAATATTTGTTGTTTAAGCCACCCATTCCGTGTTGTCTTCTTATGAAGACCCAGACAGACTAATACCACATAACTCATAACACTGTTAGCGCTGTCCCCTGGATGGAGATTCAGCCCCCTGAAGCTGGGCACATCTCTCAGATTTCTACATAAAGTAGGCAAAAAATAGTATCTGTGGTATAAAAACTTGTCATGTCCCTGTTGACCAATTTCTGGGCAAAGTGTTTTAATGAAGCCCTTGGGGCTTTGTCACAAAAGTTGTCTTTTATCTTTCATTACCCCTAACTAATGGACAATGGGTACCTGCTGGATGGAGACTGACCACTGATCATCTTCTGCTGTCTCCTTAGCATGCCACAGAAAACCACACCAATATCACTCTACGTCTTCAACTTTCTAAATTTGCACTGAATCTATTACTAAATGAGGAGTTACATGAGGTCTAAGTTTTGTTCCCTTCTTCCCAGTCTTCCTCAATTACCAAGGGCAGAAGAGACTTTCAATGAAAATTGGCTGTCAATGCCCCCAAAGCACATCACTTTTTAAGGTCCAGGAACTTTATTTGGGTGATAGTGAAATACACTTTTAAATGGAAAGCCCTAAAGCACATACAACAGCTGAAGGAATGGCCACTGTGTACCTGAAGGCAGATGAGGCAGATGGTAGTGGTAGGGTACCTTCCTCCAAGATGGTCCTGGTATGTGATGGTTGGATGTCTCATGCATATGGAATTAAGGACTGAACTGAAGTAGAAACGAGGGCCATATCCCATAGGAAAACAAGAAAAGAACAGATGGGCATCCGTGAAGAGGTAATTAAATTTGTTGAGTTTAAGATGAAAATTTTTTCCGAAGTTTTTAATGTTCTTAGCTAAATATGAATCTTTTCGACTAACTGAGAATTAAAAGGAGAATAGAGTTAGAAGATGAGGGAGAAAAAAAGTCCTGAGAGAGCAGAAAGAAAATTCACACAAAACTGTCACATGGCAGAGGCCAGAATGGAGCTGATGCAGCTATGTCATTATTCTGCAGACCTAGTTGAGACCCTTTGGTGTTTAAAGCAGGCCCAGTGTTGAAGAACTCCTTTAGTTTTTGCTTCTCTGGGAAAGGTCTTACCTATCCTTTACTTTTACAAAAAGATTTACATGGTAATGTTTCTTGGTTGGCAGAGTTTTGTTTGTTTTTCATTCTTTTCCCCCCAGCAATTTGAATACAATCATGGGCCACCTAACAATGTTTCAGTCAACAATAGACCACATATATGTTTGTGGCCACATAGCATTGTAATACCGTATTTTCACGAAGGATGTTCCATATTTAGATGTGTTTACATAGAGAGATACTTACCACAGCGTTTCAGTTCCCTGCAGTGTTTGGTGCAGTAACACTCTGTACAGGTGAGTTGTCTGGAAACATTGTGCTATTCCACATAGTCTATGTGTAGTAGGATATTCCTTGTAGGTTTGTGTTAGTTCTCCCTATGATGCTTGCACAATGATGACATTGACTAGAAATACATTTCTCAGAAATAATCTCTATCAATAAACCATACATTATTTAATATAATTCCTCTCCATTCTGAACTGAAAATCTTCTGCTGAGAAATCTGCTAAATCTGCTCTTTTA
>NW_012101649.1:72284-74240 GCF_000951045.1 Mandrillus leucophaeus | reverse complement strand
AAGGATGTTCCATATTTAGATGTGTTTACATAGAGAGATACTTACCACAGCGTTTCAGTTCCCTGCAGTGTTTGGTGCAGTAACACTCTGTACAGGTTAGTTGTCTGGAAATATTGTGCTATTCCACATAGTCTATGTGTAGTAGGATATTCCTTGTAGGTTTGTGTTAGTTCTCCCTATGATGCTTGCACAATGATGACATTGACTAGAAATACATTTCTCAGAAATAATCTCTATCAATAAACCATACATTATTTAATATAATTCCTCTCCATTCTGAACTGAAAATCTTCTGCTGAGAAATCTGCTAAATCTGCTCTTTTACTCTCCATTTTCAAAAACCTTTCCTTTAGCAAAGTGGTTTCAAACTATCTCTGATTTTTCTCATTTGGTTTACCTTATTTAAAATGTATAGAGCTTCATGGATGTGGACAAATATTTGCTTCTCCAGATTGAGAAAGTTTCTATGCTATTACTTCTTTAAAAACCTTTCCGCCTCTCTTGCTCTGTCTCTCTCTCTGTCTCTCACCCTCTTCCTTCACTGCCCGTTTTGTCTTATCTTTGCATAACTCTTCAATGCATAATTCATTTTCACTGTGCTTCCTGACTCATAAGTCTTTAACTCTTTTTTATTTCTTTTATTTAAGTTTTTCTTCTCTGTCTCTAATATATCAAATGATCTTTCTTTGAGTTTACTGTTTCTTCTATTACTTGATCTAGTCTGGTCTAAAATCTGCTTAAAAATTTTGTCTGACTTATTGTATTCTTGAGCATCAATATTTTTGTTTAGTCATCTTTTAAATGTTTTATCTCTATTAAAATTCTGGCATTGTTCTTGCCTGATGCCACTAGCTCAATGAACATGTTTCTAACATTTACTTTAAATTTTCTGCCAGGTAATCCATATGCTTCCTTTTCATTGACATCAGTTTCTGGATCTTTATGTTGTTCTTCTGTTTGGACCATGTGCCCCTCCTCCTTCATTTTCCTTGACTGTCTTTGTTGCTACCTGTTCATTATAACAAAAGCCACCATACACTCTTCAAAGACGAGGCTTATAGAGATCATCCTCACTAATCAGTCCAGGCAGTAATTTGGGTCTCTCAAAACTTCGTAGTATTCAAACTTCTGTCTCTGTTCTTAATGGTCCCTGGGTTTTAGAGGATGATAGATTCTGCCAGAAATCACAGGTAGGGGAGGTAGAAACTATTTACTCAAGCAGCCCCTTGAAAATTTGGATCACTGGACAAAGGTTCATTATCGATGTATGATTCTTCAAAATAACATTAGTTCAAGCTTCTCTCAACCAGTCACCTAACATTGAAATTTTTTTTTTTTGCTAGTTACTTTAAAGTATTTTTCTTGTTTTGTAATTCTTTTCTTTTTTATTATTATCCTTTATGTTCTAGGGTACATGTGCATAACGTGCAGGTTTGTTACATATGTATACTTGTGCCATGTATCATTTGTTATTTGAATCTGGGGTTTATTCTTTGAGTATTTAGATAATATTACAAACTAGTTTAAATCTGCCTATTTGGCAAACTGATTGGTTGCTGAATTTCCATTTTTTGTGTTCTCTCTGTGCATTTAAGTCTAAATCTGTATTAGACATGCATCTAGAATGTGGAAAAGTGTCTTAAAGTTCTTTAATTTATTTAACATAATGGGGTTTCCAGAAGATGTGAAAATCTCCTTTGTCTATCAAACACCTGACTATTGGTCAATAGTTTTCTCTTTAATTTTTCTCTCTCCTCTTCCATTATCTGTAATAAGCAAGGAGAAATGAAGACATACCATCGACAGTTTGCTTAGACATCCCACCACCTAAAATTCTAACTGTCACTTACTAATTCTAACTTCATCCAATGTAACATAACTAAGATAGAAATTCTATAACAAGGTACACATTGTTTCCAGTTCTAATACCACGTTTGTGACAGAAACAAAGCAGGT
>NW_012101649.1:70445-72234 GCF_000951045.1 Mandrillus leucophaeus | reverse complement strand
ATTGTGCTATTCCACATAGTCTATGTGTAGTAGGATATTCCTTGTAGGTTTGTGTTAGTTCTCCCTATGATGCTTGCACAATGATGACATTGACTAGAAATACATTTCTCAGAAATAATCTCTATCAATAAACCATACATTATTTAATATAATTCCTCTCCATTCTGAACTGAAAATCTTCTGCTGAGAAATCTGCTAAATCTGCTCTTTTACTCTCCATTTTCAAAAACCTTTCCTTTAGCAAAGTGGTTTCAAACTATCTCTGATTTTTCTCATTTGGTTTACCTTATTTAAAATGTATAGAGCTTCATGGATGTGGACAAATATTTGCTTCTCCAGATTGAGAAAGTTTCTATGCTATTACTTCTTTAAAAACCTTTCCGCCTCTCTTGCTCTGTCTCTCTCTCTGTCTCTCACCCTCTTCCTTCACTGCCCGTTTTGTCTTATCTTTGCATAACTCCTCAATGCATAATTCATTTTCACTGTGCTTCCTGACTCATAAGTCTTTAACTCTTTTTTATTTCTTTTATTTAAGTTTTTCTTCTCTGTCTCTAATATATCAAATGATCTTTCTTTGAGTTTACTGTTTCTTCTATTACTTGATCTAGTCTGGTCTAAAATCTGCTTAAAAATTTTGTCTGACTTATTGTATTCTTGAGCATCAATATTTTTGTTTAGTCATCTTTTAAATGTTTTATCTCTATTAAAATTCTCACATTGTTCTTGCATGATGTCACTAGCTCATTGAACATGTTTCTAACATTTACTTTAAATTTTCTTCCAGGTAATCCACATGCTTCCTTTTCATTGATAACAGTTTCTAGATCTTTATGTTGTTCTTCTGTTTGGACCATGTTCCCCTCCTCCTTCATTTTCCTTCACTGTCTTTATTGCTACCTGTTCATTATAACAAAAGCCACCATACACTCTTCAAAGACGAGGCTCATAGAGATCATCCTCACCAATCAGTCCAGGCAGTAATTTGGGTCTCTCGAAACTTCGTAGTATTCAAACTTCTTTCTCTGTTCTTAATGGTCCCTGGGTTTTAGAGGATGATCGATTCTGCCAGAAATCACAGGTAAGGGAGGTAGAAACTATTTACTCAACCAGCCCCTTGAAAATTTGGATCACTGGACAAAGGTTCATTATTGATGTATGATTCTTCAAAATAACATTAGTTCAAGCTTCTCTCAACCAGTCACCTAACATTGAATTTTTTTTTTTTTTTGCTAGTTACTTTAAAGTATTTTTCTTGTTTTGTAATTCTTTTCTTTTTTATTATTATACTTTATGTTCTAGGGTACATGTGCATAACCTGCAGGTTTGTTACATATGTATACTTGTGCCATGTATCATTTGTTATTTGAATCTGGGGTTTATTCTTTGAGTATTTAGGTAATATTACAAACTAGTTTAAATCTGCCTATTTGGCAAACTGATCTGTTGCTGAATTTCCATTTTCTGTGTTCTCTCTGTGCATTTAAGTCTAAATCTGTATTAGACATGCATCTAGAATGTGGAAAAGTGTCTTAAAGTTCTTTAATTTATTTAATATAATGGGGTTTCCAGAAGATGTGAAAATCTCCTTTGTCTATCAAACACCTGACTATTGGTCAATAGTTTTCTCTTTAATTTTTCTCTCTCCTATTCCATTATCTGTAATAAGCAAGGAGAAATGAAGACATACCATCGACAGTTTGCTTAGACATCCCACCACCTAAAATTCTAACTGTCACTTACTAATTCTAACTTCATCCAATGTAACATAACTAAGATAGAAATTCTATAA
>NW_012101649.1:68503-70395 GCF_000951045.1 Mandrillus leucophaeus | reverse complement strand
ATTTTCAATTCATTTTCTCTGAAGCACACTGCTTTAGCAGAAAGGAATAAATCACATTGCTTCACCTCCCCCACAGCCCAAGTTTCCTGAAGACAGAGCCGATGTGATATACTCATAGGTGGATCTCTGCTCCACCTACGAGGTGGTGGCCTTGGTCTTCATGTTTCAGCAATTCTGGGAAACCAAGGATACCTCCATCTCCTCCTCCCTGCTCTGCAGCTCACCTGAGAACAGTTTTCTCATTGGAATATCATCTGTTTAAGGAATACAAGTCCCTGCTTTAGGATTTGGGGCCTGAGTGCACCTACTGGATCCAGCCCAGGACTGGAGATACTTTCCAGAACACAACTTCACCTGAGACATATCCAGTCACACTGTTTTACTTGCACAATTTCAGCTTCCTCAGAAGAAAATTAAAATTGCTGAGACTTTTTCATAAACATTTTGCCATGTCGTTTTTCTGTTTCCTTGCCTGTTCATATATATGAGATCAGGTACCACTTATATGTAATGAGATCAGAATTCTGCCTCCAGTAACACATCTGAGGTGACACTTGATTGTACTTTTGGTTTAGGCTCCAAAATGTAGATTATAAAATTCATCAACCTCATTTTTACGTCAAAAGAAATCTGCATAATCTGAATGTCAACACTTTTTGGAATCTCTTAAGTAACGGAAGTAGCAAGAAATCTTACCCACTCCAAAAACTGGATAGGTGGACATGCCTAAAATGGCAGTTGACACTTGCTTAACTGGAACAGAGGTTGCAGAAGCCACAAGATATTGAGGGGACTACATGACAAGCACTATAGACATCTGAAAGACAGATGTGGACTCGGTAAATGCAACAGTTCCAGAGGGTCTTTCACTTCTAAAGTTTCTCTACTTTCTCTCCAGAAACCTCAGGATTCTAAAAAATGAAATCCACATGCATTTCCTATGGATCAGAATTGCAGATGATTAATTACTGAGAAACATACCAGGAGCCTGCTTCAGGAGCTTCTACAGGGAAGGACTTTTCCAGAACCTTATCTTATGTGAACGAAGACAAATCTTCCCTTCCAGATTTTTCTTCCATCCTTCCATTATTATACAAATGAGCAAAGTTAGCCAATAGGGGTAAGAAGTAAGTAAATAGTCCAGGGACGCTGAAACCACAAAAGGGATTAACTGCCAAAAATGAGCTTTTCCCCCTGGTGACGCCTGGTCAAGGTCACAGCCCAGAAGAGGATGCCGATCGCGTCTCTAGGTTTCCATGGTCAGAACAGGCAGTGCTTACCCGCACTGCACAATCCATTCTCACCAGGATGATGGCTCTGGATTAAAGATGCAAGTGTGGCAATGCACAGACTGTATCTGAGGAGAACATAGGGAAACTAAAGGAAAATGGCAGAGAGTGAGACAAGACAATAGAGGAATCCGAAGCCTCTGATATCACCATTTTTAGGACCAAGGTCTTGAAAACTCCCTGACTGACCTCAGCTTCTGTTATCATGAAGCCTTTGCTGGATTCCAAGCTGAGAAAATGAAAAGAACAACCTTCATGCACTTCCCAATCTCCTCTTATATCCTGTTTGCTTCAGATCTCTAGGGGAAAAAGTCAGATACATGGGCCTAGTGTCAGTGTAGGTGGCACTTCCTATAAGCTACAAAATAGGAAGAAGGGAAAATGTGTGTTATTGGAATAGTGGATATTGAGTGGGGTGGAATGTATCTGGACCTGCTGGTATTCTCAGGTGCAACATTCAACTGCAGGAGCCCATTGAAGAAACACATCACTCCCCAAACTCCTGTAAATTTCTGTATTCATTTTGGATCCACTAATGAAGTGAATCCAGAGCTTCAGAGAAGGAGCTTCCTCCTTCATCCTATAATCCTTGCTTTGGTTCAC
>NW_012101649.1:66873-68453 GCF_000951045.1 Mandrillus leucophaeus | reverse complement strand
TTTGGACAACAACAGTAATAACAATTCTGATCATCACTGGCTCTTACCGGAAAGTTTACAGGTAAAGTTGCTGCTGTTATTTGATTGTAACACCTAGTTAGAATGAAGTTCAGAGGAAGAGGTCACATCCTAGGTCACACAGTGAGGAGGAATGGAGCTGTGCTCTGCTCTCCACACTACGCACCAGATTCCAGGCACGGGCCCAGGTTCCACTGACACGTGGCATCTGGAGGGCAGTTCTCAGGGGATGGTCTTAGCGCACCTGCTTCCTGGGGTAGGGCGCTTCCTTCTCTCAGTTGTGCACTTGCTCCTTCTGACAGCTCTGAAGTGACGACTTGCATCGATATGAATTATTCATATTCTCTCGCTTATTATGGCAAAAAGCATATTTATTAAATTTTCAATTCATTTTCTCTGAAGCACACTGCTTTAGCAGAAAGGAATAAATCACATTGCTTCACCTCCCCCACAGCCCAAGTTTCCTGAAGACACAGCCGATGTGATGTACTCATAGGTGGATCTCTGCTCCACCTATGAGGTGGTGGCCTTGGTCTTCAAGTTTCAGCAATTCTGGGAAGCCAAGGATACCTCCATCTCCTCCTCCCTGCTCTGCAGCTCACCTGAGAATAGCTTTCTCTTTGGAATATCATCTGTTTAAGGAATACAAGTCCCTGCTTTAGGATTTGGGGCCTGAGTGCACCTACTGGATCCAGCCCAGGACCGGAGATACTTTCCAGAACACAACTTCACCTGAGACATGTCCAGTCACACTGTTTTACTTGCACAATTTCAGCTTCCTCAGAAGAAATTTAAAATTGCTGAGACTTTTTCATAAACATTTTGCCATGTCGTTTTTCTGTTTCCTTGCCTGTTCATATATATCAGACCAGGTACCACTTATATGTAATGAGATCAGAATTCTGCCTCCAGTAACACATCTGAGGTGACACTTGATTGTACTTTTGGTTTAGGCTCCAAAATGTAGATTATAAAATTCATCAACCTCATTTTTATGTCAAAAGAAATCTGCATAATCTGAATGTCAACACTTTTTGGAATCTCTTAAATAACGGAAGTAGCAAGAAATCTTACCCACTCCAAAAACTGGATAGACGGACATGCCTAAAATGGCAGTTGACACTTGCTTAACTGGAACAGAGGTTGCAGAGGCCGCAAGATATAGAGGGCACTACATGACAAGCACTATAGACATCTGAAACACAGATGTGGGTTCGGTAAATGCAACAGTTCCAGAGGGTCTTTTACTTCTAAAGTTTCTCTACTTTCTCTCCAGAAACCTCAGGATTCTAAAAAATGAAATCCACATGCATTTCCTATGGATCAGAATTGCAGATGATTAATTACTGAGAAACATACCAGGAGCCTGCTTCAGGAGCTTCTACAGGCAAGGACTTTTCCAGAACCTTATCTTATGTGAATGAAGACAAATCTTCCCTTCCAGATTTTTCTTCCATCCTTCCATTATTATACAAATGAGCAAAGTTAGCCAATAGGGGTAAGAAGTAAGTAAATAGTCCAGGGACGCTGAAACCACAAAAGGGATTAACTGCCAAAAATGA
>NW_012101649.1:61537-61838 GCF_000951045.1 Mandrillus leucophaeus | reverse complement strand
GTTTAGTAAGGCTAATCACTTGTTTCAAGAAATGGTGTCAGCAGCATATGGTGTCACTGAAAGAGTATTCTAAACCAGAACAAACCCATTTCATGTCGGGCTAGAGAAGCTGGGGGTAAATGTTTTGTGAGCCCCAACAGGAACCTCCTTGCAAGGCAAGGGCTGGGCTGGAGAGTCACTCAGGAGCCACACAACACACGTTCCAGCCCTGGAGCAGGTGCACAGGAGGCTGCTGAGAAGGTTTCCTCTGAAGGACTGAGTCTTCCTTTGTCAGAAAAAAAAGCTAAAATACGAGTTCAAC
>NW_012101649.1:61211-61487 GCF_000951045.1 Mandrillus leucophaeus | reverse complement strand
TATGCACTCTAATTATTTGAGAAATTTTCCGTACAATATTTACTCTGTAAGTGAAATTCAAGGAGTAGAAAACAGTCAAATTAATAGAACTGATACAGGAATTGCTCTGAAGATACTAGTGTGAGCATGAGTTTTTGAATCCGTGTTGTAAATATTTTGGAACACAGCTGCGTTTTTATCTCTGTTTACCTCCGTTTACCTCCATTATATGAAATATCAAAATGTTTTAATGTTATCTTTTTTTTTTTTTTTTCTGAGACGGAGTCTCGCTCTGTC
>NW_012101649.1:59003-60740 GCF_000951045.1 Mandrillus leucophaeus | reverse complement strand
GCCTAATGTTTTCCATAGTGTCCAGTTATGATTTGGGGCTCATGCCAGCAATGCAAGATAGATCTCGGTTCTTCCTCATTCTTATTGCCATTTGGCACTATGCATATTGTGTATTTTAACCATTCTACTAGATTATTAGTGGTATCCCATTGTTGTTTAAATGCACATCTCTAATTAAAATTTTATATTTAATTATTTTTATATACTTATGATGAAGTGTCTATTTTGATATTCTGCTCATTTTTAATTTAACTGTTTTCTTTTGATCCATTGTATGCTTCCTTACATACCCAATATAAAATTCATTTACAAAGTTAACATAAAGCCATTTGACAAATATGTGATTTGGAAGTGGAGTCTCCAAGTCTGTAGTTGTCTTTTCACTGCTTTGTCAGTGTCTGTGGCAGAAAAATGTTCATATACACACATATATATATGTATATACACATTTATGTGTGTGTGTGCATGTGTGTATAAACTTGGATAAAATAATTTTATTTTTCCATAGATTATACTCCAGGTATTATTCTAAAACTAATCAGAAAATCAACTCTAACAGAAAAACTTGTCTCTAATCTCTGGCCACAATCACTGCATATTTCTTTAAATTTCACCTACTTTATGGGAGGATTATTAACTTAAGATGTTTGAAATTCTTCTGCATGAAAAATGTCTCTTTTTCAACTTTTTAAAAGTTCAATTATCTGTTCATATCAGTGTTGGTTCATTAATTTTTATTTTTTACTATGGAGAAAATTTGATGTTACATTATTGATTTTATTGCTCAAGTTACCACAGCTTGTTTAGGTCCTGTGAGCTCATTTAGTTTGGATTCTGTTTCCTCACAGCACACCCCATCCTTTTGTTTTTGAACATGTTTCTTTGTCCTGGTCTTACAAGAAATTCCAAGTTCATTTTCTTTACTATCTTCTCTATACATAATATCAGTTATTTCTCCAAGGATTTCTGATTCCTCATATTACAGAATTATCTTAAAATACAAAATTGTGATATTGGGTGTGTGTTGTTAATGTAGTGTCAGTGTTTCTAGGATCTCTAAGCTAACAGCCCTGGAAAATGTGCGTGTGTATATTAAGCCATGTGTACATGCACATCTAAATTATTTATGTACCTTATCTTCTGTACCTTTATTATACCAAACTTTAGAAAACACTGGAATCTACAATCTACTATGATGCCACATGGATGTTTCTAGCCTTCCTTCCTTTCCTGTGCATAACCACCAACTGCAGAGTGAGGAACCCCCTCCCACCATATGCCATTCATTTAATTAGTTGTACAAGTTCAGGATATCTGCACAGTGGTATTAGAATTGTTCACTTGTACCCCTGTTTGAAGCATGTGTATCAACTAGAATACAGTGTTTAAGTGCAGTTTCTTTATACTTTGATTTACAAAGCACCTTAATTTCCAAAGTTATCTAGGTGAGAAATTGTATGTGCCACTTTCTTCAGTGAGGTTATTTCAAATATGCTGTGCACTTTTTATTTGACATTTTGTAAAAGACAAAAGTGTAGATCATATAAATATGTGAGGGTTTTCTAGAAATTTAGAGAGAGGGTATGCATTATGAGAAACAGGCACTTTTTACAAACAGTGAAACGTTTTTCTGATCTGCAGTAGTGAACACATGACACAGTTTGTTAAGTCTCACAATTTTATGATGTAAAGTGTGAATCGAAATATATACAACTTACAGAATTATTTAGCACATCA
>NW_012101649.1:57314-58748 GCF_000951045.1 Mandrillus leucophaeus | reverse complement strand
AGCTCAGTTCAGGCACACACTGTCTCTGAATGGGCATTTACTATCAGTTAATACACACACCTGTCCCCACGTGGACCTTTCCCTTGGACAAACACACGCATCCTCATGTTAACTCTGCCCTCAGACAAGCACACCTTTCCTCATGTGAACTCTTCCCTCAGATAAGCAAACATGTCCCCACATTGAATTTTCCTCAGATAAGCACATATATTGGACACTGAAAAGTTGTGTGGTAAAATAAACTCAGGATAGAGGTAATTATGGACTCCAGCTCTGACAATTTGTAGAAATTGTCATTTTTAAAACTCTAACTGAAGATTTTTCTTTATTGTAGACGACAGGGGCTTACAGCTCTAATTACACAGCCTACAGGCAGGATTCCATTTCCTCTGGGTAAGGTTTATTTATGTATTTTTACTGTACTGTTGATAAACATTGATACTATAAAGATACCCTTACGGGGTCCACATATGAGAAAAAGAGTAATGGGCAGATCAACCCTGAAAATCCAGTCCCACGAATCCTTTGACCCTGCCCTCTCTGGAATCCAGAGACAGAGATAGGATGAGCCCTGATGACTAGTGCACTCATGTCCCCACGGAGAAAGACATGGAAATGAGGTCCCTCCCCTGCAAATGAAAAGTAGCTCATCCCCTGTTCCTGCAGGCCCTGGTGACGAGCCACCCCACATCTGTGCTCTTCCTCAGTGTCCACACAATGGGGTCTGTGCTGATCTGAGCTTCTCTTGTCATCACTCTCAATATTCATATTCCCCATGGATCAGGCTCAGCTGTTGCCTCTGTGTGTGCAGAAGTCCCCTGTGAAGTTAACTGGTGGAGTCAGACAGAGAAATACTATAGACCAAGAATTCTCAGACCTTTCTGCAAAGCCTCTGGATTCACTTTCAATGAAAACAGCATAAGCTTGGTCCAGCAGTCTTCATGAGAGCAGTTGGTGTGGGTGATAACATAAGTAATTTAAGTGGAAGTTCCCAATGAGACTCTCCTTGAGTACAAAGAAGATTAACATTCCTCAGAGACACTCTTATCAGAAAATCTCTTTTAAGATGATTAACCTGAGGGCTCAGGAAAAGCCCCTGCATTACTGTGAAGGACACAGTGGAGGCATCACGCTACCTGACTTCAAACTATACTACAAAGCTACAGTAACCAAAACAGCATGGTACTGGTACCAAAACAGATATATAGCCCAATGGAACAGAACAGAGTCCTCAGAAATAATACCACACATCTACAACCATCTGATCTTTGACAAACCTGACAGAAACAAGAAATGGGGAAAGGATTCCCTATTTAAGAAATGGTGCTGGGAAAACTGGCAACCATAAGTAGAAAGCCAAAACGGGATGCCTTCGTTACTCCTTATACAAAAAAATTAATTCAAGATGGATTAGAGACTTAAATGTTAGACCTA